>NC_135215.1:15822602-16155102 GCF_052324685.1 Brachyhypopomus gauderio | reverse complement strand
CTCCTCATTATCACCTGCACTTCTTCCTTGTTAAGAAGCTAGTTTAGAGTCCCAAATAAATAAATTGCAAATAAATTCTTTAAAAATCAGACAATGTGATTTTCTGAATTTAGTTTCCTCATTTTGTCTCTCATAGTAAATTACAGGCCTCTCTCATCTTTTTAAGTGGTAGAACTTGCACATTCATGACTGACTAAATACTTTTTCCCCCCACTGTACGTAACACAGTGACTCTTTGATGTGGTATTTGGACTTTGGGACATGTTTAGTGTTTTGTGTGCTCTTGTACACTGTGATTAGCACACACGAGGAAGGTGACACACCTGTGTACACGCATGTGCATACCTGTGGGGGAAAAAACACGCACGAGTGTGGGAGATGTTTGGAATGCGTTTTTGTAACTGACTGTTCACAATGTTCCTAACAATGGAAACGTGACGTGACACGTATACCTTGTGAAACAAAAACCCTTGTGGTGGCACGAAAGGTGGGACTTCGTGAAAGGTCAAAAATCACAAAATTGTCTGCATAGAAGGTAAGATATAACATACACATACATTGCTTGGACACTTTTGATACACTTGGAACTAAATATCACACAAGTGCAAATCACAAGTGTGGACAGTCGGACAGGCCACAAAAGGACAAAACCTGTGAAACGTACCCATATTCCTCATTTTACCCCAGTCTAGAATTTATACAAAACCTTCAGGTTTGAGATAATGCCAAGTAAAACAAGTTATACACATACAGACATTGATTTCAAAGTATGAGAGTAATGTTGCTCTGATGGTAAGTAATGTCAGTCTGAGGGTAAGTAAGTTACCTGTGATTGTGGGGAACACAGGGGTGGGGAAGAGTTCCCAGTATGAGGAGAACTTTCTGGTTTTGTTTCTGCTTCAGTTGATTTCCTGTTTTTCCCGTTACCTGTGTTCTTCTTTCTGGTGATCATAAATTTGTGCTATTTGTACCACCTTCATGTCAGTTCAACCCTCTGAATGTTTTCATGACAACTGGAAATGTACTAATTATGGCTCAAGACTTTGATCGTAGTCTGGCATTTGTCTCCTACACAAAGAAAGCTTATGAAGCACCCAGTTACTGTACTGATACTCAGGGCCGGAGTGGGCTCCTTTTTCAGCCTGATAGTTTCATGCCCAAATCCGGCCCAAAATTATTTTTCCCTCCCAATCGGCCCAAACTAGAGATTGACATGAGCCGGCCCATCGGGAATCCTCCCGAATCTCCCGATTAGCCACTCCGGCTCTGCTGACACTTCACACAGCTCACGGGGGTTGACATACATTTAAGTCATTCAAATGTAGAATTCAAATTAGTACATTTAAATATTTAACCAATCAATCAATCAATCAAAGTTTATTTGTATAGCGCTTTTCACAACACATGTTGTCACAAGGCGCTTTACAGGATTTAAAAGGTTAACAATACTATGGGTCCAGAACCCTAATGAGCAAGCCAAAGGCGACAGTGGTGAGGAAAAACTCCCTATGATGGTGGGGAATAGGAAGAAACCTCGGGAAAACCAAGACTCAAAAGGGAACCCATCCTCCATTGGGCGGCCCGTTAACACACAAATTACACAAAATACAGACAAATACACAAGTCACACACAAATCACACAATCAGACTAAGTAAAGGTAAAAATGAAAGTTCTGGGTTATGATATTATCACTGTAAATGTCTGTTGATGAACGCCAGGCTTTCATTCCGTGTCGGAGCAGCGATGCTGGTATTGTAGGCTCCGACTGCAATGTTAATCTCCAGGTGAACCTCGGAGAAAAGATACGAGATGTAGTAAATATGTAACAGATTAATCAAAGGCCAAACTAAACAGATGAGTCTTTTAAACATTGAGACTGTGTCTGAGTCCCGAATAGAGGCAGGAAGATTATTCCACAATTGTGGAGCTTTAGAAGAAAAGGCTCTTCCACCTGCTGTGATCTTTTTGATCCTAGGAACAGTTAATAACCCAGCGTCCTGCGAGCGAAGTGAACGCGCTGGGTTATATTGTTCAATAAGTTCACTAAGATAGTCTGGAGCTAAGCCATGCAGCGTTTTATATGTTAATAAAAGTATTTTATAGTCAATACGGAATCTAATTGGCAGCCAGTGTAATGACGATAGTACGGGACTAATGTGATCAAACTTTTTAACCTCAGGTACAAAATGTTTGACAGTACACAGAGCTGAAAAAAACAAATGTCAAGATGATAATTCACACATACTCATGGGGCCAAAGGAGAGATGTCATTAAAGACAGGAGACAGGTCCCTGTGGCCAAAGGAGAGATGTCATCAAAGACAGGAGACAGGTCCCTGTGGCATCAGCACTGCCATGGACAGCAGGCATCCTAAAGCACACGTTGGACTCTGTGAGCTAATGCTAGCCTCTGCTGGTCAAACATGGGGATTTTCTCCTCACACGTTAGGTCTTTGCCAACACTCTCCAATACTTACCGGCACTGTTTTAAGCTCCGAGCTCAATGCTTATCTGGGGTTCATTTTTGTATTTGTGTGTGTGACAGGAGAAGGAGCCGAGGAAGGTTAATGCTGTAAAAATGTGTCTAATTGAAATACAATATTTTTATTCATTTTAAATGAAATGAACTTTCATAAAAATATATTATAAGCATAAGAATTCACTCCTGATCATTAGATCTATGTTAGCCCATGTTGCATAAACTACACTCAAAATATTGAGACATCAGTTTCCTTGCATCAGTAGGAAAAAGCTACATGGTGTTACCAAACAAGGTTTTTCCATGTGCATGCATATACAAACCATTGCACACAAACCTGGTCTCTTACAATGAATCCTTAAATGTGCATTCAGAGCTGAGGGAATCCATTCCTACTTCCTCATCAGAGTATTAAGTTTTTATAGCTAGGCTGTAAACAAAACACTGCTCCAGGGTGTTTTGAACTCAGACATGGCTGGTTTCACTATTTTATTATGTTGGCTTGCGAAGCAGCCAACATACTGTTCTCTCTATTCTTCTTATTATTATTATTCTATTCGAGTTTTCGGTAACTTTCACAGGTCGCAGTTTTTGAGCTAGAGCCTTGAAAATTGGCAGGATCACAGATCCCATATGGAAGAAGTGTGCTTGTGCTTTTGGGACATATCGGACATACGGTGTCCTCAGGACAGCGCTCCAAAGTTGACTTTTTCCCATAGAGAATGAATGGCGGAATGTTCAGAACTGAACATTCCATAAGGGAAATCCCCACAGGCTCACACAACACACGCACGGAACCTCTTCTCTCCCTCAGTCCATGCAGCAGTATTAACTGTATAACTGAACAACCACTCAATTTTAACTAACCCACAACCAATTACCCCTCAACAGTAATTGCCCCATAACAGTAATTGCCCCACCACAAATAAATACCCCCTCAAAAAAAAACAAAAAAAAAAAAAACAAGCTTTTACCTGGAACTACACAATAATCTTAATACACATCAACAACAATAACCCCAACAGGTCAATAACCCCTCAATATCAACTACCCCACAGCCAATTACCCCTCAGCAGTAATTGCCCCAAACAGCTAAGTTACCTCTTAACTTTAACAACCCCATTAAACGAATAGCCTTCAACAATATCAAATACATCAGCATTAACTACCCCAATGGCAATAGCCCCTCAACAGTAATTGCCCCACCACAGGTAATTGCCCCTCAACAACAAATACAACATCTAAACAAGCTTTTAACAGGAACTACACATAAATCTTTAAAGCTATCAACAACAATAACCCCAACAGGTCAATAACCCCTCAATGCCAACTACCCCACAGCCAATTGCCCTTCAACAGTAATTGCCCCACCACAGGTAAATACCCCCTCAACAAAACATTCCACATCTAAACAAGCTTTTAACAGGAACTACACAGTAATCTTAATACCCATCAACAACAATAACCCCAACAGGTCAATAACCCCTCAATATCAACTACCCCACAGCCAATTACCCCTCAGCAGTAATTGCCCCAATCTGCTAAACTACCTCTTAACTGCAACAACCCCATTAAACTAATAGCCTTCAACAATATTAAATACATCAGCATTAACTACCCCAATGGCAATAGCCCCTCAACAGTAATTGCCCCACTACAGGTAATTGCCCCTCAACAACAAATAAAACATCTAAACAAGCTTTTAACAGGAACTACACAGAAATCGTTAAAGCTATCAACAACAATAACCCCAACAGGTCAATAACCCCTCAATAACAACTACCCCACAGCCAATTGCCCCTCAGCAGTAATTGCCCCAAACAGCTAAGTTACCTCTTAACTTTAACAACCCCATTAAACGAATAGCCTTCAACAATATCAAATACATCTGCATTAACTACCCCAATGGCAATAGCCCCTCAACAGTAATTGCCCCACCACAGGTAATTGCCCCTCAACAACAAATACAACATCTAAACAAGCTTTTAACAGGAACTACACAGAAATCTTTAAAGCTATCAACAACAATAACCCCAACAGGTCAATAACCCCTCAATGTCAACTACCCCACAGCCAATTACCGCTCAACAGTAATTGCCCCACCACAGGTAAATACCCCCTCAACAAAACATTCCACATCTAAACAAGCTTTTAACAGGAACTACACAGAAATCGTTAAAGCTATCAACAACAATAACCCCAACCGGTCAATAACCCCTCAATGTCAACTACCCCACAGCCAATTACCCCTCAGCAGTAATTGCCCCAAACAGCTATATTACCTATTAACCGCAACAACACCATTAAACTAATAGCCTTCAACAATAACAAATACATCTGCATTAACTACCCCAATGGCAATAGCCCCTCAACAGTAATTGCCCCACCACAGGTAAATACCCCCTCAACAAAACATTCCACATCTAAACAAGCTTTTAACAGGAAGTACACAGTAATCTTAATACCCATCAACAACAATAACCGCAACAGGTCAATAACCCCTCAATGTCAACTACCCCACAGCCAATTACCCCTCAGCAGTAATTGACCCAAACAGCTAAATCACCTCTTAACATTAACAAACCCATTAAACTAACAGCCTTCAACAATATCCAATACATCTGCAATAACTACCCCAATGGCAATTTTACTACCCCACAACCAATTGCCCCTCAACAGTAATTGCCCCACCACAGGTAAATACCCCCTCAACAAAACATTCCACATCTAAACAAGCTTTTAACAGGAACTACACAGTAATCTTAATACCCATCAACAACAATAACCCCAACAGGTCAATAACCCCTCAATATCAACTACCCCACAGCCAATTACCCCTCAGCAGTAATTGCCCCAATCTGCTAAACTACCTCTTAACCGCAACAACACCATTAAACTAATAGCCTTCAACAATATCAAATACATCTGCATTAACTACCCCAATGGCAATAGCCCCTCAACAGTAATTGCCCCACCACAGGTAATTGCCCCTCAACAACAAATACAACATCTAAAAAAGCTTTTAACAGGAACTACACAGAAATCTTTAAAGCTATCAACAGCAATAACCCCAACAGGTCAATAACCCCTCAATGTCAACTACCCCACAGCCAATTACCCCTCAACAGTTATTGCCCCACCACAGGTAAATACCCCCTCAACAAAACATTCCACATCTAAACAAGCTTTTAACAGGAACTACACAGTAATCTTAATACCCATCAACAACAATAACCCCAACAGGTCAATAACCCCTCAATATTAACTACCCCACAGCCAATTACCCCTCAGCGGAAATTCCCCAAACAGCTATATTACCTATTAACCGCAACAACACCATTAAACGAATAGCCTTCAACAATATCAAATACATCTGCATTAACTACCCCAATGGCAATAGCCCCTCAACAGTAATTGCCCCACCACAGGTAATTGCCCCTCAACAACAAATACAACATCTAAACAAGCTTTTAACAGGAACTACACAGAAATCTTTAAAGCTATCAACAACAATAACCCCAACAGGTCAATAACCCCTCAATGTCAACTACCCCACACCCAATTACCCCTCAACAGTTATTGCCCCACCACAGGTAAATACCCCCTCAACAAAACATTCCACATCTAAACAAGCTTTTAACAGGAGCTACACAGTAATCTTAATACCCATCAACAACAATAACCCCAACAGGTCAATAACCCCTCAATATCAACTACCCCACAGCCAATTACCCCTCAGCAATAATTACCCCAACAGCTAAACTACCCCTCAACTGCAACTACCCCTTTAGCCAAATACATAAGCATCAACCACACCAGTCAATTTAGTAGCTGATGCCTAGTGCTACACTGATTATCATATTGATGCCATTTGTCTATCCTCCCCTTCTATCATTCCATTCATCCTTCCATCCTCCCATAAGAATGCATTGATTTAATCAATCCCTTAATTTTCAAGATATAGTGATCAAACTTTGTAAAATGACTCAGAAGCTGATCCCTAACACTGCACTGAATATCATATTGATGTCATTTATCTATGCTCCCCTTCTATCATTTCATTCATCCCTCCATCCTCCCATATTGACCCATTGATTTCATAACTCCCTTAATTTTCAAGATATCGTGATTGAACTTGGTGAAATGAATCAGGAGCTGATGCCTTGCACTGCCCTGAATATCATATTGATGCCATTTGTCTATCCTCCCATTCTATCATTTCATTCATCCCTCCATCCTCCCATATTGACCCATTGATTTCATAACTCCCTTAATTTTCAAGATATCGTGATTGAACTTGGTGAAATGAATCAGGAGCTGATGCCTTGCACTGCCCTGAATATCATATTGATGGCATTTGTCGATCCTCCCCTTCTATCATTTCATTTATCCCTCCATCTCATAGAAATGCAATGATTTAATCAATCCCTTAATTTTCAAGATATAGTGATCACACTTGATAAAATGACTCAGGAGCTGATGCCTAGAACTGCACTGAATATCATATTGATGTCATTTGTCCTCCCCTTCTATCATTTCATTCATCCCTCCATCCTCCTATAGGAATACACTGATTTCATCAATCTCTTAATTTTCAAGACTTGGTGATCAGACTTGGTGAAATTACCCAAAAGCTGATCCCTAGCACTACACTGAATATCATTTAACAGTGATAACATTGAAACAACCTTTAACATCATTTAGCAGGTTGTCAACATTTAAACAGCCTTCAACATCATTTAGCAGGATATCAACATTAAAACAACCTTTAACATTAGGAGGTCAACAACATTCAAAACAACGTTTCAGCTGCTTTGCAAGCCAACATAAAGTTTGTTCACAAACTTTGCCTATCTAGTTTTATTCTGTATTCCTAATAACTTCCAAATCAAAATGAGAAAAGAAAAAATGAAATCAGTTGTCTGGACTTCTCTACTGTGAGTGGTACCTGGTTACAGATGTGCACAGAAGCCAGTGGAAACACAGGTCCCATGACTCAATAAAGCTCTCACAGACATTTCCCATAAGCCCTCAGTATCAAACCAAGGAGAATCTCTCAAAGCTGGTTTAGAGCCGGCAACGCCAGATCAAAGAGGTTTTGAATTTAATTGAAATGAATTGAATCAACTTTATTTATCCCCAAGGGAGCAATTAATATTGGGCACAACATCACAAGACAGACTAACAAACAAACATGAGTACCAATCTCAAGCAAGGAGTCTAATATCCAAAGATAAATATCAGTGTTCATTTAGTAGTCTAATGGCTTCAGGAACAAAGGTCACTCTCCGCCGAACAGTCTGACATCTAGGACAACGATACCTATGGCCATGAGGCAAAAGTTCAAACTCATAATGAAGAGCATGTGAAGGATCATTAATAATAGACCGACCTTTCTTCAGTGTTAACTGTCAAAGGTCTAAGTGGGAGTCCGACAATTTTTTTTATTTAAAAAAAAAATTAATTTTTATTTATTTATCTGAGGGTTATTTCATGGGCAGTCATGGTCCTGTGGTAGGGAACTGGTTTTGTGACCGGAGGGTCGTGGGTTCGATTCCCAGGCCTGAGGCCATGACTGAGGTGTCCTTGAATAAGGCACCTAACCCCAACTGCTCCCCAGGTGCCGGGCTAGGGCTGCCCACCACTCTGGGCATGTGTGCACCACAGCCCCATAGTAATCACCAGTGTGTGTGTTTGTGTGTGTGTTCTAATTGCACAGATGGGTAAATGCGGAGGACAAATTTTGATTGTGGTGAAAAATCACAATTGACAAATATGGCACTTTTTTTTCATCAAAGGGCCTAAGGAACTAACAGTCTCACTAACAGACGCTACCATAAGGTGTATAATAAGTACACCATAAGTATCTGATGCTATGCTGCTGCAAGTCTATACTGTACATGAAAAGCACTCTTCTTTATAGTTAAAAATTAGTTTACATTTTGCCATCACTTTAAAAGGACTGAAACAAGCAATGAATAAGTACAGAATTGTAATGATTTACAATGTAAAACTGTATTTTGACAGCTCCATTTCCTAGGTGACAAGAGTTCACTCCCCAGCCCACATCGTCAACTACAAGCTTCCATTGTCTCATCTGCATACCGTGACATCTGAGATTCCCCAGATAGCCAGCAGCCAACACCAGCGTTCACCAGACACCTCTGTTTCACTACCGGACACATGCCAGGCATGTGGACCAGACGTCCGACATCTGCATGCAGCTACGATTCACTTAGATCCAGGTCTGTAGATCAAGGTATGCCATGTCAAAAGTGGCCCACTGCCAAACACCAACAGCTGCTGTAGGCAAGTTGACACACAATTGAGTTCCATATTCATTTCTTCGGAAGAAATGAATGATGATGAGGATTAAATGTCCATTTGAAGTGACAGGCCTTGGGAAAAACAGGAAAGACTATATATTGCAAGCATGTTTCTCATTTGATCAAATCTAAATAATTTGATCAAAATCAAAACAAGGCATTTATGAAAAAGATCAGTGAAGGATGACGATGTACACAGAAGAAACAACTACAGCCAGTCACAGCCCCGCCATGACAATGTACACAGAAGAAACAACTACAGCCAGTCACAGCCCCGCCATGACGATGTACACAGAAGAGACGACTACAGCCAGTCACAGCCCCACCATGACGATGTACACAGAAGAGATGATTACAGCCAGTCACAGCCCCGCCATGACGATGTACACTCTCATTTGAACAACACATTAAGAACATCTGCAAGACAGCCTTTTTTCATTTAAGGAACATTGCTAGGATCCGACCATTTCTCTCCCATACTGCTGCTGAGGCTATTGTTCATGCATTTGTGACATCTAGGATTGACTACTGTAATGCTGTATTGCATGGACTCCCGGCTCGGCTGTTGAACAGGCTTCAGTATGTGCAAAACTCAGCTGCAAGGGTTTTAACTCATACCAGATCCTGGGAGCATATTACGCCCATTCTGGAACGTCTTTACTGGCTCCCTGTCCAGTATCGTATTCAGTATAAGGTCATTGTGCTGGTGTTTAAATCTCTGAATGGCTGTGCACCATCCTACCTCAGTAGTCTCCTCCAAACATACACTCCAATACGCACCTTGCGCTCGTCAGAGCTGCACTTGCTCAAAGTTCCTAGCAGCAAGTTGCGCACTATTGGTGATAGGGCCTTTACTGTGGCTGGGTCGAAGTTATGGAACAGTCTGCCGCTTGAGTTACGTGCTTGCCCATCTCTCACTATATTCAAGGCACATCTAAAAACCCATCTTTTTCAGTTGGCTTATGGCTGAGCCTATATTGTTTTATTTGTATTTTTGTATTGTATTTTAACGTTAAAATTGTATTTTAATGTTCTTATATTTTCCTTCTATTGTTCGCTATTATTGTGCAGTGTCCTTGGGTGTATTGAAAGGCGCTTATTAAATAAAATGTTATTATTATTATTATTAAGAGAAAACTACAGCCTGTCACAGCCCCGCCATGACGATGTACACAGAAGAGAAAACTACAGCTTGTCACAGCCCCGCCATGATGATGTACACAGAAGAGAAAACTACAGCCTGTCACAGCCCCGCCATGACGATGTACACAGAAGAGACAACTACAGCCAGTCACAGCCCCGCCATGATGATGTACACAGAAGAGACCACTACAGCCAGTCAGCTGCCATTACCACCTTTTTTCAGAGGATACTTAAGACTTTGTTGGCAGGAATGCATATTTGCAGAACATTACCGAAGCATAAAAAATCAATAAGGTTGTTAGATTGTCTGATAACTCTGAAGGCAAATATAATAATAAGACAAAAAACATTGACATACACACTGACATGCATACATAAATCAACAATAACCTGAAGTAGATGGGAACGAGGAGGAAATGGAATGTCATAGGAGGATAAAGCCCTGCACGTTATGCACTAAGCAAACAGTTGGAGAATGTGATGTGGAGAAATCCTACCAATGGCTGCAAAAGGGCTGGACTGAAAGACAGCACAGAGGCACTAATAATGGCAGCACAGTAACAAGCTCTCAATATGAGATCAGTAGAGGCTGGATCTACCACACCAGGTGGGACCACAGATGCAGTGCAAAGATACCCGAGACAGTCCAGCACAGAACAGCAGGAAACAAGATGCTAGCAGTATATATGGAACATCATAACCAAGTTTA
This sequence comes from Brachyhypopomus gauderio, assembly GCF_052324685.1. Lineage (NCBI taxonomy): Eukaryota > Metazoa > Chordata > Actinopteri > Gymnotiformes > Hypopomidae > Brachyhypopomus > Brachyhypopomus gauderio. The sequence continues at coordinate 16,144,445 of NC_135215.1, read as the reverse complement.
GTATACAGAAACATCTGTGCCAAATATGGGCTGGACGTTCCAATGTCAAAGAGGGACGCTCCTCCGAAGGTGGTGGAGAATGACCGAGCTAAGATCCTGTGGGACATCCACATACAGACTGATAAAATGGTAATGGAGAAACAACTGAACACCGTAGTGATGGACAAACAGCAGTATAAGGCTGTAGTGATGGATGTGGTAAAACCGTGATGGCAACATCAGGCACAAGGAACACGAGAAGCTCGACAATAACAAGAGCTGAAAGAGAAGCTGGAAAAGATATAGAAGGTGAAGGCAACAGTGACCTATAATTATTGGACATACTGACAGGACACAGGACTAACAGGACACAGGAACAGAGGGGAAAGAGGATCAAGTAAATATGCAGGGCTGGTTTAAATGGTGTAATTGGAGCTAAACCTTCCTTCCCCCTCAACTAATAAAGACATCAGAACATTCACATTTTTTGTCTTATTTTCTGTTAAGAAATAACCTGAAGAATATTATCTGGACTTCTAAGACTAGTACCACCTAATCATGCAAACAATATGAACTAACCACCAATTTGCCTCTTTTGCCCCAGGTCATAGCCTCTGCTTGTTTGGTAAATGCATTTGCTCCCTTTATTAGATGTGCATTTGGGCTCATTTGTTTTAGCCCACAAAGTCTGCACTGGAACTACAGGAAGCAGATAGGCTATAAAAATCAACACACTGACTATAAAAATGGAGAGGTTAATGAACAACGAAGAGCATTGCAGTGAGTATATTTATAGCACATGGTCACTGTACTAGGAGGAGCACGGCACAGCAGTGAATAGCCCAGGTCAAAGTGCCTTACCAGATATATTAACCACTTAATCAAATTACAAAAATACAAATTAGTGATTACAAAACCCATAAAAACATGTGAATTTCACACATCTAATGAAAATATGTACAAATGCCTAAACATTTTGTACTGTGTGATGTCCATTGTGTAGTGTTATACTTGGCTATGGTAAAATATTATTATTCTATTCAAATTCAGTGAGGGAGTCTCAAAATCTCTAAATCTAAACAGATCTCTATCAAGTGTGTTAAGGTTTTGTTTATTTTGAAAGCAGATTTCCTTGTGGACTAAGCATGGTTGTCATATGACCTTGAACAGTTTATACTGATCTTAGCCTTGGTGTTTTCAGTTGGAGAAATGCCATATTTTAAGATCCTAATTCTGCAAATTCACAAAAGTTTCACTCCCAAAAATGACTTGTAGTTTGTTGATTCTTTTTTCCATTGTAGGAAACTGACTTTTTTATTGCAAAATATGAGTTTTGCTAGTCTAGTGTGAATTTGCATTGTGGCATTGCTGGGTTTTTATTGGCTCTCATCCAGAATACAGATATTGCTGCTATTATTTAGTTCAAAAGATCAAATGTGTGTCATACTCATTTGCCAGTAAATGATAGGCTAATGACAAATATTTACTTTAATTCTCATTTGAATTGTTCAGTGTCCATCTACTGGTTTTCTGGGTTTGAGTGTAACCATTGTGCTATATATTGTAACTTTAGGGGGAAGGTGTGCACGGAACTGCTTTTTTAATCCTGCACCCGCCCGCCACATACACATTTCTGTCGCCCCCGCCCGCAATCCTAATATGAATTAAATTAATTTAATTAATACTTGAAATTTTCTGATATATTTATTAAAACAGCAATATAACGATGGATCGCGCTGACCCATTTCTTACCACAGTCCAAACACATGCCGTCAGGTGACGTACACCAACACTTTCTGACATCTCTCACAACAAGCAAATGGTAGACGATTTCCATCTCCATTAATTACAATGAAATATGACTTCCATACATCATACTTTCCTGTAGTTGGCTTAATTGTGGTGTATTCGCCTGTTTTAATTGAATTTTCCACAGCTGAAACTGGTTGACCATCTACACAGTCTCTGCCATTTCTGTATCAAAATGACAAAATGACGCACACTTCATGTTCACATGATCAGTTGCTTAGCCAATATTTTGAATTAGTTTATTGCTTACTTACTGAATGATTCGTTGTTTTCGTCCTGTTCCTTATGCATGGAGATCATTTCGTTGTTATTATTATAATTTTCTAGACTATTTATTAATTTGCGGGATTTTTCTAAATGTATATGTGGTCCCGCTCCCACATCGTCTGGACTAATCAAACTCCCGCTCCCACCAATAACAATTAAATTCTGTCCCGCGCCGGAAGATAGTCTGACGGGTCCCGAAGGACCCGCAGGAGTGCAGACCTCTACTTTAGGGCATTCAATCCTCTTTACTCTTTCTGCTTTCGAATGCTGCTGGTTTCATTTGACGCATTTTACTTTTCAGTAGAATCTGATAATGAAATTTGGAAGGATTTAAAATACTGTAATGGTTGCACAAGTACTCACACGCTTTGCTCACACTCACAATTTATTCAGGTGCAGTAGTAACAAGGTAGGCTAACTCAGTGTCACTGCTTCTGCAGTGATGCTTCACCAAGAGAACTATGTTGGGTGATTATCTATGTTATCTATATCTCTGGAAAGCTATAAAAACTGACGTTATGAGGTGTTATCCCTTGAGATAGCGTGATTTGGCAGGTGTCATTTAAAAGTGTGATAAATGACAGGCTGGTGGTACAAAGCCGATGACTTCTAACAGCTTGTAGTCACTCTGAGTGGCAGGAGGCGGAGGTGGTGGATAGCTGATGCTGTGGCTTTTAATTCAGTGTTGATCGTCACCAGATCTTGTCTAAAGATCTTTCTTTTCTGTTTATTTTCCTCACTACTGCAGGGTTGCCAACTTTTGACGTTCGCTTGGAGTGAGATTTTAACCTGGAGCCGGTGGCGAGTGTATTTTGTTGATCGGGGGGGGGCGAACGAAAGTTGTTGAGCGGGGGGGGGGTGGGGGTGGCGAACGTAAAATGGACACAGATTCAGTGTTATATCGCCGGTGGATGGCGCTAGAGCTAGCGAACTAGTAACGTATTGAATCATATATGTGGATCTGAGGTAAATAAACTGGATATTTTTTTTCGGCGTGAGATATCGGAAGTGTGGCGTGAGAGCGTGTGAAAACGGTCAAATGCGTGTGTGTTGTGAGAGTTGGCAACCCTGCTACTGGTTACAGGCTAAGCTAAATAGCTAGGCTAACAATCGAAACCAATACAAAGCAAATCTATCTACATTTGCACAAATACAACAAATGCGAGGCCACTTTTGTGCTGCTTACATGCTATTTACACACCAAACAGGGACCGCACCCTTACAGAAAGACCTACCAGATGCAGTTCGATTAGCGAGTTTGTTTGCTCATCCTAAGTATCCCGGATGCTTTCCCGACCTGAATTTCAACCTGAACCTGAATTTCGACCTGAACCTGAATTTCGACCCGAACCTGAATTTCGACCCGAACCTGAATTTCGACCTGAACCTGAATTTTAACTTGAATTCTTTTTGTAAGTAATAATGGTTTCAGGTTCAGGGTCTGATGACACTGAGAAACCTCCATAACACACTGTCAAACAGGTTCCCCAAATGTCCTGGTTTTTAAATTACCTTCATTGGACTATCATTTGTTATTGGAGTTTTTGTTGTTAACTTCTACTGAAAAGCATTTTTAATAAACCAACTGTATATTGTAGGATTACGTGGGCCTATGTTAAGTTAGTGCATGCCACAGTATATGTGCCACACACCCCCCAAAAGTGTTCTGGTTTTCCCAAATAAAATATGGTCACCCTACTTAAACTGATAACCATAAAGTTAACCAAGACGAAGGAGCAATGTACATAGGGCTATTTATACAAATGGCGACATGACAGAAACTAGTAATGGTTTTATGTTATTTATGTTACGTCACATAAATGTTTAATGTGATGATACAAGTCACTTGGTCTGTGATTTGACAAAAACGAAGCTCTCTGCTGGAGTTCAAAACCAAACCTTATGCAAGGTTGTGACTGACCACAGAAACCCGAAGGAGAAAGAGAAGTACGCTCTGGTTTGCTTTTAAGTAGGAAGTCCCTCCCCCACGACAGGTGGCCATCAGGAATCGGGGGACGTGAGCGCAACAGAACAGGAAGAGAAGAGGGGGTCCCCACACTGGGAATCCCCTTTCACTCAACACAGTCAACGTCATGCAGCAACAGAGAACGTTTACCTAGTGAAGTGATCTGGGTATAAGTGCATGATAAGCTGTTAGTTTAAGACTGAAAAACAGGATCTGGATGTTAATCACATAGAAAGAAAACCCTGAAGTCAACAGATCACAAACAAGTATCTATTAAAGAAAACCATAGAAGTTATTACACAGTGAATCATGAAAAAATGTAAGGTATTCAAAGGTTAAGTGATAGAGTTATAAAACATCTTAATTAGTTATACATTTTAGTTAAATTAGTTAAATATTTCAAGAAAAGTTTAATAGTTATTGGGAAAAGATACTCAATTTGGTCACAAGAGTGAAAATTAAGGATTTATCAGTTGGGTAAAAACACGTTTTCATGTTTGTTTATTTATTAACTGTCAAATGAATGTTTTGATCTGTCGAGCACTGAGTTTGACGGGCAGGGTAAGCGAAATAAAATAAAAGCGATCACGCCAAGTCTCAGGGAAAATGGATGGTTTAATGAAGAAAGTGCACAAACCAAAAACCCGTGACAAGATCCGAATTAAGGATATAATAACCAGCGGCAACTGGTACAAAGACAAGACATAGACATACAAACGACCCTCAGGTGAGACGGATCGCGGACCCCGCCCACCTGAGGGACGAACACAACACCACAACACGACAACTGCCGCTGTGGACGTAGGCGACCAGTAGGGGGCCCGCCGTACCGTGACGCTGAGCATATATCTGAGCATATTTACATGTTGCAAATGATCTTCGCAGCTTCTTGGATGTTCTGTCCAAATTTCAACCCAATCCAGTTTAAAAAAAGTAATTGTGAAGACTTTGAATACACAAAGAACTGCAAAAGTGATGACATTGTGCTCAGAGAGCCAAACTTCAAAAACTGTAAAATGATCTGGAGTAGAGCTAAGATTTGCAATGTTCTGTGAACTTCATCAAAATCCCGGACATGAACTGAGTGGTCTTGGTGAACAGACACAAAATGACCTGAGGGAAAACACACATAAGAATGGGCCTAACGTTTTGCGCACGTCTGTAAAATATTGCAAATATAAATGACCTCTAAAACCCTACTGTAAAGCAAAATGCCACCACTTTTGTTATTCTATACTGGCCCCTAGTGGCCATAAAGAAGCTGCTTTTACCCGTTACATTTCCAGAGACAAAGGCACACTACCACATGTACTCTGTGTAATAACCTTGTTAGTGTTAGATAAGTGTGGACACTATAATATTCTGAGGTTGGTAATATAAAATGTCTTCTATTGACAAATGTGGGAAGAGCAGTCACTCAGCTTTGTTCTAATACTTATTCCCAAACCCTATCAACAAAGACAGCTGTATTAGAAGAATCAGAAACAGAATCAGAAAGTTTTATTCGCCAAGTAGCAGGAGTACAAGGAATATTTTTTGATGCAGGTGTCAACATAAACAGCAGATATAGTAAAGAAAAATAATGAATAATAAATAGTGGAATAGAAAAATAAATACTAAGGTGCACATGCTATCATATGGGATTGATGTGTTGTGGTATTGGAGGGATGTGTGATGGGTCCTTGTTTAGGAGGGTGATGGCCTGAGGAAAGAAGCTGTGGAGGTGTCCAGGTCATTAAGGCTCTCACTTTCGGTCTCCGCAGAGATGGAAACCGCTGGAATAGAAGGTGGCCGGGGTGTGAGCTTAACACACAAAACTTGGAGCTTAACACACAAAAAACAGTGGAGATGATCTTCGACTTCAGGAAAAAATCCACCCCTTACCTCCAATGGTAATTCATGGCTGCACTGTTAAGCAAGTCGAGTACCACAAATTCCTGGGCACCACCATCCAGCAGGACCTTAGATGGGACAGACACAGCACTACAGTTGCAAAGAAGGCCCAACAATGCCTGTATTACCTACAACAGCTCAAGAAATTTGGGCTGCCACAATCTGTATTGGTTCTATTCTACACGGCTATAATAGAATAAATCATCACATCCTCCATCTCCATCTGGTTCGGCTCTGCGTCTCTGCACATAAAACATAAGCTACAGCGATTAGTGCATTGTGCAGAGAAAGTCATCGGCTGTCAGCTCCCTTCCCTCGTGGATCTTTACTCAGCTAGGACCATGAAGAGGGCAGGGAAGATCAAATAAATAATAAATAAGACAAATAATTTACAGTTCCAGAATTTTACTGAATAACTGTTTTAAATATTCACCAGTAATGCTGAATCTTCATTAGCTCTTGAACCTGAAAAGGTAGTGCACACCTGGGTCCCTCCACTGACCCTGACGAGTACTGGGTCATATCTCCAGACCTGGCAACCGATACCAGGAACGGGTCATAGTGCCCCAGTGGAAGCTCACCTATGAAAGGAAGCCATTAAACACACACCTGCAGCAGGCTTTAAAATGCTGACAGTGCACTTAAAATTTGTACATCCAGTGTTTATTTATGAACCAATTTGAGTGCTGCATCATCTTTTCTTAATGTATTTTGCTCTGCAACATACATTGCAAAATGAGTCATTTACACTCAGTATCTCAACATAATGTGTACATTCTAGTGAAGACAGGAGGCAATAGTACCACCGTGCTCAACTGCCTCATCTATAACAGCAATGCCAAACCCGGCTGCAGAAGATAAACCACCTGACAGCTAGAAACCAAATTTGCATATCAAATGAATGAATGTTCAACTTATATAGCGCCTTTCTATATACCCAAGGTCGCTTTACAATTTTAACACAGGTACAATCAATCACACTCCGGTGAGAAGCGGCAGCCAATTGCGCACAGCGTACTCTCTACCGGGATCCACAGCCCCCTGGGGGACTGAATGGGGTGCAGGAAGGGGAGAGAGGACAGACCCTAGTGGCAGAGCACCATCCACCACTGGGCATACAAGCACACACACTCAGACAACTGCTTTTTATTGGGGGGGGGGGGGGGGGTGGCGAACGTGAGTTGTTGAGCGGGGGGGTAGGGTGTGGCGAACGTAAGTTGTTGAGCGGGGGGTTTGTATATCGCGATCGATCGCCAGTGGAGGGCGACATAGATATGGATCGGAGGTAAATAAACTAGATTTTTTTTCTCGCTGTGTGAAATCGGAAGTGTGGCGTGTGAGCGTGTGAAGACGGTCAAATGCGTGTGTCACACGCTCAATGTGTGAGACTAGAGAGCCCTGCTTTAACCACATTGTATCATAGTGTCACGTCCAGTCCCTCCCTCCTCCCTGGCCCCGCCTAGCTCCCTGCTCCCATTCGTTCCTCCCTCTGTCTGTCACGCCCTCCTCGTTAACACGCACACACCTCAGTCTTGTTTCACCGTCTTGTCTCTGTGTATAAAAACCCCCTAGTTTTGTTCTCCCTTGTCGGTCATTCCCTGCATGGTATCTCCTCGCTTTTTCTCTGTGTCATTTCTCCGTTAGATCTGTTCTCCCCGCGACTCGTATTCTGTATGTGTGTTCCTCTGGTGTCTAGCGCTCGTGTTCTTTGTGTATGTTCCCCGTCGTGAATGTTTCATATATTGTATATTCCCCGTCGTGAGTGTTTCATATATGATTTCTTCTAGCCGTCGGTTTGATTTAGTTACTGTTGTGTTTAGTGTACTTGTATTCATTGCTGCTCATAAGTTACGGTTTGGTAGTTTGTGTGTTCTAATGTCTTCGTGTTCCCGGTTGTTTAACGTACCCGTTTATTTCATGTCCTCTAAGAATCCGTGTATCATTCATTCATTTGATATTCAACTGAAAATCAAAATCGGAAAATCAAAAAACCATTCATTATTTTGTTTTTCGTTTTGAATATAAAAACAAAAAAACAAACCAGGCTTGTATTTTTCAGTTTTTTATTTGATGATCCAAACAAAAATAGCTAAATTAAAAATCGGATTCGGAGCCGAACTTGATTTTGATTTTTTAACTCGACCCATTTGTGTGCCCCGGAAGTTGTTTGTTCTTCGTGGTCTTCGTTTGACTGCGGTACCTAAAGTTGGTTTCACGTTCGCATATTCGGAATTCTTTCTTCAATAATAAGTGCCAAAATGTGCAAATTCTCATTTCTGGCAAAAAAATAAATACCTACAACTTTGTTTATGCCAGGAATATACATATTTTAAGTTGTAGACAAACATTTTACTTAAAATGTACTATTGTGACCGCTACAACGTCTAAGGCACCGTCTACAATATTACATTAACACGGTTAACACGGACGCAAGTGGCGGTAGTAAAGGTCCCAGAGCACTGCGCACTCTGGTTTTTTTTTTCTTCAATAATTTCAATATCTTTTCAATGGTCCATCATAAGACCACCAAACAAGTTGTATTACACAAAGTATATAGTTGTTATTTAGTATTACAACTTGTAATACAACGGGCAGTCATGGCCTGATTGTAGGGAACTGGTCTTGTAACCGGAGGGTCATGGGTTTGATTCCCAGGCTTAAGGCCATGACTGAGGTGCCCTTGAGCAAGGCACCTAACCCCAACTGCTCCCCGGGCGCCGGGCTAGGGCTGCCCACCACTCTGGGCACGTGTGCACCACAGCCCCCTAGTAATCACTAGTGTGTGTGTGTGTTCTAACTGTACAGATGGGTAAAAAGTGGAGGACAAATTTCGATCGCGGTGGAAAAAAATCACAATTGACAGAATATGGCACATTTATATGGGTATTTCTACCTTGCACCAATTTGTGGAGGTCAGTTTTTGTCTAATTATGTCAATAGCTTTTACAGTTGTGATCAAATTTATTCAACCCCCACTGAAATAAAGTGTTTTGGCCAGTTTGACATTGATTTTGATCATTTCAGTCATCTTATTTACAATTATATCAAAGAGGCACTTATAAATTAGACAAACATAACATAATATTTATGATGGAATAACCACAAATGGCTTTACTGTGCTCACATCATTATCAGTTTTATTCAACCCCCTAGTGACATTATTTTTTAGTACTTAGTACAACATCCTTTTCCAGTTATGACAGCTTTCAAGCGTGAAGCATAGCTTGACACAAGTGTCTTGCAGCGACCTATGGGTATCTTAGCCCATTCTTCATGGGCAAAAGCCTCCAGTTCAGTCACATTCTTAGGCTTGCGCACTGCAACTGCCTTCTTTAGGTCCCACCAGAGGTTCTCAATTGGATTTAAGTCTGGTGATTGCGATGGCCACTCTAGAATGTTCCAGCCTTTCATGTTCAACCATGCTCTAGTGGACTTGGATGTGTGCTTCGGATCATTGTCCTGTTGGAAGGTCCAACGTCTCCCAAGCCGCAGGTTTGTGACTGACTCCATCACATTTTCCTCCAAGATCTCCTGGTACTGAAGGGAATTCATGGTACCCTGCACACGTTGAAGCTTTCCTGTACCATTAGAAGCAAAACAGCCCCAAAGCATAATTGACCCCCCGCCATGCTTCACAGTAGGCAAGGTGTTCTTTTGTTCATAAGCCTGGTTCTTCCTTCTCCAAACATAGCGCTGGTCCATTGTCCCAAACAGTTCTAATTTAGTTTCATCTGACCACAGTACACTGTCCCAAAACCTTTGTGGCTTGTCCACATGACTTTTGGCATACTGCAGTCGACTTTTCTTGTTCTTTGGAGTCAGCAAGGGGGTGCGTCTGGGCGTTCTGGCATGGAGGTCTTCGTTATGCAGTGCGCGCCTTATTGTCTGAGCTGAAACTTCAGTGCCCACATCTGACAGGTCTTTTTTCAGTTCCTTAGCAGTCACGCGGGGATTTTTCTCCACATTACGCTTCAGGTAGCGCACAGCAGTCGCGGTCAGGATCTTCTTTCTGCCACGACCAGGTAACGTTTCCACTGTGCCCTTTAACTTGAACTTGCGAATGATACTTCCGATAGTGTCTCTTGGAATATTTAACAACTTCGCAATCTTTTTATATCCATTGCCATTCTTTTGAAGAGCAATAACCTCTTCTCTTGTCTTCTGGGACCATTCTCTTGCCTTCACCATGCTTGGAAACACACCAGTAGATGTCTAGAAGGAGTTGAGTATCACAGTCCTTTTAAATCTGCCTAATTGGTGCTTATCATGCTTGATTGCTGCTCGTTGACATCCACAGATGTTTTCAATACCTGATGGAAAACACTGGAATGAACCTCTGTTCTTAGGAGTGGTAGTCGTAAAGGGGTTGAATAATTGTGTCAATGAAGAAATCACAAAAAGGCCATTTAATACTTTATGACAAAAAAAATTGATGCTATCTTAGTTGCATTTAGTTCTTTAACAAGTCCTTGTAAGATTTCATTATGAACACAATTACAAATGTGCACTGAATTCCATAAAACCCTTCGCAGCATTGGGGGTTGAATAAATTTGATCACAACTGTAAATGGTGCATCATAAGATCATAAAATAAGCTATTATATATTAAGCGCAATCCTAAGCAACAACCTATAAGTCAGATATGGGTATTTCTACCTCTTACCTAATAGTGGTGGTGAGTTTTTATCTTTTAATTTCAATAGCTTTTAAACGGTCCATCAGAACAGCACCAAACAAGTTGTATTACAAGCCCATGATGACCAGCAACCTACAACTCAGATATGAGTATTTCTACCTCTTACCTAATAGTGGTGGTGAGTTTTTATCTATTTATTTCAATAGCTTTTCATAATATTCTTATTTTATGAACAGCACCTGTAATAAGAGTTATAGGTTGTTGTTTAGGATGCACTTAATATATAACTACTTGTTTTTCTTCCCCATGACTGTGTAGCATACAGAACTAGACTGAGAGACCAGTTTTAGTTCATTAGCTATTTAATATTGTCTTCAATATTGAACCTATTCACAATATTCAAAATTTCTTAAATATATCAGTCGGCGTGCAACGAATGAGTATAATATACAAGTTTCACCTTTTGAATGGAATTACTGAAATAAATAATATACCAATATCTGTGTAACGTGGTGGGTTGGACACAATCGCGATTAAGGGCTGGCACATACTTTAACGGAGCTAGTCTTCTAAGTAGGGTGACTAGAGTTTCTGAAAAGGAGGACACCTTTTGTGCTGGGTGGGGGTCATCGGTGTATCGGTGAATGATTTAGGTGGATGGTGTGTGTGTGTCGAACGTTTTTTCTCTTTAACTCCTCCGTAAACGTACACTTTCGTTTAATCGCCGTAGAACCGGCGGACACACGTGCTTTCGCTTGTAAACACTTTTGCACTGTACATGTATTCTATTTGAGGCAGACGATTTTGAACTTCCCCCCGGACATTTTTTAGGTCTCAAAAGTAGGACATGTCCGGGAAAAAGAGGACGTCTGGTCACCCTACCTCTAAGTGAACCGCGCCCACACAGAGAGTGCGCGACTTACGAGGCATACCGAGAACACACTTCACAGAAACACTCACGAAGGAATATAAAGGACCACAGCGATTATGAAAGGAAAACACGTTTATATAAGTATGAATGCTGAAGTAATACAAGGCACAGAAAACACGGCAGAGACTAAAGTAAACGAGCACTACAAAACACAACGACAAATTAACACCGGACCATCATCACTGGATACCCATTTGCTGCAACGTGCACGAAATCTCTGCATGCGTCTGACCACCTTCAAATAAATATTTAATTAAAGTAGTATGTGGTTCCAGTCCGGTCATGTTGTCTATACCAATATAGACCACTCCCGCACAAACGAAGCCCACGAAGAATAAACATATCAGTAACTTCCGGGGCACACAAATGGGTCAAGTTAAAAAATCAAAATCAAGTTCGGCTCCGAATCCGATTTTTAATTTAGCTATTTTTGTTTGGATCATCAAATAAAAAACTGAAAAATACAAGCCTGGTTTGTTTTTTTGTTTTCATTTTCAAAACGAAAAACAAAATAATGAATTGTTTTTTTGATTTTCCGATTTTGATTTTCAGTTGAATATCAAATGAACGAATGATACACGGATTTCTAAGTTAGTCTAGCTCCCTCTGCCTTCTGTGTCTTCATCGTGTTTGTATACCTCTTTTTCATTAAAACCCCTCAAACTCTGCATTTGCGTCATGCCTGCCCGTCGCAAACGTAACAGAATGACCGACCAGTTTAACGCGACGCAGCAGAGTACAGATACGCTGGTTATGTCAATACAACGGTTCGACAGGGACGCATTCAGGGAGCAATTGGATTCCATCCAAGCTATGCTCGGAAAAGACGCTGAGGGTAAGCCGGTGGCGTTGCCCTCCCTTTGTCCCGTGCCTGAGGAATATGACGGTGAAAACGGGTTGGTCAGGAGCTTCCTTCTCCGATGTAAGATCTACCTGCAATTCCTCACAGTACCCGCACCACCCGAGGACACACAGGTTATATTCATGCAGTCTCTATTAAAGGGAAAAGCCCTGGAGTGGGCTAATATCGTCCTAGTGCACCGGGTTACAGATGCATGAACTGTAGAGGGGTTTTGCCGGACGTTGTGTGAAAGGTTTGGAGGTGAAGTGTATGAGTCTACACCTCAGTGTCGACAGGGAATACCTGCTGACCTGCTGGTCAGTAGCAGAACCAAGACCTCCACAACCACCGATGATGTCTGCGCGATGACCACGCCCTCAGATGACGTCTACATGGCGGCCCGGCTTCCCAACGGCGTCTGCGCGACAGCCCCGCTGCCCGATGACATCGGCCCGGCTGCTCCGCCCCTCAACGACGAAGTCGGCCCAGCTGCTCTGCCCCCTGACGACGACGTCGTCCCTGCGTCTCCGGCTCCGGCAGACAGCACCGACCCTGCGTTCCTACCCGCTCCAGGTGAGACCTGCCTGGTGTCTCCTACTCCAGACGACGTCTGCCCGGCGTCCCCGCCTGCCCCCGACGACGTCACCATGGCGGTCCCGCCTCCCGATGACGTCAGTGTGGCGGACATGCCCCCTGATGACGTCAGTGTGGCGGACATGCCCCCCGATGACGTCAGTGAGGCGGACACGCCCCCCGATGACGTCAGTATGGCGGACACGCCCCCGACGACATCTGCGTCACGACCACGCCTCCCGACGACGTCGCTCCGGCTGCCACGCCTCCCGATGACGTCGCTCCGGCTGCCACGTCTACTGAGGACGCCCACCCTGTGTCCCTGACCGCTCCAGACGACGTCTCCTCTGCCGCCTTGGCTCCCGATGGCTGTGCTCCGGTGGCCGCGTCCCTCGATGGCTGTGCTCCGGCTCCGCCCCCCGATGACGTCTGCTCGGCGGCTCCGCCCCCGATGACGTCTGCTCTGCGGCTCCGCCCCCCGATGACGTCTGCAAGGCAGCCTTGCCCCCTGATGACGTCGGCCCGGCAACCCGCTGCACAGCCATGCCTGTCCCTGCTGCCCACCAGCGGCCCCCGCCTGTCCCCGCTGCCGGCCGACACACCCCGCCTGTTCCCGCTGCCGGCCGACAGACCCGGCCAGTCCCTGCGGCCCGTCGGCCCGTTCCTGCGACCCATTGCCTGGCCTCCCGGGTCCCTGCGGCCCCTCCGCCGGCCTCCCCGGTTTCCGCTGTCCCTCAGCCGAACCTGCCAGTACCCATGGACCCTGCCCCGGTTCCCCAGGACACTCCTCAGCCCACGCCAGCCCCCACAGTGACTGCCTTGCCCGCCTGTGGGCCTGGGGCTGGTTCCATGCTGAACTGTCCGGACACTGACACTCATGTTAACCCTGTTTTACACTCGCCTGTGTTCCCTCTTTTGCCCTGTCTTCTCCCTGGTTTCCTGTTGGTCCCTGTTCCTGTGTGCGTCTCTGTCCGCGTCCGCGTACCTGTCCCTGTGTCCATCCGTGGTAGTGTCCTCCATGTCCCTGTTCCCCAAATCATCACCCATTTTGCTCCCGTCCCTGTCTCCGTCGTCCTCCGTCTGTTTACCTCTGTGTCCCAGTCTTCCCGAGTGTCCTGTCCTGTTCCCTTGACCCCGTCTTGTCCGGCCCCCTTGGCTCCACCCCCTGTGCCAGCTCCCCATTCTATCCCGTCTGGCCCCGTTCCCACGTCACCGCCCGTTCCTTGTCCTGGTCCTCCCGTACGTCCTGAGTCCGGGCTGTTGTATCCGTCCTGCCCCGTGTCTGTTGTCCCTGCCCCGGCCTCACCCGCTTGTCTCCCTCTGTGTCGTGGTGTCTCTGTCCCCAGCGTCTGTCCGGCCCTCCCTGGTTGGCGTTCCCCCGGAGTTGCACGCCTTGAGGGGGGGTTATGTCACGTCCAGTCCCTCCCTCCTCCCTGGTCCTTCCTAGCTCCCCGCTCCCATTCGTTCCTCCCTCTGTCTGTCACGCCCTCCTCATTAACACGCACACACCTGAGTCTTGTTTCACCGTCTTGTCTCTGTGTATAAAAACCCCCTAGTTTTGTTCTCCCTTGTCGGTCATTCCCTGCACGGTATCTCCTTGCTTTTTCTCTGTGTCATTTCTCCGTTAGACCTGTTCTCCCCGCGACTCGTATTCTGTATGTGTGTTCCTCTGGTGTCTAGCGCTCGTGTTCTTTGTGTATGTTCCCCGTCGTGAATGTTTCATATATTGTATATTCCCCGTCGTGAGTGTTTCATATATGATTTCTTCTAGCCGTCGGTTTGATTTAGTTACTGTTGTGTTTAGTGTACTTGTATTCATTGCTGCTCATAAGTTACGGTTTGGTAGTTTGTGTGTTCTCATGTCTTTGTGTTCCCGGTTGTTTAACGTACCCGTTTAGTTCATGTCCTCTAAGTTAGTCTAGCTCCCTCTGCCTTCTGTGTCTTCATCGTGTTTGTATACCTTTTTCATTAAAACCCCTCAAACTCTGCATTTGCGTCATGCCTGCCCGTCACTAACGTAACACATGGTTTTCATGAGTTAACATCAACCGTTCAGATGCAGACATATTGCTGGTCTGTAATGTTACATTATAATTTTCAAGGTGACAGTTAATTAAGGTTCAAGGTAATATAAGTCAAGTAGTTTTATTGTCAATTCTGCATATGTACAGGACATACAAAGAATTACGTACTCTCCTTCTCAAGTCCCAGCACAAAAACAACACAAAAGTACACTAAAGGAATATTTTGTCTTCTAATGTTTGCTGTTTGCTGTGACTTGCTGTGATAGATCTATCTATCTATCTATCTATCTATCTATCTATCTATCTATCTATCTATCTATCTATCTATCTATCTATCTATCTATCTAATATTTTGGCTACAGTAGCTATAGCTATGGGGGTTTAGTGTACTTGGCCCATTCAGTACAAAGCATTTGTGGTCAGACACTGATGTTGAATAAGAAAGTCTGGTTCGCAGTCAGTGTTCCAGTCATAGGGTGTTGAGGTCAGGGCTGTGTGTAGGTCAGTGGAGATCCTCCCCTCCACACCCATGAGCCTACCTAAGGACAGAAATAGGGGCAGGTGAATGATTAACGTACGTTAAAATGAAATAAATTATCTGACTCCAAAATATAGTTAAGGGAACTCACTTCTCAAATAGCTCAAATACCAAACCAACTTTATAAAGTTGCTTGCTGTAAGCAATACCCTGCTTTGTCAATGGTTAACCAGCTACCCTTTCTTAGACCTTACACCAACATTCTCTCCCTTTATACCCTATATAGGCTACATTTACACACAGGACCCCTGTATACACATTCTTTGACCCTTGACCTCTGACAGTATACTGAAGACGCCACCTTTCCCAGTACATGACATGCTGCAAAATAAATGATGAGTATCTATAGATAACCCTGGCAGATATATCTGCCATAGAGTTTTATCCCCTCTATGGGAACTTCTTCAGGCACTCATGGAAACACAGTGCCTATCTGTTCTGTGACCTCCAGGTTTTTTTCCACAGGGATACCAAATCCCCATAACCCCCCCACCCCCAACAGGAACATTCTGTCACCCCTACAACACTACGCATTCCTGTAGTTAATGTTATTCTGGAATCCGCCAAAACAACATTTCTTCATCAGACTGTGAAGATCGACTTAATACTCCAGTGAACGTTGCCACTGCTCCAGATTCCAGTGTTGCCATATTTTACAATTAACTAGGACACATCTATCTTAGCTGAAATTTCACAAACTGACCTATGTAAAATATTAATCCTAATGTCGACCCTAATCCTACTATGGCATCTAAATCCAGTATCACACCTTAAGTCATAGAACTTTTCAGGACAAGATGTCCTACTGCCAGTATTTGTCTGCGGAGACCACATAGTTATTGTTTTTATACACCTGTGAGAAAAGGGTGTGACTGGAATACCTGAACCTAATTACTGTGGTAGTGTCACGCTACGGCCCCTGAACCCCTCCCTTTGGGCATGTGTTAATGTAGTCCATGTCTTTATATGTACGTCTGTGGGTGTGGCTGGGTGTGTGTGTGTGTTCACTTGTTTCGTTAGACGTATATGTTTCACGCGGTGCTTGTTATGCTACGTGTATATAGTGTGTGTGTGTGTTTGTATCCTTTGGTGCTTATCTTTAATGTGACATTCGTTGTGTGTTAGACTGTTTCAGCACGCCGTGAGAGTGTACTGTTCAGTGTGATTTACTGTTGTATCGATACACCATGAGCGTGTCCAGTGTCAAGCCTAATAAACGTAGCCTTTGAACGCACCTCGTCTTTGCATCCTCGACTCCCTCGCGTCCGTTACAGAAAGACGAGCCGTAAGGATGCAAGGATTCCGGCCATCGGGAAAGAGGTCAAGCAAGCATGGGACAAAGAGGGAAAGGCACTAACATGCTCCCTCTCCCAGATCCCATCGCACGCCCTCACCTGGCGAGCAGAGCGAAGTACCGGATGTGGCCTCGGAGAGTGAGGGAGAGCGTATATTCGCCTACCTTCAGCAACATGCTCGCGAGGCTGAGCAGAAGGGACTGGCAGGCTACTATTGTAGACTAGCGCAGTGGTTCCCAAACTTTTTCTGCCGTGCCCCCCTTTAGTAGATGAGAATATTTTTGCGCCCCCCCCCATATTGATTAGGGATGTACCGATTCACGTTTTTCACTTCCGATACCGATTCAGATATCTGAGGCTTAGTATCGGCGATAGAGTAAAACTGTGCTGAATCGACTTAAAACATTTTTTTTTTTTAAACACAGACATACTGAATTAGAAGTTTATTGAAAACTCTGTACCAGTATAGCACACTTAAACACACACAAAAACATGTAAAAACAACACAACTTGCATTTGTTCAGTCAGTGCAATTATGAATATAACATTGAATGTAAAATAAATAATACCAAAGAACCTGAAACTTACAAAAACAATAGGTTCACAACTTTGGTCAAACATGAAAAAAATAAACTGCAAGAAACCTTTTAAATGGTTCAAGAATTCTAAATATAATTTAAAATAAATAAGGAGATGAAATAAGAGAAACAGCAATTCATATGCGGCTAGTTTGCAAGCGCAGACATCACGCAGAGCACAAAGCATGTAACGGCCAGAAATATGTGTACTGTCTCTTTAAGGGAGCGAGTTGAGTGCGCGTATGGAATATTGTTGACTCAGACCACTGCTCTTTATTTTATCATTATTTCATTTCTGTAAGTAACGCATTCAATGAGCTTTGGGCAACTCACCAGTTCATGTATGAACAGTCAAGTAGTGCTGGAGCCCAGGTTTAATTTGGTCAACCAGCAAATAAACGGACTAAGTGGAATAGCACCAGCGCGAGTACGAGTCAGTGATTCACCTCTCCTCTGTGTGCTTCGCGTTTCACTGTTAACTGTTCACTGTTAACTGTCCAGGTTCACTTCTATCCGGGACAGAGTGGATATTTAAGGTTGAACTAACTCCGAAAAGCAAGCAATACAAGCATAGAATTAGACTGAATAGATCTGTTTTTATGGATCGGTCACATTGTCACCGATACCCGATCTAGAATTGTTTCAGATATTAATATCGGAATCGGTGCATCCCGTTTTACTTCCAAGCTCCGCGCCCCCCCTGCAATAGCTCCGCGCCCCACCTAGGGGGCGCGCCCCCCACTTTGGGAACCACTGGACTAGCGGATGAAGCCTGGTCGAACCGTGCCTGTCAGTTGGCAAGGGACTCCTCCCCCCTGGCAAGAGAGGTGCACATAGGCACAGAAGGAGACGTGATGCTCGCCACCGGAGAGGTAGTGCTTGCGCCGCCAGAGGTCGAATTCGGGGATGAGGACTCCGAGGAGGAGTATTCTCCCTCAATGTGCTCACAAAGCATTGTTTACTACGAGGGGGATGACGTCAGCCCCCCTCCGTCGGAGTACACAGCTGACCCAGAGGAGTATGGTGAAAGTGTCAGCACCCCTCCATCCGAGTACGAGGAGGAGGAAGCCAGTTCCCCTTGGCCCGAGGGCTCGGAGGAAGGAGCAAGCTCGGGAGAGGAGGCGGAGAGTTGGCCCCCTTCAGAGTGCTCTGAGGTGATGGTGAAGTCGTGGGGGAGGGGCCAAGGACACTCCGCGGTCTACCTCAGAGGAGAAGATGGACTGTCTGGAGGGCAGCACACCTGAGGCCACCAGCATGAGGAGCTGCTACTCCTCAGGAGGAAATGGAGTTTGAGGAGGGAAGGCGAGAGTCACCACATAAAGCTCCCCCTTCAGGAGCGTGGCTCGAGTATGACCCCACAGAGCGTAGGTTTAGCCTTAAAAACGTAGCTTTTGAACACACCTTGTCTTTGCATCCTCGACTCCTCCTACAGTGTCAAAATACAGTAAGGATGAACAGAGTTATTGATGTGACTTTTACACCAAGAAAATCCATTTGTGGAAAAATAGAAACAGCATTGTTTCATAGTTTTGTACACACATTTACAGCACTGCAATGTTTATTGTTGTGTACAGTTGTTATTCTGGTAATTCTGGTAGAGCATTTAGCTTCATTTTCATAAGACAGCTGATTGTTGTGGGCAGGGGAGCTAAAATGCTTAGATTACCACAGCTAGGTTGTTCTGTTTCCCACATATCATTGCATTGCATGGTTTCCTAATTTTACAGTGGGCAACTGGATCACTAAGGCAAGATTCCACAAATACAAACTCAAAGGAAATACCTTTATATAGCACTTAATGAGGATACATGCGGAAGAGGTGAAACTAATAGACAATAGAACCAGATGCAATGAGGTTGACTGGAGGTTTATGGGCGTTGGAAACCAGAAGCGATACAGCAGGCACGATGGGAGATAAAGATGTTACAGTTTCAATGACATCCTATCTTAACTTGTTTTTATTGACAGATTTCCTCTCAAACATAGTCACCTCTTTAAGACAGGTTCATGTTACATTGACACAGGTAAATAACCAGTGTCACCTTACCAGAAGTCAGAACCTATATATCTGTACACCTCAAACCTCATCTTAAAAGCATGTTGATCACCAACAACCCCCAGGTCAGTAGGCAGAGGCCACCCGGTCTCTCTCTCTCTCGCTCTCATTCTCTCTCTCTCGCACTCTCTCTCACTCTCTCTCTCTCTTTCTTTCTTTCTCTCTCTCTCTCTCTCTCTCTCTCCTGCATATTGGTCTTGGCAGATGTTTGAGTTCTTGTGGGAAAAACCTTATAATTCATTGACATTAAATGGGATGAAGCCATGCAGGCATCTTAAGGTAATTAAGAGTAACTAATTATTTAATATTGATTATTATAATAACAATATAATATTGATATTTTTTAATTTACTGTCATACTGTGTGCATGTGCCTTCCACCCTGGGTCCAGGGAAATATAATCTCATTTTATTGCATACTACTTGTTATTTATGACAGTGATGAAAATAAAGATTTATTTGTATTGACCTTACTTTCTTTCTGGAACTATTCCAGAGATCCAGAGCTGTACCAAAGAATCTTGTTTCACCAACTGAGTTTCTCATGTTTCTGGGAATTAACAAGAGGTTAACCTAAGATGAACTAAGTGGGAACAAGTTATAACATTTTTGATTGTTGTGTGATGGTAACACGCCATTAACGCATGGTTAGCTTGTTTACATTAACAGGCAACCGAGCTTCTTCACTGTGGGCCTGTTTTCACTCAAACCCACATTGAGCGTCAGATGGTGTTCTGCCAGTCAGGTTGTACTGTATCTCTGCCACCATTCCTCCTTCCTGACTTGCTGACCACTCCTACTTGTCTAAATAACCTCTCTACCTGACCACTCCCACTTGTCTAAATGACCCCTCTAACTGACCACTCCCACTTGTCTAAATGACCCCTCTACCTGACCACTCCCAGTTGTCTAAATGACCCCTCCACCTGACCACTTCCACTTGTCTAAATAACCCCCCTACCAGACCACTCCCACTTGTCTAAATGATCCCTCTACCAGACCACTCCCACTTGTCTAAATGACCCCTCTACCTGACCAGCGAGCTGTTCAGCGAGCTGCAGTTGTTATGACAACAGCACAATGATTGGCCTCATAACCGTTCCTTGGTATGCCATATAATCATGAAAAGGGAATTTCTAAAAGAATAGTCCTAAAATCTACAGAAAAGAAGGTATTTATTGTCCTGCAAATATGGCTTCCATCCTAATCTAATACATGCACATTTAATGTTTACACTGTTGCTGAACTGTGCTGTCTGAAGCAGGGCTAGCCATTCTTGACTTTTACTGTAAAGCAGGGGTGCTCCGAAAATCAAGTGGGCTTTATTAATAATTGGAAAGAGTTCGAGGGCAAGCCTGGTCTTTTAGGCAGGGACGGTGTCCACCCCACCCGGGATGGCGCTGCCCTGTTATCTTGCAGCATAGCCCGTAGTCTGTTAGTTAGTGGGCAGTGTAGTACTAGGAGCTGCTGACTAACCAGAGTCGCGACCAGGCCGCAGACTAACGGGCTAAACCTGTCTGTGAGCTGCTTAGAGACGTCACCAAGATCCCATAGGATTGAGACTGTGTCTGTGCCCCGGGTTAAATTAAATCATAAGAAAATAGTCCGTCCTAAGTTTTTAACTAATATTCAAACTTCACATCCAATTATTACCTATATGACCGATCTGAAAATTGGATTAATTAATATTCGATCACTCAACTCTAAAGCAGTTTTTATGAATGAACTTATAACTGACCAGAAAATTGATATTCTATGTCTAACTGAAACGTGGATTCAATCTGGTGACTATTTATCTCTAAACGAAGCCACTCCTGTGGGATATAGTTATATACATAAACCTAGATTGTCAGGCAGAGGAGGAGGAATATGTATAATATATCGTGATTGTTTAGAAATTCATCAGAAATACTTGGATATCTTTAATTCATTTGAGATGCTGTCTATTAATGTAATTAGTCCATCTGAAAATAAAAGTTCATTTTCCCTAACAAATGTATATAGACCACCAGGGCCTTACTCAGATTTCTTAAAAGATTTCACAGATTTTACAGCAAATTTAGCAGTTAGTAGTGACAAAATAATAATGGTAGGAGACTTTAACATACATTTTGATAATGCGGAGGATCCACTGACAAGGGCTTTTAATTCTATATTGAACTCTGTTGGCATTACACAAAACGTTGTAGGACCCACACACTATCAAAATCATACCCTAGATTTAATCTTAACGTTGGGTATTGACGTAGATAATATAAATATACTCCCGCAAACCGTAGCTATCTCTGATCACTATTTAGTCAAATTTGAGATTCATCTTAACATAAATACCCGCCCGTCTCCTCGGCAGTGTATAAAGCGCTCGATAAATTCATTAACAGCAACACAGTTTATTGAAGCCCTCCCTGATTTAACTGCTCTAGCCCACTCGCCATCCTATCCAGGAGAGTTAGATAGTCTAACCAACTGCATAGAGAATACCTGCAGATCAGCTCTAGACATAGTAGCTCCACTCAAATATAAAAAGACTAGATCTAAAAAACTCGCTCCGTGGTACACTGACCAAACTAGAAACTTAAAACAAATAGCACGTAAATTAGAGCGTAAATGGCGATCTACTAAGTTGGAAGTATTCTACTGTGCCTGGAAGGATAGCATCATTGACTACAAACGGGCACTCGCTAAAGCACGCTCAGCATACCTAGCCTCACTGATAGAGAAAAATAAAAACAATCCTAGATTTCTTTTTAATACTATTTCCAAACTTACAAAAAATCAAGCAGGCGCAGAACCTCAGATTCCAGTAAACCTCACTAGTAATGTATTTATAGATTTTTTTGATAATAAAATAGAGAATATTAGACAAAATATAAAACCTTTTATTAGCAATACAACTGGTATGTCATCTGGTTTGGTTGACATCGATTTAAATCGCATACTGGGAGAAAAACTTGATGCTTTTCATCCACTCCCACAATCAGAATTAGAGAAAATAATTTCTTCCTTAAATTGTGCTACCTGCACACTAGACTCGGTTCCATCAAAGTTATTAAAAGAGGTATTACCAGCGGTAACTGAACCTCTTCTAACTATAGTTAACTCATCCATTACAATAGGTCACATGCCCAAATCATGTAAATTAGCAGTTATTAAACCTCTGATTAAGAAACCAAATCTTGATCCTACTGTACTATCTAATTATAGACCCATTTCAAACACATC
Source organism: Brachyhypopomus gauderio (assembly GCF_052324685.1). Classification (NCBI taxonomy): domain Eukaryota; kingdom Metazoa; phylum Chordata; class Actinopteri; order Gymnotiformes; family Hypopomidae; genus Brachyhypopomus; species Brachyhypopomus gauderio. The sequence continues at coordinate 16,121,838 of NC_135215.1, read as the reverse complement.
ATTTATATCTAAGATCATAGAAAAAGCTGTTGCCCAGCAATTATGCCTATATCTGCATAGGCATCACATATTTGAAAAGTTCCAATCTGGTTTTAGGCCCCATCACAGTACTGAAACAGCATTAGTTAAAGTAACAAATGACCTCCTCCTTGCGTCAGATCAAGGTTATGTATCGCTGTTAGTGCTTCTTGATCTTAGTGCAGCTTTCGACACAATTGATCATAGGATCTTGCTAGAAAGGTTAGAACGCTGGGTTGGAGTCTCTGGCACAGCCCTTTCATGGTTTCATTCTTACTTAACAAATCGATATCAGTTTGTAGAGCTCAATAATATTCCATCCAAACGTACAAAAGTTAAATATGGGGTCCCGCAAGGCTCCATTCTAGGACCACTATTATTTACATTATATATGCTACCACTGGGCACAGTTATAAACAAACATGGTGTCAATTTTCACTGCTATGCAGATGACACTCAACTTTACATATCAGCCAAACCTGATGACAAACTCAGTTTAAGAAAAATTGAGGCCTGTGTAAGAGATATTAAATGCTGGATGTCTCTAAACTTCCTCCAACTTAATGAGGACAAAACAGAAGTTCTCCTTCTGGGCCCTAAGGCCTCAAAACAGAAAATTCCAGATCTAATGCTTAATCTCGCAGGCTACCCCATTACACCTGGCACAGTAGCCAAAAACCTAGGCGTCATACTCGACTCTGACCTATCATTTGATAAATACATAGATAATACTACTAGGATAGCTTTTCTACATCTCCGTAACATTGCTAAATTAAGAAATGCATTATCACAGGATGATGCGGAAAAATTGGTGCACGCCTTTGTTAGCTCTAGATTAGACTACTGCAATGCACTACTGTCAGGATGTTCAAATAGGAATCTAAATAAACTTCAAATAGTTCAAAATGCCGCAGCCAGGGTTCTGACCAGAACTAGAAAATTTCAGCATATCAGTCCAGTCCTATCAGCCCTGCATTGGCTCCCAGTTAAATTCCGTATTGACTTTAAAATTCTTTTATTAACTTATAAAGCATTGCACGGGCTTGCTCCTGAGTACCTTCAGGAACTTATTTCCTATTACGAACCCCCACGCCCACTAAGATCACAGGGTGCTGGTCTTTTATTAGTTCCAAAAATTAATAAGGTAACAGCAGGGGGAAGAGCCTTTTCTTGTAAGGCCCCCCAGCTTTGGAATAATCTTCCTAAATGCATCCGGGACTCCGACACAGTCACAATCTTTAAGTCTAGGTTGAAAACCCACTTATTTAGTTTAGCGTTTGATAATTAATATCCCCCCTTAGATAAAAGTACAGATCCAGGGGTTCATAGACGAAGGGTTTTATGGTAGACTGGGGCGCTGGTGCTGTCGTCCTGTCACTGCTCGTGGTCACTCAAGTTTGTTGACAGTGCAGTGGACGGATGCCATTGTCTCAGAATGCCCCCAAGCCTATGTTACCTTCTGGTTCTGCCTTTTTAGCTAGGCTGTAATAATTTAACTAAATGCCGGAGTTGCTGCCACACTCCAGAAATGTTTATAATTTTACCTGTCCTGTATATGTCCTCATACAGAGCTAATTTTCCCTGTTTCATTTCTCCACATGGCTGCCCGCCTGCTTGAGGAATAATGAGATGAGGAGACCAGCGATCCATCCTGAGCCAGCCACCTCCTGCTTAACCGGATGCATACATCATGATGGACATTATTACATATTTTTCCTTTTCTTTCTCTTCTTTCTGTCTAAATTGTTGTTGTTGTCATGGTGACCGGTGTCGGCCAGAGGAGGATGGGTTCCCCCCCTGAGTCTTGGTTCCTCTCAAGGTTTCTTCCTCATGCAAAAAACTAGGGAGTTTTTCCTTGCCACTGTCGCCTTTGGCTTGCTCACTGGGGGCTAGGACTCGGCACTTGTAAAGCTGCTTTGTGACAACAACTGTTGTAAAAAGCGCTATATAAATAAAATTTGATTGTTTGATTGATTGCCCAATACATCGATCTACTGGTCGATCGCGAAGGAAGTGTGGGTAGATCGCTTGACATTAAAAAGTAGGGGATGAATGACAAAAAAGAGATGAATGACAGGCTATCATCCATCTGCACTGACGGTCGTCTTTTGAGTGACATACAGGGTACCCAATCGGACATCTGAACTTTTGACACCCTACGCATGCGCGTTAAACCGCACTAACTTCTTAGCTTGCTACGTAAGAATACCTCTAATTTATTTAAATTAAACAACAAAGGGTATAAAAATGAGTGCTGTTGTGACGCCGGTGGCATGGGTTGAACAGAAGGGAGTTTATTCTCCATGGCAACCAAACCAGTAAAGCTCTTAGCGCACACACTGAAAGTGATGCAAAGTAATGCTCGCAGCGCACACCAGTAAAGCTCTTAGCACACACACAGGAAAGTGATGCAAAGTAATGCTCGCCGAATCCAGAGACGCTCATGTAGCGGCAATGTGCAGCACTGGACCAGACGACCTGCGGGCTTTAAAAAGAGCAACATAACAAGAAACAGGTGTCTAGTATACTGGTGATTGTGACTGTGGGAGTGGTTGTGTGCTTGGGGGTGTGTGCTGGGATCGGCTGCTGGCCGGGATGCGCGCCCTCTGGTGGTGACCCGGCCCCCTCACCGTGACAGCCGTAGCTGGTACGAGTAAGAAGCCTAAAACCTACCACTTCACACAGAATGGGAGGAGGATTTGTTTCACTATGTCTTATTCAGTATATTTCACTATGTCATAAGGGCGTTTGCCTCATCTGTCAGTGTGCCGTTGCTATTCCAAACAAGGGAAACGTGGAGCGGCATTTTCGGACTGTTCAAGCATAATTTTGGGTGTCACTTCATTGTTAAATACAAGTCCTTTCAAGATGGAGAGATGATAAAAGAGGCATTTGTTGAAGCTGCTGATTCCTTTGTTCCAAAACAAATCTGAAATATTATCTTCAATCAAAGCTCTCCACTTATCGAGGAGTCACACGGCGCTCTGAAGCCATGGCCGAGGATTTGACCCAGCAACTTTGGAAGGATATTGCGTACTGCGAATGTTTCTTGCTACAATTAGCGATACTTTAAAATACTTTATAAATATAGATATCTATAAATAAAATACTTTATTTATCCTGAAAGGAAAACAGAATAGAAAAGAAAGAGTACACAATATTACAGTTTTTGACGACTGCTAACGTGCATTTCCCAATACTTGTGATTGTCAAAACTCTAAACACAGCAACACATTGACCTCACACAAAAAACCAAATAGTTAATATTGTGTTCAAAAGCGCATTTTCTTACAGTTTTTGACGACTGCTAACGTGCGTTTGTCCAATCTGTAGTCACATTTTCAAAACTCCAAACACAGTGAACACAACATCAGTTTTCAGTGGCTATACTAACAGTTCAAGTCATGTTATTATGGCACAAAATGCAGTCATTTTACATGTTTTTATAATGCTTAAATTTTCTATACACACAAGGTTATCCAATAACAAAATTCTGGATTGTTTTTGTCTTATTTACAATTGCTTGTACACAGCAGGCCAAAAATGAAAACCTAAGGTTCAAAACCTTAAATATCGTATTAAATGCCAAGTTCTGCAAAAACAAAGGCAGCAAAAACAAATTACTGTTGTACACATTTTTTGCACATATAGATAAATGAAGTATAGTATAAAATATATATATATATTTATAAAAAGTATAAAATGAAGTACAGTAATGTACCGGGTCAGAGAGGAGCAAATATAACAATTTTTCCTGCAATCTCAAGTGCTGGTTTGGTCCTTCACAAATGCCAGATTGGTCCCTATAACAGTGACCTCCTTCTTTTGTTTTTGAATGAAGTCTACCAACAACTGGTTCCAGAAGCAGAAAGGGAACAGGTGAGAGGAAACACGAGGACATTTGTGATGGGACGATGTAGCATTTTGTCATTCTCATGTCATCACAAACTGGTTTATAGACCATCCAAGAGTGATGTCCCTTTTCCTCCCGCCCTACTCGCCTTTCCTCAACACCACTAAGGAACTTTTTTCAGTCTGGAGGTGGAAGGTGTATGATCATCGGCCCCATGACCAAATGTCCCTGCTGCATGCAATGGATCCCGGCTGAAGGGACATTTCAGCTGAAGACTGCCAGGGGTGAATAAGGCATACCAAGCTTTTCTTTCCCAGGTCCATGGCAAGGGCCAACATCAGATGTGATGAGGATGAAAACATGTGGCCAACTGCTGAAGGCCGTTTAGATTAGACCTAACAAGACTGTTCAGTTTTGTATTCTGTTTTTCCCCCTTGTGTGGCTTTTTTTGTATATGTGTATTTTTACATATATGGGACCATGGCTAATTATGTTTACAATTACGATAATTATTTTTTGGGTTAGGCCACAATTTACAGTAATGTCCCTAATACAGTAAAATATACCCTTTACTGCAAAACTGTTACTGACTCCTTTTTTGTCTAATCTACATTCCATATAGTACCTGACAGTAAATATCACTCATTGTGTAGACAGTATGTTGCCAAAAATGCACACATTTGAAAAAAAGTCCAAATGAAGCGGATTACTGTAAAAATGAACTGACTAAGAAAACAACTACGGAGCCCGTAAGGTGACATCGTGTAAAAAAATAATAACGCGTGGCCACGACTTACTAACGCGTGCGAACGCCTTACTAACGCGTGGCCACCACTTACTAACTTGTGGGAACGCCTTATTAACGCGTGGGAACGAGATCATTAATGCGTGGGTACGAGATAACTAATGCGTGGGAACGACTTATTAACGCGTGGGAACGAGATCATTAAGGCGTGGGAACGAGATATTTAAGGCTTTGGAACATGGATATTTAAGTCCTAGCCAGAGACAAGAGGGAGGCTGCATATCAAAGCTCTGTACCAAACAAAGACTACGCTTTTGCAAAAATGGAGAGTGAATTGATTTCTTTTTATTTTCACCTTGGAATGAATTATGGCGATATCTTGGAGTCTCTCGCAGTGAGGCATGGCATAATTCTAAGCAAAAGACATTTAATTCGGAAACTAAAAGCGCAAGGGCTCAGGCGCAGACAGTATACAGATCTGGCTGAAGTGGTGGATTTCATTGCGCACCAGCAAACGGATGGACCAGGAAGGCTACACAGGTACAGATGGATGTACAGCAAGTGTCTGGAACATGGCATCAAAGCCAGAAAGGAAGACGTTCGACTGATCCTTGCAGCTCTAAACCCAGGTGCCTCGGCCATGCGTCGTCGACGGCGACTTAACCGTAGGCGGTATTTTGCTGAAGGGCCTAACTATATTTGGCACGTTGATTCTTATGACAAATTGAAACCCTACGGGATATGCATTAATGGCTGCATCGATGGCTTTTCCCGTAAAATTATCTGGCTAAAAGCAGCCCACACGAGTAGTGATCCACGGGTCGTAGGAGGCTACTTCTTAGAGGCCGTAGAGCAGGTAGGCGGCTGCCCCAGGATTGTCCGTACAGACTTGGGGACGGAAAATGTGATCATTCGTGACGCCCAGAGATTCCTCCGTCAAGATGACACTGATGACAAAGCTGGAGAAAAGAGCTACATCAGTGGATCAAGTACCACCAACCAAAGAATTGAGAGCTGGTGGGGAATGATGCGAAAACAAGGTGTGGAATAATGGATACAGCTGCTTGGTGAACTGAAAGACGAGGGCTTGTTTGTTGGCGACTTTTTGGACAAGTCACTTGTACAGTTCTGCTTTCGAAACATTATCCAGGTGAGAAAATGCAATAATTCACATAAGTATACGAATGTTATTTATATATTATATTATGTTATTATTCATAATAATCACAATATGCAACTACTATAATATTCCAGTAATCTAAATATATAAAACAAATAAATATAAACAAATGCTAGTTAAACAGAACTACATTGATGATAATAATAATAATAATGATAATAGTAATAATAATAATACTTATTGTTGTTATTATTATTATTATTATTATTATTATTATTATTATTATGAATGCCACACACTAGACCATCATCCATGCACAAAGTGGTCTTTCCACATAGTCTAAGAGATTTTTTACAAATATGAACCAATTTTATTGCAGCATTTTTAAAAGGAAATAGCCAAAGCTTTCACATCAAACCGAGTCAAATTTAACAAAACACATTTTTTACATTTTCCCCCAACAAATAGATCAACTTTGCATAAATGATTTAACACATGTATTATTTAACGTATTTATATGTAGATAACTGCTCTTAATTAATCATGAAATGTCACTAGATGCTTGATAGCTCCCATCACTTTTTCTGCTTTTAAACTACTGTTTTAGGAACAGTTGGATGAAATCAAGGCAGTGTGGAACACTCACCGCATCAGGCCGTCCACAAACAGCAGTGCACCCAGCGGGATTCCTGATGTAATGTATACAGTACCTCAGCTGTGGGCTTCTGAAGAATTTCTTGCTCCACATACAGACCTTGATGCATGCAAAGAGGCATGCACATTCCTTACAGCAGTCCCATGTGATGAGGACATATTTGATCTATGTACTATTAGCATGCTTGAGTTAGGTTTGACTATTCCCAGAGGCATATCGCAGGTGATAGAGTTATACATGACACTTCGTGAAGCGCTTCACTCCCTTATCGTAAACTGAATACTATCTGTAACCTCACTTGGGCTGAACTCAAATATTAAAATACTAGACATGTCTTAAATTTTTCAATTATATGTTATTTGTCTAATTGCATGCCACTGCGTGTTCACCTTGAAAATTGCAGTTCATTTGCAGAAGTTCTAAGTCAGTATTTAAATATTTAAACATACTGCTATGAATTGGTGCAAGACTACTAGTGTAAATATTCTAAATGAGGTAACTGTGTTTCTTCCATATCCATTTGTAAGACATTTACTGTAAAGCAAATCATTTAAAGCACATAATGATATGTTTGTTGTGTATTTCATAATTCATTTTAAAGAAATGTAATGTCAGCTCTGAGGAATGGTAATGCACTATGTGTTCTTTTATTTAAGTATAATAAAACATAAGAGAAAACATTTAAATTGTTAAATTTTTTACTGAATTGCATTAACAGTAACTAACATTCTGTGAATTGTATCACCAGAATTGTGGCATTGTGATTTACACTTAAAACAAGCAGAACACTGAACACTGGTGCCTTAAATACATTCATGTTCATTTTAAAATGTAAAGGCCCATTTACAGCAAACAAGCTGTGATTGTAAAAACAAGTTCAGTAAACATTAATTTAGCAGTACATAAAAGGTCTGTTAATGTGAACAAATCGCTCCTTTGAAACAATGACAATTGAGGTTTATAATTTTCTTGTTCTTTTAACAGGAAAACTCAAATCAAAACTTTTTTCAGGCTACAACTGAAATATTCAGTTTTTAATTTCAATTTCTGGTGCAGGAGCAAGGTGGGGTCAATATTACGGGCGGCTCTATGAGTGTGCTCTACTGTAACTTGGTTTGAGCCTGCCTAAAAGTGCTTACACAATGTCCATAACCCAAATGGAACGTTTTAAGATAAGGTCAAAGTCATTGCGAAGATCTGGATAGTTTTGATAGTTGGTAGGTATGACCAAATAGCACCCACATGTATGTGCCTGTGGTCGACATTGGAATGAAGAGGTTTCTGTGAACTGCACTGTAATTGGATGTCCAAGTAAGATGTCTGCCCCTGTGCAGAAACGAAGAAAAGACTTCAAGTTGAGGTCATCTGTCTCCCCAATGTACTTCCTTAGGTGTCTTGCCACTGTATTCTGAAGTAAAGTCATTTCCTCTGGGAATTTCAAGAGTACTTTGACACGCTTAGATGTTGGAATGCGTTCTTTGTCTCTGTGGATGCAAAGTGTCCGCCAAACACTTTAAGATGGGTCGCCAGCATTTAATAACAAACATTGGTGTTTGGATTAAAGCTTTGTGACCTAACTGCATCAAGAGTGGAGCAATAGTTTCATTACAAGGAATCTGGTGGCAGTCGTGTGCATCTAGAACATCTATGAGATCATCTTTATCAACAGACTCAAATGATTCCACTGCGAGCTGAAGAATTTTCCTCTCTTCCTTTGATATGTATTGCATGAAGCTTTCAGTTACACTGCTGTAAGTGGTACCGTTGTTATGACCTCAGTCATATTGTGTGTTGTGCATTTTGTCATTGTCTGCTATGCCTGTGTCTATTGTGAGTCTACCCCTTTAAGACTGTTTGCAGGGGCCGTCCGTTCTTCGCCTTCCACACCTGATGCGGCTTACCGTGACGACGGAGGAAGGTGGAAAAGGAAGCATAAAAGGCGGATGTGGACATGGATGAAGCAGGCTACGCCTCGGTTTTGTGCTTGTTCTGAGAGTTCTGAGATTTGATAATTCGATTGTGGGTTCGTTCTAGTTGCTATCTACATTTGTATATTTGTATATATCTGTATATATAACCTATTGCACCAGTAGTAAGGGTGACTGGCTGTTTTGTTTCTGGTTTATGGGTTTGGTTCTGTGTGTTTGATTAGGCAGGGAGTTAGGAGAGACATTGTGTTTTTGTTTCATGTTGGTTTGTGAAGGGTTAATTAGTAGTCCCTGTATTAGGTAGAGTGGGTTTTCTTTTGTTGTTCGTTTTCGTTTTCAGTGAGGGTCACCCTGAAGTTTACCTGGTGTTATTATTCATGTCATTCAATATACATCCTATATATTTACATACTACATAAAACATCTTTCAACTATTCAATTCGGGCTGTCTCTGTGGGTGTTTTTGGCATTCGGCCGTCACCGTTCATCATATACCGGTTCATCAGTATCATTTTCTCTGTTACTAGTCCCTACCTAGACGGGGTACGTAACAGAATTGGGGGCTCGTCCTCCTTTTGTTGTCCTTTTCTATCTGGTTGGGGGTTTCTTTTTGTGGGTGGGGGTGGTTGTGCTGTGGTTGTTGTGGTTGTGCTGTGGTTGTTGTGGTGGCTGTTTGGGGTACTAGTCATGGCTGAGTTTGACTTGTTGGAGTTTACAATTTACCCGTCCATTGAACAGTTTGATAAGTGTCGGAAAGTGGATTTATTACAGATTGCCGATTTCTTTGATATAACGGTGCCTCGTTCTGCCCCAAAGAGGGAAATTAAGGAGGTATTAGAGGCTCGCCTTGTTGAGAATGAGATATTGCCAGAAAGGAGCGTCAATCTTGCTGTTGCAGCTTGTCCGACTGTGCGCTCGCCGAGGGCCGAGGCCGTCGAGGGCTCACCGGTTGGACGCCGCATAGATCCTGGAGCGGTTTGCTCCCCTAGGGCATATCCCCTCATGGAAATTAAGCTAAAGGAGTTGGAGTTGGAAATAGTGAAGCAGGAACGTGAAAAGGAGTTGCTGTGGGTACGGGCATTACAAATAGAGGCTGATAAAGAGATTGCGTTAAAGAGGCTGAGTATAGAATCTGAACGCCCCGTACCTCTCCCTCGGAAACTATCTTTGCAAAGCCCTTCTCGAAGTAATGCGCCGATTCCGGTGCCTCGCACCCCTCGCACGTCCTCTACACCAGTTACTCCAGTACGCTCTACTTCTGTTGAAATTGATTTTGATATGTGTCGGAGATGATTTGGCAGCTGGTGCTGTTTTTCCTGTTCCCGAAGTTGTGGACAGTCCTCCAGTGGTGGAGGCTGTTGGTCCTGAGGAAGCTACAATCTTCCCAGTGTGTGTGATGACTCGTGCTCAGAGAAAAAAATTTAATGATGTACTTGAGTTGGGGGACTCGTTTATGGCGAAAGCCGATCCTCTGTCTGTTACTTCGCAAGCACAAGATGTTCAGAGCGACGTCAAGTCTGTGCATAGTGCTACAGCTGTAAAACTTTCTTTTCCCCTTCCGTCTGTTGATCGCTCTCAACTGCTCGCAGCCCAACGAGCAGATCCTTCGTTAGCAGGGTGTTTTGATAGCATTAACAACGCGAATTCTATCGACGATAAATGTCCTTCTCGCTATGTCATGTCTCATGACGTGTTGATGAGGCAGTGGTCTCCCCCTGGTTCCACGGAGAAAATGGCAACTGTTTGTCAAATCGTGGTTCCAGTTGATTTACGGCCACAAGTCCTGGGTTTAGCTCATGATCACCCGTGCGCTGGACATTTAGGAGTTCGGAAAACCGTTCAACGAGTGTCACGGTATTTTTTTTGACCGGGAATACGTTCGGACGTGGTTAAATATTGTCGTTCATGTCATGCTTGACAAACAGTTGGAAAACCTAACCAGGTTATTCCCCCTGCACCTTTGCAGCCCATCACTATCACGGGAGAACCGTTCGATCACATTATTATTGATTGTGTAGGTCCTCTCCCTAAAACTCGTAGTGGATTCAGTTATTTGCTGACTCTGATGTGTGCAGCCACGAGATTTCCTGACGCAATTCCGATTCGAAATTTGAAAGCCAAAACAGTCCTGAAAGCTTTGATTAAGTTCTGTACCACGTTTGGTTTACCTAAGATTGTACAGTCAGATCAAGGATCGAATTTTACGTCCACTTTGTTTGCACAAGTGATGAAGGAGTTAAAGATTAAGCATAGCATGTCCAGTGCTTATCATCCTGAGAGCCAAGGAGCTCTTGAGAGGTTTCATCAAACCTTCAAAAATATGTTACGTACGTACTGCTCAGAGGCTGGACCAAATTGGGATGAGGGAGTACCTGTGATGTTGTTTGCAATTCGGGATGCAGTTCAGGAATCATTAGGGTACAGTCTGTCTGAGCTTGTGTTTGGACATGTTGTGCGGGGACCATTAAAGGCCTTGTATGAGCAATGGTTGACCCCTAATCGTCCACTCGATTCGAAGCCGGTCCTTGAGTACGTGCAACACGCATGCGGTTGGCTCATGAGACGGCCAAACGGGCTTTAGAATCCACTCAAAAAAAACATACTATGAAAAAAACATTCGATACGAAAGCAGTGATTCGGTCCTTCTCTCCAGGAGACATGGTCCTGGCATTGTTACCAGTGGTGGGGTCATCTCTGAATGCAAGATTTGCGGGACCCTATGAGGTCATAAGAAAGGAAGGTGAAACCACGTACGTGTTGGCTACCCCGGACCGTCGACGTCAAACCAGAGTGTGTCACATAAATTTGTTGAAGCCGTATGTGTCCCGTCATTCTGAGCCTTCCTGCAGTGCAAAAGCTGTTGTGCCGATTTGGCTTGTGCCTGACGTTAAGACTACTGAGTATGTTCCTGAGTCCGACGGACTCCACATAGGCAGATATAGTCTTCCTTGTGCTCGTCTCCCTAACTCCAAGGCTTTACGCAACCTGGATGAGAAGCTACAGCATTTGCCCTCTTTACCTCGTTCGGCTATTCAGGCACTTATTGGAAAATACCCCACGTTGTTTTCTGACAAACCAGGTTGCACTACTGTGTTGGAGCATGATGTAGATGTAGGGGATCATACCCCTATTAAACAGCATCCGTACCGGGTAAACCCCACGAAACGAGAGACTTTGAAGCAGGAAACTGCTTATTTGGTTGAAAATGGCTTAGCTGTTCCCAGTCGTAGTTCTTGGTCTTCCCCATGTGTGTTGGTCCCGAAACCTGATGGGACCCACCGGTTGTGCACCGATTATCGTAAGGTGAACACTATTACCAAGCCAGATTCGTTTCCCCTTCCACGGTTGGAAGACTGTGTGGATCTTGTGGGGTCAGCAAAAGTGGTTACCAAGTTAGAAATGTTGAAGGGTTACTGGCAAGTGCCACTCACCTCGCGTGCCTCTGAAATCTCAGCGTTCTGTACACCTGATGCTTTCCTACAGTATACAGTCATGCCATTCGGATTTCGGAATGCACCTGCAACGTTCCAGCAATTGATAAATATCATGTTGGGTGACCTTGACAATTGTGTGGCATATCTGGATGACATTGTTGTTTATACGGAGACGTGGGAACGGCATCTAGAGGTTTTAGAGTCTGTCTTTGCTTGTTTACACCATGCTAATCTTGTTTTGAATTTGGACAAATGTGATTTTGGAAAAGGCGTGGTGTCTTACCTAGGTAAGCTTGTAGGTCAAGGCCAGGTAAGACCCCTGGACGCCAAGGTTCTCAGTATTACAAATTTTCCCGCACCTACCTCTCGAAGAGAGCTGCGAAGATTTCTGGGCATGGCCGGATATTACAGGTGTTTCTGTAAAAACTTCTCCACAGTTGTTTCTCCTCTTACTCACCTGCTTCGAAAGGATGTTCCTTTTTTGTGGTCTCCGGAGTGCAATGTGGCATTTAAGTCTGTTAAATTACTGTTAAGCAGCTCCTCTGTTCTAGCTGTTCCTGTTGCTGATAAACCGTACAAGTTGGACGTGGACGCCAGTGATACGGGGGTTGGGGCCGTGCTTTTGCAGGAGGGGAGTGACCAGTTGGACCATCCAGTGTGTTTTTTCTCAAAGTTCTTAAAACACCAAATGGCATATAGCACTATTGAAAAGGAGGCCCTAGCACTGTTGTTGGCCTTGCAACATTTTGAGGTTTACTTGGGAGGTAGCTCTCTACCTATTGTGGTATACACCAATCACAACCTTTTGGTTTTTTTGGATCGGATGTGGAATACAAACCAGAGACTGATGCGTTGGTGCATCATTGTTCAGAGTTTTAACATCTCCATACAACACAAGAAAGGGGAACACAACATAGTGGCGGATGCTCTTTCTCGTTGCTAAGTAGCTGTCCCATGGGAAGTTTATTTTTGTGGGTGGGGGTGTTATGACCTCAGTCATATTGTGTGTTGTGCATTTTGTCATTGTCTGCTATGCCTGTGTCTATTGTGAGTCTAGCCCTTTAAGACTGTTTGCAGGGGCCGTCCGTTCTTCGCCTTCCACACCTGATGCGGCTTCTTCCAGAAATGGAAGAGGCAGCATTATTGGAAAATACTGTACAGATAGCCACCCAGTGACAAGAATTCTCCCAATGGCTTGCCATTCTTGAGCTTGGTATTCATGCCTAAGATAGGGGGTCTTCACATCTGTGCCCAGTGTGCATTTTGTGTAGAATTCTCCCCAGAATTCTGAAAGGCAGTCCCGTAAAACACCTGAACCTTCTCCTTCCTCTAGTTTCCCATTGGGAAGTTTCCTTTTTATATGTACCTCTTTGTTCATAATGTCTGGATCCAAAAAGGCTCCAATGAGCTCATTCATACAGTTGCCCCTTCTCACCACAATAACAATCTTTGATTCTTTCTCCCAGGGCAGCGTGTCATCCAAATCAACTGCATCATTAAGTGAAGCTTCAATTATCACTTCATCACTGTTGTTGAGCTCTATCTCCACATTTTCAATCTCATCAGTTTCAGTGGTGTCTTTGTCTTCTTGTCTTATTATTTCTTCATTTTGTTGTTCTAGTCTGGTTTCTTCTAGAAACATTCCTTGCTCCAGTTGTTCTTGATCAGAGAAGATGTTGTCATTCAGAATCTCAACACTTGTTATTTTTGAATCTGTAATTATGCCACTTAAATCTACATTCTGCAGGACAGTTAAGTCTATTGTTACTAAAGTGTCTTCTGAAGACTGATGTACAGGCACATCAGGGGTAGTAATGGCTGCTGACACAGAAGAGGTCATTTCTTGGAGATAACTTGTATTGTGTTCTGTATCTTGCACATTTTTCTTGGTGCAGAGGTATAATCTGAGGATTTTTACCTTGGTTTTGTCATATAATTCGTCAACTGTACAGTCTCCATCAAGCACGACTTGTGAAAAGTCACGGATATCACAAGCATGATCCTGTAGCTTTAGGGACTTGGAAACACCATTTGGGAAGAAAAGTGATTCTGCAATTTGTTGGATGCTGTGCACTGTAGTATGCTTATCAATATTTAAATGTCTGGTCCCACCTCCTTTCACACTTCGTACCTGTTTAAATTCTTGGTCCTTCTCATTGAAATCCATCCACCCTATTTCAACTCTCCTTGATGTTCTCTTTGCATTTTCATTTCCTTTCAATTTATTCAATGTATCTGCTCTTTTTAAAGCCTTTTCTTCTGATGCACAAAGTCTTGCCTTTATTCTATCAATCAAATGACTTTTTCTGGAGGTTGATGCAGCAGGCTGACGATTGCGACAGAAGGCAACAGTTGCCAGTCTGTCTCCATAACTGGGGATATACTTTGCAAGGTCTTGCTCAGACATCAGTGGAATTACTGAACAATCAATCTGTGAAATTGAAACACAAGTACAAATATTAGCATGACTGACTGTAAAGTGTTATATACACCAAGTCACACTCATACTGTAGTAAGCAATAGACTATATGAGTGTAGAACAACAGGTATTCCAAATGTTTTGTTAACATGCAACTGTGATAGGGCAGTCATGGCCTGGCGGTAGGGAACTGGTCTTGTGACCGAAGGGTCGTGGGTTCGATTCCCAGACCTGAGGCCATGACTGAGGTGCCCCTGTGCAAGGCCCTTAACCCTCAATTGCTCACTTGTATAAAAATGAGATAAAATGTAAGTCGCTCTGGATAAGGGCGTCTGCCAAATGCCATAAATGTAAATGTAAATGTGACAATGCTAATCAGAATTCTGGGTCACAAAGCCACCTGGTAGGTAATGACTGAGAGTTAAGGAAGTGTGAAGTATGTGTTGACTTCTTGAAGGTAGGTTCAAGTGGCGAGCATTTATTAAGACAAGTTATATAAACAAAAAATACAAAGAAAGTTAAAAGCATTAGCCCATCTATAATCAGCACTGGTTAGTAATAAGGATCTAGAAACCATAGGGCCATGGAATACCTGATCTAGCAGTGTGCCCTTTGGAGTTAATCCACCTGTGTCTTACAGATGATAGTGTGTATTCACTCTTGCACACAAAGGGTTATTCGAGTAATGATAAAGAACAGCAGATCATACTGCTCTAAAGATTTTTTCAATTAATATTTTTTTGTAGGAGAAGACTTTAATTTCAGTCCTGGGGACTCACTGCTCTTCATGTTTTCTGGTATTTGCTGCCCCAACACACATGAACCAGTGTTTTTGTAAATGAAACTATGTTTATTTTTTATACTTACTTTGTCCTTTTTTAGTTTGCTTATGAATTGTTCCTCAATACCACGGTCCTGCAGGAACAGCAACAAGGGGTCCTCCTTCTCCATTTTCTGAGCTCCTTACAGAACAATTATTGAAATTACAATCAATTAAACTGTTTAACAATAACAATAGTATCAATAACAACAACAGTAATAATAATAACCATAATAATTATTATTATATAAATAATATTATTATAAGAAGGATAATAATAAAATAAATAAGCTATGCAGACGATTCATTCTCACACAAATAACAACTGACAAAACAGCCATGCCAGCTTTGCTTTCTGTCTGCTACATAGGAGGCTGGTGTGAGGAGTGAGTCTTGTATAAAAATTATTAAATTACCGTTAATATAAAAAATGTTTTATGCAAAGGTGTCCTACATTTTTCTAAAATAAAACTGCTTTATTATTACACACGAACAATGTAATATAGCTGTATTAAAAAATCTAACAAATCTACAAATCAGACAATGCCTAAAAATGCATTACTATTTCAGTTCAAATAAGAACTCAAGCCCTCCAAGACATATCATAAAAGTGCCCATAAATATTAATAAAAGACTAATAGACAATAATGTGTTAGTGAAATATAAAACAAATCAGGAATGTTAATTTGTGTATGCTTTTATCTAAATATATGATCAATTATCAAAGTCATAAATTTTAAGTTTTCTTTTTACCCTAAGAGCAGTGCTGCAGAGTTGTTATTTAGTTAAGAAAATGTGCTTTTGAACACATTATTAACTATTTGGCTATTTGTGTGAGGTCAATGTGTTGCTGTGTTTAGAGTTTTGACAATGTATCACAAGTATTGGGAAATGCACGTTAGCAGTCTGCATTTCACA
Source organism: Brachyhypopomus gauderio (assembly GCF_052324685.1). Lineage (NCBI taxonomy): Eukaryota > Metazoa > Chordata > Actinopteri > Gymnotiformes > Hypopomidae > Brachyhypopomus > Brachyhypopomus gauderio. The sequence continues at coordinate 16,105,928 of NC_135215.1, read as the reverse complement.
ATGCAAACAACTTTGTTAAAACACAGCAAACCTGGTTCAGTATCCAATCATTCTTTCAAACACTAGCACATATTCTCTTTTCGAGATGAACATAGTCAATCACTGCACAACCACTGTAAAAAAAAATAACATTTGATGGCAATACAGAAACAGTATTACTGTGACGTTCGTGGGTCGGCGAAGGACGAGACACAGAATCCTTCCTTTATGACTGACGTCACTTTTAATTCAGACAATGATTGCGCAATAGCGCACAGATAACAGAAACTCTCACACAGCAACGTGTAGACTTTAGACAACGACGAGCACAGGACACTAAATAGACAAACCACATTAGCCCCACGTGATCACGAGACGATTCACAGGTGAGACTTATCACACGACAAAACCCTAACCACATATATACACTGACGCAGGCAAAGCACGTGGACAACGTTGACACACGCCCAAAAGGGACAATTACATGTAATATTTTACCCTCTCCCAGCAAACAACAGACATTTTACAGTAACATCTGTTGTTTCCTTAGTGAGTTCATTTTTACTGTAATCTGCTTCATTTGGACTTTTTTCAAATGTACATTTTTGGCAACATACTGTCTACACAATGAGTGATATTTACTGTTAGGTACTATATGGAATGTAGATTAGACAAAAAAAGGAGTCAGTAACAGTTTTGCAGTAAAGGGTATATTTTACTGTATTAGGGACATTACTGTAAATTGTGGCCTAACCCAAAAAATAATTATCGTAATTGTAAACATAATTAGTCATGGTCCCACACATACAAAAAAAGCCACACAAGGGGGAAAAACAGAATACAAAACTGAACAGTCTTGTTAGGTCTAATCTAAACGGCCTTCGGCAGTTGGCCACATGTTTTCATCCACATCACATCTGATGTTGGCCCTTGCCATGGACCTGGGAAAGAAAAGCTTGGTCTGCCTTATTCACCCCTGGCAGTCTTCAGCTGAAATGTCTCTGCAGCCAGGATCCATTGCATTCAGGAGGGACATTTGGACATGGGGCCGATGATCATACACCTTCCACTTCCAGACTGAAAAAAGTTCCTTAGTGGGGTTGAGGAAAGGCGAGTAGGGCGGGAGGAAAAGGCACATCACTCTTTGTGATGACATGAGAATGACAAAATGCTACATCACAATTGTCCTCGTGTTTCCTCTCACCTGTTCCCTTTCTGCTTCTGGAACAAGTAGTTGGTAGAGTTCATTCAAAAACGAAAGAAGGAGGTCACTGTTATAGGGACCAATCTGGCATTTGTGAAGGACCAAACCAGCACTTGAGATTGCAGGACAAATTGTTATATTTGCTCCTCTCTGTCCCGGTACATTACTGTACTTCATTTTATACTTTTTATAAATATATATATATTTTATACTATACTTCATTTATCTATATGTGCAAAAAATGTGTACAACAGTAATAACTTTTCAGCTGCCTTTGTTTTTGCAGAACTTGGCATTTTATACGATATTTAAGGTTTTAAACCTTAGGTTTTCATTTTTGGCATGCTGTGTACAAGCAATTGTAAATAAGACAAAAACGATCCAGAATTTTGTTATTGGATAACCTTGTGTGTATAGAAAATTTAAGCATTATAAAAACATGTAAAATGACTGCATTTTGTGCCATAACAACCTGAATTGAACTAATAGTATAGCCACTGAAACTGATGTTGTGTTCACTGTGTTTGGAGTTTTGAAAATGTGACTACAGATTGGACAAACGCACGTTAGCAGTCGTCAAAAACTGTAAATAGTAATAATAATAATAACTTAAATATGATAATATAGGAGAAATACATTTATTTTTTATTGTAGGTAGATGTTTTTGACTTGATTATCTTTTAAGTAGCTCGCAAGCTGAAAAGGTGTGGGCACCCCTGCTGTAAAGCATACTTTTCAGTCATGATGTAGTTCTACAATGTGGCCAGCAGGAGGCAGGTGTGTACCTCAGAATGTCTTTTTAGTCATGCTTTAAGTAACACCTACACCTAGCAACAGTGCACTTTCATGTTTGCAGATATTAAAATGTTAAATATATTTACTGATTTATTGGTTTGCTTTCTTGAACGCTTAAATGGTGTGTGTATATAACAAGTGCATTATCATGTCAAAGGTCTCTTATGTAAAGTGGGTGTTTACATGGTAAAGCCTATAATTGCTAACTGTATGTGTCTCTGGTCATCTTAGCATCCACCCCCACTCCACCTGCACTGCATTCATTGTTTATACAGAAGTATTAAAGCCATAGCGTTGCCCCTGGTATTACTCAGGTCTTCTTCTGCATCTGTCTGACATCTGACGACTTCCCCAGGGAAGGGTTAGATGACAGTGCCCACATATGGTGTCCATACGTGGCCACATTATAGTACCTTTACCCTACCAATTCCACACATCAAATCAGCATTCCTATAAAACTGTTCATAAGATTATAAATGCATGGAGCGTGATGGCAATTGGTAATATGGCAACGGGTCTCTGAAAAGACCTAGTCATTATTATTGCTGTTAAAATGACTGCGTGTGTGTGTGTGTGTGTAGTCATGTCTCCTTATGACTATAATTAGTCCACAGTTGCCCAGTGCTGTGTCAATTCTATGATCAGGTTACAACAGCTCCTTAATGCTTTAATTGTCTGCCTCTCTCTGTCATTCTCTTTGCCCCTAGGGTCCTCTATGTTGTTGAATGAATGAATGAATGTTCGATTTATATAGCGCCTTTCAGAATACCCAAGGCGCTTTACAATTTAACACAGGTACAAGTCACAGACAACCAATCACACACACACACCGGCGAGAAGCGGCAGCCGATTGCGCACAGCGTATTCTCTACCGGAAGCCACAGCCCCCTGGGGGACTGAATGGGGTGCAGGAAGGGGAGAGAGGACAGACCCTAGTGGCAGAGCACCATCCACCACTGGGCATACAAGCACACACACTCAGACCACAACTTGTTTTTATTGAACAGAGAGAGACACAGACACACACTCAGGGAGAATTTGTCAGCACCCCAGTGCTGAGAGGCAAACGTGCTAACCACCAAGCCACCGTGTTGCCCATGTTGTTGTGTTTCTGTCTTTAGGGTCCTAAATGTCTTTGTGTTTCTGTCTCTAGGATCCTCAATATCTTTGTGTTTCTGTCTATAGGGTCCTCTATATCTTTGTATTTTTGTCTCTAGGGTCCTCTATATCTTTGTTTTTCAGTTTCTAGGGTCCTCAATATCGTGGTGTTTCTGTCTATAGGGTCCTCTATATCTTTGTATTTCTGTCTCTAGGGTCCTCAATATCTTTGTGTTTCTGTCTCTAGGGCCCTAAATGTCTTTGTGTTTCTGTCTCTAGGGTCCTCAATATCTTTGTGTTTCTGTCTCTAGGGTCCTCTATATCTTTGTGTTTCTGTCTCTAGGGTCCTCAATGTCTTTGTGTTTCTGTCTCTAAGTTGGTCCCTTGAATTCCATAACTTTGCATTTACTTCTATCTATCTTTTGTGTCACTCTGACTCTCTTTCTGCCATTGTCTCTCTCTCTATAGGAGTTTCCTGTGGTTTCAATTGGTTCGATCGTGACCTTAGGAGCACGAGACAGTGCTGACCTGTAACAACTGAGCTTCAGTGAGTCAGTTTGTTCACTTTCTCTCCCACTTCATAGAGCACGGTCCTCACGGTCCTCTGGTAAATAAGCACACACTTGCACAAATATTTGACTTTTAGGTGTGTAGATTAGATTGGTGTATGCAGGTTTAGGTGTGAATGAGTGTGTGAAAGAGTGTGTGTGTGTGTGTGTGTGTGTGTGTGTGTGTGTGTGTGTGTGTGTGTGTGTGTGTGTGTGCGTGTGTGTGTGTGTGTGTGTGTGTGTGTGTGTGTACAAAGAAGTAAGACAAACTTACCTCCTTCAACATTCATACAATTATGTTTAGTATGTCCTGCTCTAAACCCCTGAGTTGGACTGCGACCCTCTGATTCAAACTGCAAACCCCTAAGTCAAACCAAACCAAGTGCTTCTGATTTCAATTAATTTTGGCCAAAAAGAGAGATTTTAAAATGTATTAAATATAGAATATTTTGATATAATTTTATTTATAAAATAATAAAATATATTTTATTTTAAGGAGAATTAATATTTTAATTTTTATTTCTTTGTTTTCAGAAAACTACTTTCAACCACACCCAGAAAATAGTGTGTGTGTGTGTGTGTGTGTGTGTGTGTGTGTGTGTGTGTGTGTGTTTATAGATTAATTAAGTGGCAGGGACAATACAGGGAGATCAGAGAGGCAGAGGCAGCAATGGGTGTCAAGTATATAGATGTAGGAGTGTCTGAAAACATGATTCAGGAAACCTTAAAAAATAATTACACACACACACATCAGGTTTGATTTCATAGAAAACCTTTGTTACAAGTCTTTAACCACCCTTCCAGTCTCATCTGACCAGAGCAGCAGAGTGTATGTATGGTAAACAGTTATGATGTATTTCACTGGCACAAAAACACAAAGGACTGGTCAGTTGATAAGGATTGGTCAGTTGATACTCTATACAGAACTTTATCCATTCCAGTTTAGCTGGACTAGTGCCTCCTGTCTCAGTTTAACAGATTTGTGTCTTTCATAAGCAGTAATAAACAGAAATAAATAATATTTAAGTATACAGCATCATTATTATTTGGTTTTTGTCTAGTGGTTGACTCATAAACTCCTAAATATAAAATCTATATTTATGTTATTTTTTATGAACATAGCTCTTACATTTAAATCTTGATACACTGTGTTACAGTAATATAAATGCTTGTGTGGCTGTATGTCTAGTAAAACATCATGCCATCTTAGTCACAAGATAAATCTCTCTACTCCTATTCCAGTTTTTCATGTTTGTGTGTGTGTGTGTGTGTGTGTGTGTGTGTGTGTGTGTGTGTGTGTGTGTGTGTGTGGGTGCAATGCCATTTAGTGTCATATTTTGGTTTGATACCTCAAGTTGTCTTTGCATATAAGCTCTAATCACAATGGAAGGAGCCCCACAGATGTATTTGTGTCCAAGCGTTTTACTGTTTCCAGCTAGACATTAAGATTTGTCCCATTTTAATCAGGTAGAGCAGGCAGGTCATTTATGGGGACATTTCCCACAAACATTTGTACTCGAACTGTGAAAAATACAGTAGTCACTGTGGATAAGAGGTTTTTTTCTCTGCTGCTACTGTCTTTGGTGAGTTAAATTAATCTTCTCATCCAAAGCTTTTCATTGCATTGTTGACCTGTGTTAACCTGCATATGACAAATAAAGAATTCAAAAAAAGTGTCTGCCAACGCCATAAATGTCATTTCAGAGCCATGGCCACATTCATTTGCTTGTGTGAGTACTGCGAGGGAACTGATTTAATCTAGTCTGAAACTCACACCTTACTTTACTGCCCAAATCCACATACAGCAGACCAAGCAGATTTGTGCTGCATGGCGTATAATGAGTGAGTGAATGTGTGAACCCAGACTGTGGTAGAGAGAGTAAAACACTGCACACCAAACACACAATGAACACATGCACTCCAAACACATGCACTCCAAACACATGCACGGCCACACACCGAACACATGCACACGGAACACATATACACCAAAACATGCATACATTTGACCTTTTACCTTTTACTTGACTCAAAGACAAACAGGCTCATATTTTTTCTATTTTATAAATATGAGATTATCTGACAAGTTATAGTGGAAAATAATTATTTTTTTAGTATGTATCAGTCAGGATTTTTGAATAAAACAGAGCACAGACACACACACACACACACACACACACACACACACACACACCAGAGCACATTTAATGTCTCATAGTCATGTGAAATGCTTCTGTGCCACTCCCTAAATCATGGAGTTCAGTTTTTCCATGTCTGTTATTATTTTTATCTGGATGGTTTTTCTCATTTTTGTTGTGTTTTCTCACCTTGATTTTCTCTCTCTTTTCGCACCTTCTCTTCTTTCTGTCTCATTCTCTTTCCAGCTCTACTAGAAATGCATCCATTCACACACAGCCTCTACAATATCCAAAAAGAGATTTCAGCTGATTCACAGCAATTTGTATTTTGTCTCTTTCCCACTGCAGAAAGTCTGACACAGTGGAGTTCAATCTGCTGAAACAGTGTATGTGTTTGTGTGACAAACAGTGAATGTATTTAACTCAGGCCAAAACAACCTCCTCCCCATCACTGTCTCCTGAAAACAGCCTCCCCCTCTCCCTCTCTCTCTCTCTCTCTCTCTCTCTCTCCCTCTCTCTCTCTCTCTCTCTCATTCTTTCTCTGACCTCAAAAATACTGCTTGGTGTATGACTCATTTCAAAACATTTTAACCATTTATATACCAACCACAACACACACACACACACACACACACACACACACACACACATTAATGAACTGTTCTGCTTAGGTGGAAAGTGGCAAGGTTTCTGGCTCCACACCCTGTTTGCTGTATTCAACGTGCTTGTTAAAAACCCTATAGGTACTTTGTCAGAGCATGTGTAACTGTGTCTTGGTACTAATGCGATCAGTCTGACAGTGTCAGTGTCAGAAAAGATGATTCATTTATCTTTCATCTGCAAGTGTACAATAAAATATTTTTTTATAATACTGCATTCTTCATATTCCGACGAGCATACTTCATATGAGTTTTCTGTATGGGCACAGGACTACAGACCAGTAAATTACCACAGAACCCCTCCTTTTATCAATATAACAGTTCTCACATCTGAAAACAGCATCAATATCAGCTTACAACAAACTCCACTCACTTTACGACTACTTATAACTGCCTGCACAACCAGAGACACAACTAGATGATCCATGCTGACACTTCAAAGGAGGGGTTTCTACTACTCCACTGGTGTGTATGTAAGAAGTGGTGTCAGATATCTAGGGTAGAAGATAAATATGTAATCTCACACATTCACCTATTCTTATAAATATGTATAGGTTATGTGTGTATGACACTCTCTGGTTTATTCCTTCATCTCTCAGGCATCAAATTAAGTGCATCAGTACTTCTGGTTGGGTGACTTGGAACAAGTAGGAAGGTTTAAAATAATGGTTACATCAGTTGACAGTTGAAATGACTGGATAAAGGTGGAAAAACACAGGGGAGTGCTTCATGAGGGGAGTGTTTTGTATGAACAGAGGGGAGTGCTTTGTGTGAACACAGAGGGGAGTGTTTCATATGAACAGAGGGGAGTGCTTCATGAGGGGAGTGTTTTGTATGAACAGAGGGGAGTGCTTCATGAGGGGGGTTTTTTGTATGAACAGAGGGGAGTGCTTCGTGTGAACACAGAGGGTAGTGTTTCATATGAACAGAGGGGAGTGCTTCATGAGGGGAGTGTTTTGTATGAACAGAGGGGAGTGCTTCATGAAGGGAGTGTTTTGTGTGAACAGAGGGGAGTGCTTCATAAGGGGAGTTTTTTGTATGAACAGAGGGGAGTGCTTCATGAGGGGAGTGTTTTGTATGAACAGAGGGGAGTGCTTCTTGAAGGGAGTGTTTTGTGTGAACAGAGGGGAGTGCTTCGTAAGGGGAGTTTTTTGTATGAACAGAGGGGAGTGCTTTGTGTCAACACAGAGGGGAGTGTTTCATATGAACAGAGGGGAGTGCTTCATGAGGGGAGTGTTTTGTATGAACAGAGGGGAGTGCTTCGTGTGAACACAGAGGGGAGTGTTTCATATGAACAGAGGGGAGTGCTTCATGAGGGGAGAGTTTTGTATGAACAGAGGGGAGTGCTTCATGAAGGGAGTGTTTTGTGTGAACAGAGGGGAGTGCTTCATAAGGGGAGTTTTTTGTATGAACAGAGGGGAGTGCTTCATGAGGGGAGTGTTTTGTATGAACAGAGGGGAGTGCTTCTTGAAGGGAGTGTTTTGTGTGAACAGAGGGGAGTGCTTCATGAGGGGAGTTTTTTGTGTGAACAGAGAAAGGAGTGTTTTGTGTGAACAGAGAGGGAGTGTTTTGTGTGAACAGAGGAGAGTGCTTCATGAGGGGAGTGTTTTGTATGAACAGAGGGGAGTGCTTCATGAGGGGAGTGTTTTGTATGAACAGAGGGGAGTGCTTCTTGAAGGGAGTGTTTTGTGTGAACAGAGGGGAGTGCTTCGTAAGGGGAGTTTTTTGTATGAACAGAGGGGAGTGCTTCGTGTGAACACAGAGGGGAGTGTTTCATATGAACAGAGGGGAGTGCTTCATGTGGGGAGAGTTTTGTATGAACAGAGGGGAGTGCTTCATGAAGGGAGTGTTTTGTGTGAACAGAGGGGAGTGCTTCATAAGGGGAGTTTTTTGTATGAACAGAGGGGAGTGCTTCATGAGGGGAGTGTTTTGTATGAACAGAGGGGAGTGCTTCATGAGGGGAGTTTTTTGTATGAACAGAGAAAGGAGTGTTTTGTGTGAACAGAGAGGGAGTGTTTTGTGTGAACAGAGGGGAGTGCTTCATGAGGGGAGTGTTTTGTATGAACAGAGGGGAGTGCTTCATGAGGGGAGTGTTTTGTATGAACAGAGGGGAGTGCTTCATGAAGGGAGTGTTTTGTGTGAACAGAGGGGAGTGCTTCGTGTGAACACAGAGGGGAGTGTTTCATATGAACAGAGGGGAGTGCTTCATGAGGGGAGTGTTTTGTATGAACAGAGGGGAGTGCTTCATGAGGGGAGTTTTTTGTATGAACAGAGAAAGGAGTGTTTTGTGTGAACAGAGAGGGAGTGTTTTGTGTGAACAGAGGGGAGTGCTTCATGAGGGGAGTGTTTTGTGTGAACAGAGGGGAGTGCTTCGTGTGAACACAGAGGGGAGTGTTTCATATGAACAGAGGGGAGTGCTTCATGAGGAGAGTGTTTTGTGTGAACAGAGAGGGAGTGCTTCAAGAGAGAAGTGTTTCTTGTGACATATGGACACCACAGTGTCTTCAGTACATATATATCAGCCCGTTTCATTTTTTCAATGCCATTTTCAAGCATTTCCAGAGTTCTTACTGAACACATCTGTACTGAAAATATCACAGTTATATTTTTATTTAAAACTGAAAATAATGGCTTCTGTAATTCAGTAAAGTTCAGTATGTGCCAGAAATTCCAACCCCACCGCAACCCATCATTATATTATTAGAGTTGTTATTGTGTTCTGGGTGTTTTGTAATCATGTCTTTAGTTCAGGGTGTGTGCCTACATTTATTCACATCATATTGAGTGTGCAGAAAAACTCCTCCCATTACCTATCAGGAGGAAAGAAGAAATTACGTTTCTGCTTCTTGTATGAGAAAAGACCTTTTTAGTACAAGAGAACTTTATTCTTTTAATTTAAATGAACACTGACTTGTATGTCAAAACACAGTGTGGTTTATATTTCATGCACCAGGCCATCTGTCCCATCTATCCCATGTGACCAAGGTGACAGGTGACAGGTGAGAGGTGACAGGTGACTCCTCACCTTTTGTGTGTGCTTCATTTAGCTATTTTTACTCTGGAAATCCTTATATGTAAACTCAAAACTGGCATTACCACAAAAGGTTTTCTGAAATGCAAACATTCTTACCATGTCGGCCAATCTGACTGAGTATAATCACAGTATTCCATGCAATGGAGAATTATTATGAACAATTAGGCAATTATTATCACAACATGAGACCGGATGTCCTGTGGAACTGGAGATCCTCATTACCATGAACGAGATCTTTCACATAGAGCACAATGATTCATGCTGAAAAGAACTATGAATATATGTTAATAGTGTTATTATTTATTTAACACCTACAGTGTCTGTTTAAAGATAAGGCACCAGATTCATATAGCGTGATGGTAACTGAGCCATGCAAAATGTATGACATGGTGTTTAATCCCTTATCATAAAACGTCCATGGTGTTACACCACTGTACACTGCAGTTTACAGTGGAGGAGGATCGGAGTGGTGTTTCCACTTGATTTCAGAGCTTCACCACCTTTGCTGAGCACAGCTTGGATGGCTGCCTTCCTACCCCTGCTGAACTGTTGAAATGTTTTCCACAGCCTCCAAACTCCTCCCATGTCCTGGTTTTTTGCTGCCAAAACCACAGTCGTTTTTTTCTCACCAGGAACCCTCAGCTGCATCAGGACTTCCCTGGAAATCCTGGACAGCCTTTATCTTCTGCATAATGGTATCCCTACTGCATTTGTGCACTCACGCAAACAAGGCGCACGCAAACAAAACAACTCCATGTGCCATTCTGCCTCTGGGACATCCAAGAAGGTCACTCTGAGTTGAGAGTTGACACTGATCTGGAGTCCTCTGCCAGTCTTTTCCAGAAGACCCTCAGTACATTTGTACAGTACCCTATTATTAATCCTGTTGGAGTAAGAAGGGTTAACCTGTCAGAGCACCCCATAACCCATAACCTGTCAGAGCAATCCAAACACTGCATAGATAAATAAATATTTCTGAGTCCTCATTTAAAAACACCATGCAGCAGAAAAGGGCCAAACACCATGATCCTCCACTGGAGGTGTTTCAGTCCACATATTCCATCCACATTTTATATTCACGTTTTCAAAATGTGTGAAACTCCAAGAAAAAATGCAAAAATTGTTGTGTTAGCTATAGAAACCTTCCACATTTTGGAATTCCAAAATCGATCAATAGTTATAAGGGCAAACTGTTCACATCAAATGTAATACAAAGATTTTGAGATTGAATTGTCATATCCAACATCCCCCTCAATCATTAGGTGTACAGGCTGACACTGCTGCCCCCCCCACAGGACAGCCAACATACCAGTTCAGGTTTTTTTGTTTTTCTTGGGAAATTTTCAGGGCACTCAGCAGACTGCCTATCGTTGTCTGGTTAAAGCAACCATGCTGTGATGACTGTCTGAGTGAATGTATATACAATGCTAGCAGAACAGAAGGGGACCCCAATTAGTTCCTCGTGCTGTTTTTCTTCTCTCTACTCTCTTTCTCTCTCACCTCCTCTAAATTAAAGGGAGTGGAGATCCCCAAAGATGATTCATTCAACTCGATCATCTGTATGATACCCCCAGATCACACAACCCTCGTCTCCTCCACACCGTCCAGACGGGACGGAAGACCTTCAGATCACTGCCGGAGGGATTCAGAGGTCATGAGAGACCTCCATGCAATTGTGGGAGCCAAGTATGGGAAAAAGATTTGCTTCTATCAGTTTCTGATGTATCTTCATGAAATTGCTAATGGACAAAAGCATCCAATGGAAGAATAAGAGAAGGGGAATTTTCCCAGTGTCCTCAAGGAAGTTCTAGCCAGGCGCTGAGAAATTACGGCAAGGCTGGTGATGTCCGCTTTCTAAGTCACCTTCCAATAATCTCCTTCCATTGTTTGTTGCATTCTTGTTTCATTAACTGTGTGCAAGCTTTTATTTCTGGTATTGTCATAGCACCTCCCTCATATGTCCGCAGGTTTTGTTGTAGCAACACAGAGGAGTGACACAAACAAGTGGAAGCACAGTGGATCTTTCACATCAAGTTGGTTGCTTATAGGTCAAAACTTGCCTCATAATGTTAATACCTTTTGATTTACCCCTGATGCCTTTCAAACTATGGCAGTTAAAGTCCGTGAGGACACCTACATAGAAGGGCTGGGGTTTCCTAACTCCATTATTAGTAATGCTTATTGACTGCATAACTCCACCTGGGGTTTGAACCCTGCCACACAAAATGTGGGTTTGCTGGGGCATTTTGTGCAGGAAAGCTTGCACGAATAAGGGAACGTTCACCCAGCACTGGTTGGAGACTCTCCTTGTATGTGTTATTCCTGAAGTGTTAAAGGAGAGTGTTTAAATGTTTTACAATGGCAAACTCTTTCTGTAATGTTAACACTTTTGTCTCCAAATGGTACTGTAGCTGGTTCATGTACTCACTTTGTGTGTTGTACAGATATAATAATAATAATAATAATAATAATAATAATAATAATAATAATAATAATAATAATAATAATCTTTATTTGTATAGCACCTTTCACACATACAAGCAACTCAAAGTGCTTTACAGTATAAATGGATGGCATCATGTCATCGTGTCCTCTTTTGGCAACATCACACATGCTATCCGGTGTATCATGGTGACGTGGCGTGAACACTGTGAGCGAGGGAGGAGAGGCCGAGAGAACGATGCAGACGAATAACATTTATTAAACAAAGACAAACAGACATAGACAGTGAATACAGTGGCAAATACTAACAATGAGGGCCCAAATATGAGGGTTTAAGTAATCGTACATGAAGAGGGGGAGGAGAAGAGGTGAAACAGGCTAACAGAGGGTATGCTAACAAGGGGGTGTGGCAACACAACGACAACAACAACACTGTGGACCAACACACAACAACCATTAAAAAAAACAAATTATTTACAAATTCCCCACTGGGGTCCTCAGTTTGGCCATATATGCTTATTTATATATACTCTGCTGTTACATGAATAAAGTGTACATGCTTCTCGGTGTAACTCGGTGTCTGTCATATTGGGAAGTGGTGTTGCCCAGGGCCTTAAAGAAGGAAGAGGCAGGCAAATGAGGCAAGATGCTGAAACTATATGGGCAGAAGAAGGAAAATGCAAATACAAGTGTTCATTTGAAATTTGTTTGAGCAATTGTGGTCAGACTTTTATTGACATTTCAGCACAGTTCTCAGTACAGTTTAAAAAATATCCTACTGTCTACTGAAATGGGTCAGAATGTTGGCTTCAGTTTCTTTCATTTTACTGGTTAATTTTCATATATTCAAAAAGAGAAACCTTGGATTATTATTGATGTTCAGAATCAGTGACAATAACACAGGTTTGGCTGTGGTGAAAACATTTATATTGTTATAGGCTATTCATCCATTCAAGAACAGAACCATTTCGGTTTTGTTAGTCAGTGTCTTCTCCTCCCAGGCAGTTTTGTCCCCTAACACATTTCATCCTGCTCGACCCAACACTATCTAGGGACATACGAAGGATTTTAAGCTTTCAATTACATGCACAAGATCATTATGGCCAGACAAGGAGGAGTTCACTGGTAAATCTGTGAATACACTAATAGATTAATTTGCAATATTGTGTTTGCTGTTGGTAGCAGGCTGACATGCTTATATTGTGGTTTAAGCTACTTCATGCATAATGAAGGTCTGAGAGACAGTCGCTCTGAGATGTGGTGAGGAGGTTTGCTATCTCAATACAAACACAGTAAGGTCTCTAAAGTATGGTTACATCAGTGAGTAGGTCCTACCACGTTCTGAGGGTTTCCCATACCATTTATTATGTATGCCTTATGCTTTTTCTTTCCTTCCAAAAGGATATTAGATAAAAAATTGATAATAATAATTATTATTATTATTGTTATTCTTATTTTTATTATTATTCATAATTTTATATAATAATAATAATAAACATATTCCTGTGACATTCATTGGCAAAGCTAAAATCCCTCAGGTGCATTCCTAAGCAACCGATCACTACTCCATACATATGCTATAATTTGTGAATGCTTCTGTGCATGCTAGGGCACGTTTCACTTAGCAAGAAGGACTTTGTTGGGTTTGCATGTATCTGTGCTAGGACGTGTGCAGGTTTAACCCTGAGGCTGGGGAGCGGCCACTGAACCTTCAGCTCTCCTTACTCAGGCCTCCTTGTGTATTTTTATTCTGATACACTTGAATCGGCTCATGAAATAATCAAGGCCTGTGTGAGTTGAGTCAGGTGCGTCAATAGCATGGGACCTGCTCTGTGATGGAGGAGCACTGTGTTTGTACAGACTGTTTGTGAAAGCTTGCCTGCCTGGCACTGGGATATCTGAATATAATGGATGGCAGTTCGGACTCCCATGTGATATTCTCACACTTGGTTACAGGAAGCGAACAAAACAAAAGGACAACAAATTATTACTTCATTTGACCAGGAAATTATCGCCACTATGATTCTGAATCCCCCCTGCACCTACATCAACCCTGGGACTTGAAGTACATCCATCCTGATCAAAGAACATCCATTCTGACAGCCACCCAACTATTTATGTTTATCTCAACACTGAGTAAGAAATAGAAACTAGTGCCCTTTACAATTTAGACAGTTTTTAAAACCTGTTGAAGAGGCTCAGTAGTGATATTATTACTGTGGAGTAGCAGAGAGCAAACACAGACATGTAGGTGGAGAGAACATGAGATGTTTACTCATCTATAACACACGCAAGGTACAACACGTTTATTTCTATAAGACTTATTATACCCTGTAGAAATTCAAAGGGATTCTCCCAGACATGGAAGAAGAATAAAGCTTGGAGATCATCTAAATTTAAGTTATAAATCTGGCTGATTTAAATAGAAAACAAACTTTAAAGAAACACAATAGAGGTTTAAAAGTGTTCAAATTATTTAGTAACTGGCTGACTGATTGACTTTACTGCCCGCTAAAACAGAGATTAGAGTCCATTAGTATGCTAACATTATGAGCTAACATGCTGTGCCTCTCTATCGCTATTGCCAAAAATAATAAAATTGCCAAAAAGAATAATCAGTGTAGTGATGAAGCAGTAGTGGTGAAGCAGTAGTGGTGAAGCATTAGTGATGAAGCTGTAGTGATGAAGCTGTAGTGATGAAACAGTAGGAACAAAGCTGTAGTGGTGAAGCTGTAGTGGTGAAGCTGTGATGAAGCAGTATTAATGAAGCAGTATTGATTAATATTATTATCTTTTACAAGTGTCCGTCAGTACTGTAATACTGTATTGTATTGTATTGTGTACTGTAATATTTTACACAATCTTTTGTCACGAAGACTCGTGTACAGCACGAATACTTTGCACAGTGAACTTCCTCGTTCTTTAAAGTAACGGACAGTGACGCCCAAACGTGGGTGGGCCAATGTATAAAACTAGCGGATCACTCCCTGTCAACTTACTTTGGACATTAACGGGGTAAGACCAGAGGAACAAATTAACCTCGGAAAATCTACCGTGGCAAAAATGAATAGAGTTCTTCTTGGTATCTTTACAGTGGCGCTGGGTTTCGCAGTGGGTGAGTGACGAAAATGTTTAACTGTTTTATTTACTGTTGTGTCATATTATTTATTATAATCAAATATTATATTAACATTACAAACTTGTTTAACAAAGTCTAACAAGTTACAATGTGTAGTTTCACACTTTACCGCATTGCATACACAATAAAAGTCCGAAGAGCTACTCGACTGCTTTGGTTTGCAACAGTTTATTTGTTGATACCTGACAGGGTGAGTTTCTTTCGAGAGAGAAAGTGTTAATGTTCCATTGGGAACCACGACATCTAAACGTCTCGGAATAATGAAGAAAAATGTTGAATGCTTTCCAGGTTGTTTTAAAGTGAGGATTTTTCTCCTGATCAAAATCGCATGGTTGCTTATCTACAACAGAATTAGAAGGATTAGACTACGCCCTACATACCTTTTTTGTTTAGACGGTCTACATAACTGTATTCCGTTAGTCCACATACTCCTCAACACTGCGAGCATTTAAATGTGTTTAAGAATGTGGCTCGACATTAATAGGAGACACCCTATGATTCATCAACTCATTACCCAGCTGAAAACAGCGTCTCTCTCTCTCTCTCTCTCTCTCTCTCTCGTTGTTGTTCGCTCCTATGTTAAGTCTGTTCTAAAATAGGCCCCTAAAATAGGCCCTAGCCACTAGATCGGCGCGCGCCCTTCTTAAGTGTCCGTCCTGTTGAACTTGTTCTATATTGCGAGGCGCAGTAACAGTAGCTTAGGACAGTAGCTTAGCTTGTTTGTCTAAAACATTCGCAGGCGAAGACTTTTTTACGTTCTCAAATCTAAAGGCGATTAAAGCAAACTCCATTCATAGTGTAACACAAATTTAAGAATAACAGGTACTGTCGAGACCCACCCAGTTCACAATCTTAAAGTAAGCTTGTCTGGGCAGGTCCACGCACGAATAGCAAATTCATGACACAGGTATACATACTGCCGCATACGTCTAGAGCTATGCTTTAGAGATAGTTCTAAGAAAAATTCTAATAGTATAATTACAGTGAACATAAACATTACCAACTGCGCATATGAATAGTCATTAAGAAGAGTTTTAGAATTCTATAAAGTTGCAAAAATATTCAGGAGCCACAGGATGCTTTTTAGTTAATTTAAACACGGGCTTCATGCAAATGATTACTTGTGGCTGGAAAGTGTCTTAGAGGTGTCAGACAAGTTCCTTTTATTAACACAATTTCTGCTTTCTTAGCGTGTCCTTCAGCCGCGTCAACACGCACAATAATAAAACGTAGTTGCGTTTCATGTCCACCAGGTGTCAGCAGAGCTCTAGGCACAGGTGTCTATGTCCACATCAGCTTCTGCTGATCAGCGTTCTTCACACAGGGGTGTTCTGAACATTATTCAGCTAATACTGAATAATACTCCCGTGTATTAAAGTAACACCAGTAATTGTTCCATGTTTGTCTCAACTTGTCTTATCGTGTGTGTACTGCAATACTGTCCATGTCTGGGCCTTATAAACAGACTGTTTCTCTAGGCAGCAAATCCCATTAGTCAGATTTTGAGTTCTGTTGTATTACACAAGCATGGTGTTTTTCAACCTGTTTATCATATAGAAGCAAACTGCTCTCTTAGTGTATTACTGCACATCTCATAGAACAGGGTTTCACCAGCTGCTAATGTCTTAACACGCACAAATACACATGAACACACACTCACACTGTTCAGTTGTTTAATGTTCATTAACCTGAACTTTAACCTCCATTTTATTTCCAGGATGTGGTGCTCCAGATTAACTATGGTACAAATTCAATCAGGGTGTTACCAACAATCGTTAAGAACCAGTAGGACCAGGTTACACTCATGGAAGCAGAATAATGTAAACTTGTGTGTCACTTATTTAGTACCAGGCTTGTTGGATGTTAATGCTGAAAACCTTATTAAGTTAATCGGAACCCATTAAACTGACTATGTAATATTACTCGGGTAACAGTTTTTACTTCTTGAGAGCTCAGATCAGTTAGGTGTGTTATTGTATCTTTGGTGGTTGTTTTGTTGTCAGTTCATCATAAGCATCGGCGCCACTCATGTGATATGAGTCTCATGGGAGGGTTTTTGACTCCAGTAAATTTTGCTTGTGCGATCATGTGAAGACACTCGTCTTCATGACACCACAGAATGTGTGCATGCTTGAGTCACTTCACGTCATTCATCAGTAACATATTTACGCCATTGAGTCCTCTGTAAATAGCACACGGGTTTTGTCCTCAAACACACAAACTGTGTGTGCAGTGTGTTCTTTTTAGTTCTCCCACGCTTTGAGGAGATGTGTCAGCACTGGGAGTTTCCCAGGTGTGACCGAGCCAACTCTAGCAATACTGTTGCTACTCCATCAATGATGACTAGTTACTGCAAAGATGGTCACCTGCAGTTTTATGATTTGTCTAAGAGCAACCATGATTTTAAGGTGTATGTATAAATGATGAACCTCTCAGCACTGGCTCGTAGTTTTAGGCAGATGGGTGGCCACTCAGGTTAGCAGAAACAATGTGGCCACTGAAGTTTGAGAAACACCAGTCTAACTGGTTCCAGGGTCTCCACCCTAGAACAGAGCCTTGTTATTGTCTCCTGGAGGAGGGTTCTCTCATCCCACCCCAACCATCACCACTGCTGGACAGATCAAATAAAATCATTATAAAGTGCACTTTACCTGATAAAGCTCCAGCCGATATCTACAAACAACCAGGCTAGTTTTAATGTTGTTTGTAAATACTGGTTCACAATCATGTTTCTTTTGCATCTTACCTCAAAACCCAATTTAAATAAAAGAATGTGGAGACATTCGTGCCATTATCCAGGTGCTGACCACATAGGCACAGTTTATCAAAACCATTGCAGGCCTAAGAATATGTCATGATGCCATTTAATGATGTCCTATATGCTGTAATGATTTGGGAAGCCAAGCTATGGTTAGTGAGTTGTTAAACGTGTAATGATCTTATGAAGACAGAAGATTAGGAACAACATCTAATTACCTCAAAATAACCTTTGCTTACCGGTTAAGAAAAATAATGAATTTAAATGAATTATTATCTGTGGAAATTGCTCTGTACCCAATGTGTATCTCTGAAAGATGGGACATTGCAAATTTTGAAGAACTGATAAGAATGTCTCCTGTGCTGAACTGAAAGACAAAGTTGACAGTCATGTTACAGATGAATTCAAGGAATCTTAAATCACATTGCAACACAAATCTATTGTAATTAAATTTGCATTTAGTTCTGGGATCAAACTTTCCAGCACATTCCACAGTCACCACAAAGTGCCATGATGTACATGTAATTTTGAATATCTCTAATTACTACCTTATACTGCAGTTACCAGGAATTGTCTTTGTATTTATATAATCATCTCATGCATAGTCACATGGCAGCCAACAGGAGAAGCACCACACACACACACACACACACACACAACCTTTGTGTACATGCATATGTGCTCACATATTAACTAATATGTCAAGAATTCAAACTATGAAAACCCTTGCAAGTTATGAGCACACACATGCACAGAAACACAAACACAAAATGTATGCACACACTAACATGGCTCTCATAAGTTGAATTCTTGAGATAATATTGTTAAACCTCACCATTTTCTCTCTTTCTCTCTCTCTCTCTCACAGCTCAGAGTCTGCAATGCTATGACTGTGATGGCGTGTGGGGTCTTTGTATCACCAGTATAAAGACATGCGGTACTAATCAATTGTGCTACAGTGGTGTGGGCACAGCAGGTGAGGAAACCTGGGGCTCTCCTGGCCTGCACAGATGGTCCTCTCTCGATTCAGTCAGTTCCAGCCAATTATGTTCTCATTTGATTTATGATCTGGTAAATGTATGCAGATATGCAGTAGATACCTCACTGAACACACTTCACACCCAGTCTTGAAGAAAGACACATTATGTGAAGGCAGCCAGTCATCGTTAACTTTGGCCTAGAATATCACACATTACTGCCTGGACACAAAGAGCAGTATGGAGTTAACTTTGATATTTCACCCACTACAGATCTTTTCCCCTGAATGAATAACAGCTACATGAACTAAAACCCTGAAATTTAAATTAATCAAGTTAAACATGCTGATATGAAATGTGTACCTTGGCCAAGAAAAATGTGATTTTGATTGGCTGGCAGCTGTCTATTCTTTTCTTATATAGGGACTGACATAACAATGTAAGCATATACTGTATGTATGTATATATAGATGTGAGACAAATGTGCTTTTTTCCCCTCATTACAGTTGGATTCATTAAAGTCACAACGAAGGGCTGCTTAGAACAAAGTCTGTGTAACCAGACAACTGATACGCAAATACCTACTATAAGCAACTCAACCGTGTACAAGGTGACCAAGACATGCTGCTCTATTGACCTGTGCAACGCTGCTCCTGGCCTGCACACACTGTCCCTGCTACTATTGTCTCTTCTCTCTGTCTTCTTAGCTAAGGTTTTGGTGTGAGGACAACACACACACACACAAACACACACACACACACACACACACACACACACACACACACACACACACACACACACACACACACACACACACACGCACGAATAATCAAGCCATTGTATTTAATTAGCATGCATTTGTTTATAACACCGACATTCACTAGTGCAGTGGTTCCCAAACTTTTTCTGCCATGCCCCCCTTTAGTAGATGAGAATATTTTTGCCCCCCCCCCCCCCCCCCCCTACACACACCCCCCCCATTTTGACACATGTGCACATGTTTTACTTCCAAGCTCCACGCCCCCCCCCCCCCCTGCAATAGCTCCGCGCCCCACCTAGGGGGCGCGCCCCCCACTTTGGGAACCACTGTACTAGTGTAAAGCAGGGAGCTATTCTGACAGGATATACCAGTGAGTTAGGAATCCTTCTGCTTTCTCTAGTGTTCATATATTTTACACACACACACACACACACACACACACACACATTACCCCTCTCATATAAACACAGCCCTTTTTTGCATACAGATATGTAATGTTGTTTACTTTCAAGCAACACTGTTCTTTCCTCAGTTTAAATGCTCATTCATACACATACTGACTTGGTGGGTTTTATTTCCTTCCACTGAGCAGTGAAGAAACTAATGTATTTAGTGTAAATGCAAATGTTCATCTGGATCCATATGATGCTCTCCATCCAACCACACTATATTTCACTGGTCACTCAGCTGACTCTCCTATAATCAGCTAGAGGACTCAGCACTCTGGGGTTAAATCGCCCTGCTTAGACTTCCCCATCAGGAAGGTTGGCCTTTGTTTCATATCATTTTGGGCTATAGATTATCTTTTACGTCTGTTTTTACTTGGGTAATGAGGCTGTAGTAATTGACGAGAATCATACTGCTCTTTTTTTGAACCAAGATGTTTTCCAAAAGCTTTACGTGTCATCACTTACAAATGTTTATTTTGTTGTTGTTGTTGTTGTTCATACGCTAAGCAGACTACTTGCAAATATGTATTTCTACACAGTTCTAACCACATTGTAAGTTGTCTGTTTATTGTTGCTTGTTACAGCCATTTGAATGATTTATTTAGAGGCCAAAGCTTTGTAGAAACATGTAGTGTTGTTGGTTTGTTTACTTTTTTGATTGGCTTCTTTGATGAACTGGAATCATTACAGCCCTATGTTTCATGCATAATATCTAATAAATATCTGTAAACTTTACTGGTAAAAGGAACAAGGAAATGCTTGAAATGATGTTGGCTGTGTACTTCCTACAACCAGATCAGCTGATCAGGGTTTTATGATTTCTTCCATAGCTAATAGTTAAAGGTCACATGATCACATGGGAACTTCACTGTAACAGTATATTTGTGTTGTGGACAGTGAGGACAGTCTCAGTTGGGGCCATTGCACTGTACCACACTGCTGAACGGTCATTCAGCTCATCAGCTACTAACTAGCGCAAGATACAGTTAATGTGCTGGGGTTGAATAAATCAACACTGCAGTGCTGTGGCTCCTGGGGTCATATTCACCTGGAGCACCACCCAGTTCCCACAGCATAATGCAACATGAAACGATTAAAAGATATTCCAGTGATCGCATGTGGTGAAAATAATAATGTAATGAATATACGGAATGAACCAAATAAAGTGGACTTCAAAGCAAACACCACGTTTACGCCCTGTTTCCTGGGTGCACCGGCTGCAGCGTCGTTTGGACATACAACGCTGCAGGTTCACGTGTGTCAGAGCAAATATTTATAAAGCTCATATGTGGAAGCTGTGTCATTGAAAAAACAATCAGCGAGCACCTCGATGTGAGTACAGTGACTAAACCTGCCAGAGGGGAAATATGTACATACACACCCTGTATGTGTGTGTGTGTGTATGTGTGTGTGTGTGTGTGTGTGTGTGTGTGTGTGTGTGTGTGTGTGTGTAGCACACACTATCTGACTCCTCTGGTTTCAAAGATGAGATAATAGTACTGAATAGTGGCCTGTCCATCAAAAACCTCCCAGACAACATTACTTTTCTGAGTACCATTTAGAAGTCCACCTCTTAGCCAACCCCTTATATCCATCAACTCCTTCCAGCATAAATCTCCGGGGGCCCATAGTTTCTCAGCTTCCTAAGCTGCTGAAAGATCTTGCAACACCTGAGAGAATTTTTTATCCTTCTATTATTCTCTTTTGATTCTATACATCAATCTTCAGGATGAAGACGGTTCTAACTGCTACGATTGCACTGATTGGATTTTTTGCCCTGGGTAAGTCACAATGGCAGGCCAGCACTGAGGTTCTCTTTCCATCTTATGTTAATACGTTTTATGCATATGAAAGTTTTTAAACAGACAATTACATTTTGTGATTGTTTTATGTGAAATTATGTTTTACACAGAACAAAAGCCATGTGTACTCTTTAGATTAGATTAGACAGAGCCAATGCATTCTTTAGATTAGATTAGATTAGATTAAACTTTGTCATTGAGCAGAGTACAAGTAGCCAATGAAACACAGGTAGCATTTAACCAGAAGCAAGAATATAATTTACATAAAGTGCAAGTAACCAAAACCGTGGCTACAATATGAACAAGGGCAATAGAATATTAAAATATTCTATCTTGCACAAGTATAATATAATATTTAATAGTTTATATAATAATAATTATATAGTTATAATTATATAATTATATAGTATATAGTATTTCACCTTAAGATCCACCTAGAAAATAGTTTTTTTGTAACACACTGAAGTCTATGAAAGGTTTCAGACACCACTTTGACACTGATCTGTGCGACATCCACACGGATCCTGGATCAGTGGGCTAAGGCAGAGAAAATCATTTAGAATTATTTCAACCATTTCTTATATAAAATAATTTAGCAGTTGGTTTTTTTCTATGAATTAGGGGTATTTGTAAAGTCTAAGTAGAACCACCTTTTGTCCACAAATACAGACTCATGCTAACGGGCCGCCCAATGGAGGATGGGTTCCCTTTTGAGTCTTGGTCTTCCCGAGGTTTCTTCCTAATCCCCACCATTATAGGGAGTTTTTCCTTGCCACTGTCACCTTTGGCTTGCTCATTAGGGATCTGGACCCATATAATTGTAAAGCTGCTTTGTGACAAAATGTGTTGTAAAAAGCGCTATATAAATAAATTTGACTTGACTTGATTAAGTAGTGTAAGGTAATCACTGCAAGAGGAACAATAATCTTGCATTATGACAATTTTAATATTATACAAAGTTCATCTCTTAAAAAATCCATAATTATTGAAGATGTGTGGAGGTGACAGCAGCTGTACTTTATCATTATTACCAATAATCTTTCATCTGTCTGTGTTGGTAGGACAGATTAACTGAAGACTCTCCTGTGTGGGTTAGTCATTGTTGCAATCAATGCCAGGGTGGGACAGTTTCAGGACAAGAGAGTCCTATGTAATGATAGGTTGGAGGTCACTGTTCAGTCTTCATGGCAAGAGCAGAAAAACAGGATTTTCCAGTTGGTCAGAGAGTGATGTCGGAGAGTGATGTCAGAGAGTGATGTCAGAGAGTGGTGGTGTGCCCAACGTCCTCAGCAGTCAGGGCAGTTTGTATAAAAGTGCTCAGAGGCTGTTTCTAGATCTTTGACCGCACCCCCTTACACCTTTCAATATCCATTAATCCCTGAACGTTTGCATGATTCATCTGATGAGTTGCTCTTGTAAAATGGGCAAGTATGGACCACAGGATGCTCTGTGGTGTCCTGTGCCACTTGGCCCCTGCTATGTTTACCAATGCTACCAATATCGGTTATCTTCATTTTCTTTGTCATAGGTTTAATCTCTGACTGTATATGTTATCTCTCTCTTTCTCTCTTTCTCTCTCTCTCTCTTTCTCCCTCACACACACACACACACACACACACACACACACACACACACACACACACACACACACACACACACACACACACACACACACACACACACACACACAGCGGAGTCTCTGAACTGTAATAAGTGCTCTGTGGGCCTGGTGGGATTTTGTCTGATCCCAAGTACCACAGTCTGCAGCAATGATTCAGCCAACTGCCTTACAGGAAAAGCTAGTAAGTCTCAAAACAGACACACACACACACACACACACACACACACACACACACACACACACACACACACACACACACACACACACACACACACACACACACACACACACACACACACACACAATACAGAGTCATACCTCAGAAGATTCTCTGTTTTATTATTTTGCCTAGGTATGTGGGGTTTAAAAATAAATATACTTTATTAAATGGAAGTGTTCAGATTACGTCTACATAACATCCACATAAGCCATGCATTACAACTGAAATAAGCATATTTAAACTCTAATTCCAAAAGGTATTTGCCATTATAAAGGCCACATTTGTTCAATTTTAAATGAATGTGTAAATACCTCCTTCTCTCCAAGACACATTCAACAACCAAAACCCCACGCAATACAACACATCACAGTGCACATGGCCCAATGCACAAGTGTAAATAACTCTGTTGGTCCAAAGCTAAAGTAAAGAAAAATTTGTAAACAAATTTGAAATTGAAATAAATTATG
This sequence comes from Brachyhypopomus gauderio, assembly GCF_052324685.1. Taxonomy (NCBI): domain Eukaryota; kingdom Metazoa; phylum Chordata; class Actinopteri; order Gymnotiformes; family Hypopomidae; genus Brachyhypopomus; species Brachyhypopomus gauderio. The sequence continues at coordinate 16,081,838 of NC_135215.1, read as the reverse complement.
GTTTTCAAAATAGTATTTATCATTTACATATAGCACAATGGGAAAGAAGGAACAAGGACAATTCACAGCAATTCACAAATTGACAAAAGCTGATATTCTAAACGTTCATGCTGGTTTATGTCAATATGTATTTATGAAGGGATTATGTGAGTGTCATATAGCTTTACAAACACCACCATTACATAAACATATAAAAACATTATTTGAAATGGTGTGTACAGCAGTCCTCACCTGGGAGGAGAATTTCTGTGGCAGAACCTTCACCCTGCTGCGTTTCTCTTCCACAGCTTTCCCGTCTATCTCTGGTTTCCTGGGTTTCAATTATCAGGGTTGTGGGTCATCATCACAGTGTAACATTACTTATAACGGCACCATGATGACTACCACCTACATCGTCACTCAAACCTGCTGCAACACAGACACCTGCAACCCCATCCAGATTAGCAGTGATGCCGTGTGCATGAAGGTGTCCCTCACTGCGGCCATCAGCGCCGCCCTGGTGTCTTTCTGCTGGGGCAGTTACATCAATTAATTACCCCTTACATTGAATGTTTTGGTTTTATTACTCCATATGTTACTTGCAAATTTCAAAGTAATCTGAGCATAAATTACAGCTATTATAAACTAATGATGGAATTTGTTATTATTTTTTTGGTATTGGTTATAATGGTATTTTGTATTTTGTCATTTTTCCTCATTGTCTGCACCACTCTGCTGTTATGTTAAATCTGTGGTTAAACCTCTGCTGTATGATTTCATAAGCACGCAATAACACAGCACAATTTATCATTAATAATGTAGTGTTTTTCTTTATTATTATTATTTTTGTTGTCTGATGTTCTATGTATGATAAATGGACTGTTAATACTACTCATTTAATGGCATACTAAAGGAAGAGAAACCAAGCAAGAGTAGGGTTTTTAATTTTTTAATTAAAAAATGCCAGTAAACTCCAGGTTACTGAAATGTTCCTTTTGTTTAAAAATGAACTAGTTATCTGGGAAGCAAAGTAAATTATTACTTTTGTAAATATCTCTATGACTGGCTGTTGCTGTTCACCTCTCTTGAGTTGCTTGTCAAACACAGGATATATGTACACAAGCTCGACAAGGATAAGTAGACACAGATGAGAACAACCAGAGAAACCAAACTAGGGTGTGAAACCAAAACAAAAGCACATGGACACGAAAACCAGGAAGTGAATAAACTGAGAGGGATGATAAGAGTTCATGTGGGAACTACGACAAAAGGGGAGGGGCAACCATGATGATAAAATAATTATTACTTTTATTGTAATATCTTATATACAGTAAAATACAACTCAAAGTGTTTTAAAGGAAATTCACATATGAAACACAAAATCCATTATTTATTTGTATTTGTTCAAGGTCATGGAAATTCCAGACCTATTCCAGTCTGCTATGTCACAATTTCTGCTTGTGCTGAGTCAGAATTATTCAGATGCTTGAATTAGATGGTAAAATTTGCTGATATTAGGACCATCCAGGGATGTAAACAATAAATATGTGGGAATCAAAACCGGAGCAAAGAAAACATTGCCAATAGGGGCTTTCCAGAACATAAATAAAAACTGGCAAAGTTCACTACTGAGCAGGCTGTAAATAAGTGACGAAACCAAGGAGCAGATCTAATGACGTAATCCAGAGAACAAGCAAAGTCAAGACCAGAGGGCAAACAGAACAGAGAAACCACTTATTTAGGCACAAGGTTACATCACAATGAGGAAAAGGAAAGGACAGGTAGGTATTTAAACAGGGTAATGAGCAACAGGAACTAAAATAGATCTCTAGAGAAGTGGATTGCAGACGTGTCACTAGACAGTGGGGTCTAGGTGGAAGGCTCTCCATATGACTGGGAATGAAGCTGCTCATGAACATCACTTTAAGAGCTCAGAACATATGCGTTTCTGCTAAATAAACGATAAGGAAACGCTACTTAGCTAAACCAGACACACAAAAAATGTATCTCCAAAAATGACACTTGATACATAAATCCAATCATAACACAAATTAAGCTCCCTCTCTCCCTCCCTCCATCCCTCTTGTTTCAGCCCTCATTTTGTAGCCAAGATCAGGGTTGTGCTCTGTAATGTTATACTTAACTACAGAACCCCTCTTACCATCTGGTTTTTACCATTTAGTGATGCTATTGCCTGCTATGCTGATGATGTGATTTGGAACAAAAGCAAAGCCTTGGAAAACCCTGTTTTACCACTGGGCTTCAGCTGTGTTTTGGAGGACTGAAAACATTTAGGAGTCTTCTGGGGGGATAAGACAAACTGAAGAGAAAAACTGGAATGGATTCTTAGAGAAAGGCAGACTTGATAGATGGAACTAGACACAGGCTAAACTGTCCCACAAAGGTCGGATCTTGATCTGTAACAACCAGGACACAGCGTCAACTGTCCCACAAAGGTTGGATCTTGATCTGTAACAACCTGGAGACAGCCTCAACTGTCCCACAAAGGTTGGATCTTGATCTGTAACAACCTGGAGACAGCCTCAACTGTCCCACAAAGGTTGGATCTTGATCTGTAACAACCAGGACACAGCCTCAACTGTCCCACAAAGGTTGGGTCTTGATCTGTAACAAACTGGACACAGCCTCAACTGTCCCACAAAGGTTGGGTCTGTGTGGTGCTCACAGATTTGGAGGTTGGGACAAGGACTTGTCATTGTTCCTAATGCACATTAAAAGATCAGCTTTACAGTGTTTGTCACTCTTCTACGTTGGACTGATTTAAAGTTCTTACTCTGTTCAAGATTCAGCAGTGGGAGAGGTCAGTCTCCTAGGTGCTGTCTCCTGAAGGAACCTGTGTGTGAAGTAGCTCACCTGGACATCACTAGTGGCTAGACTTGGGTATCAATAACATGTTGTACTTTTCCATGGATAGAATTCTAGGAGATTTGGTAACCCTAGTGGGTCTTGAGTTGGGTGATGTGGACAAAGTAACCACCTGAATGTAAGGTCTGTGTGTTTTATATCACAACTTCTGGGCAAATGGAGACAAGCTCCGACAGAGGAAGAACACATTCTTCTTAAATCTAACCTCAATCACAGTCTAGTGCTGGTTTTGGCAATGACACATTCCCTTTGCTGCCACTGTCACCGGACCTTGGGTATTGGGAAAGTCAATTTTCTCAGCTTTCAAGTGTTGAGAACATGGCCAAGGAAGAGGTGTCTGGTACGATACTTAGAGGTAAACTAAACGGCAGGGTCGATACACCCCTGGTGCAAAAACTGTGGGACGTTTTTAACCCAGCCTGTAGCATTCTACAAACCACCGTTAACCAGGCCCTCGTGGTGATTTGGCTCTGCATCAGTTATACCTGACTATGAGTCCTGCGTTCCTGTATTGTGTCATGCTTTAAATAGTTTTTCATTGCTTCCTGGAATCCCCCCAGGCTGACATCTTTGTTTAGTTTTTTTAACTATTATTTTTCAGTTTCCTGTTTTTACAATAGCATTTCACTTGTGGGTTTAATTATACACAGCAGAAGAAACCACAAGGTCAGCACCTTCATTTTTGGGGGCAATATAGGATGGTGGTGTGGATCAGTAGGAAGCATTTGGTAAGGGCCAGACTGACATCACCACTGTCACTGGACTCAAAAGACCTGAAGAGTCAAATAGAGTTAGATGTTCATTTTATTCTGAAAATATTTGAGGCTGCAACAGTGTTTTGTGTGCTGTAAAAATGGGGGTATGGTTTTTGGTGATTTTCTATGATGATTTGTTTCATTCAAATTTGTTTCTGTGCTTGTAGATTGTGAATTGGTTAATAAAGTTTATCTGTAACTCTCTGTCTCTCTCTCTTTTTTGTGGAAACCCCAAACTCACAACTGGAACAGTGCAAATCTAAACTAGAGGAGAACTGTCCTTGAGAAAGGTGAAAAGTCATGTCTGTAGAAACAGGCACTGTGCTAGACTTTATATTTGCTAACATTATATTTTGATACACGGAAAGTAGTTTTGTTGTGCTATTTAGAGAACGGATGGAATAGGTACTGTTGGGGGGGAAGTGGTTTCTTTTTGAGCCATTGTCTATTGCCAAGGCACAGATCATACACACGAGTCATTCATCAGCTGTAGTCTGTCAGGTGTGTTGGATTATAAACACACAAACACTGGAGTCAGTCTGTGAATACAGTGAGCTGACAGAAGGTGATTATTGGTCGCTCACAGCTGACATTCAGGACTTCGGTGCAAGTGTGGTGATGAGATGAAGAGCTTGCAGGGTCATAGCGGTGTACAATTGCTCGACATCACTGCCACACCCAGCCTGTAGAACCGGTGTCTACGATGTTTTGTTCATGATGAAATGGCCCACTCTAAACATCAACGTCCTCTCTCAGGCCCCCACTGGTAGCCCCACGGCTTGAGGCTTACAACAGAATTTGCACTCTGGCAACTGGTTTTACTGGTTTCACTCCAGTTCCCAGTAATGTGGCAGCTTATTGCGCATACAACAAAAACAGTGGATTAGGTGTCTCTAAAAAGCATCACACACCCATGCAGTACAGATAGAACAGAACTACGACAGGATAACACTGACTAGACAATGAAAGGGAGAAACTAGGTGTACATGGTTAATGCAGGAGATGCAGGATGATTGAAGATGGACATTTATATAGTGCTCCTGTAGGCCACGTGTAGGGGAAGGGGCTGGCAACACTGGCCTCATAGCTTTGACTCTTAAGGACCCAAAATGGACAAGTTAAATTGATGTAACATAAACTGTCCATTGTACCAGTGTCCTTATCCTTGATTATTCTATTCTATGTTGTAAATAAAAGCAGCTGTAAATAAAGTGACAGTCAAAAGTAGCCAATAAAAAAGATCAGATAATAACTGCCGTGTCCTGACCTGCACACCACAGCCAAAAAATCTTACCTGCCACAAGGTGCTTTAGGTAAAGTGTCTGACGGCAGTGGGCATGAATGAGTTCCTGCGCCACTACTTCATATAGCATGACTGCATCAGTCTAGACCTGAAGATGCTCTGTGAAATGTAATTGATGATGTTTGTGCTACGGCCACTTATATTATGTCTATATATCCTCCCCCATTGGGCAGATCCTACAGCACTTTGGAATATCTTACCACAGCTATGTAGATGGTGCTCGATTTATTTGACTCTTTCCCTAAACATCTATGATCCCATCAAATGCCTATTTGAGTCCTTTGAACCTGTTGGAGGATGTGCCAAACATTACTCCAGTTGAACAGAGATAACATTTATGGCTATTTTATTTGGAAACAAGAATGAGAGACACAGATTTGCTGCATATCTTAAGCCCTTTGTGACGCTGGGGCTGTGGCGAAGGATGAGACACTGAATCCTTAGTTTCCACTGACGTCACTTTATTCTTACAGATATTGCGCAACAGCGCACGAATAACATATAGCAAGCACACACACAACGTGTAGACTTTAGACAACAACGAGCACAGGACACTGCGCGAGCGCACATTAAATAGACAAACCACATTAACCCCATGTGATTACGAGACGATTCACAGGTGAGACGGATTATCACATGACATAGCCATCACCACGGAATATCCACAGACGCAGACGATGCACGTAGACTACGTAAACACACGCCCAAAAGGGAGGGGCCGGGGTCCTCAATGTGACAGACGCCCCCTCCAAGGGCACTACCCGTCCCGGGGTGCCAACAGGACCGAGTGCCCCGAACCCACGACGATGGGCGGATCCGACGCGCTCAGTCCTGCGTCTGGGAGGTGACTGCCCTTGGCGAAGCGTCCATCACGAATCACCTAGCACACCCTCCCTGGGAAGACGGGGGAAAAGACGTTAAACACATTAAACGGCACATTCACAAACACACACACAGGCACGTTTACACTAAGTGGCACAAGAGGGAAAAACGGGTTAGGTACACAAAGGGGAAGACTGACAAACACAGGAACACACACATGTAACATAGGCGCCAGGCTTCGCGCCAGGAGAAGAGCGAGTAGGGGAGAGAGCTCCGGTGCTGCTGGCGCTGTGTTGGGCAATCCCCCTCCTGCCTTCGCTGCGAACTCTCCGCCGGGTGCAGCGCGGCGGGCGGACGTGCCGGGTGCAGCGCGGCTGTAGGACGTGCCAGGTGCAGCGTGAGGAAGCTCCTCCTCGTAGTCCATCAGCTCCTCCTCACCCTCCAGGACCCCTTCCATGGACTTAGCCGGACTCTCACCCCGGGAATAGTCCATGGGGCTGGCCCCGGAAGGACTGGAGGACGCGGTCTCTCCAGGAGTCCTCCTCCCTTTAACGGTTCTCACGGAGGAGGGAAGGCTCTCCTCCTCGTCCTCCGTGTAAGAGTCGCTCTCGGGTGTTCCCGAGCCCACAGACGGGGAATAGTCCTCTGCTCCGTACTCCACTGTGGACCTGTCGTCCTCCAACGGAGGGTAATGGTCCCGCTCCTCCTCCTGGCCCTTGGGAGAGAGACCCACAGGCGGAGGGAGGTAGTCCTCCTCCTCTGACTCCTCCTCCTCTTCGCCGTAGTCTATGGTGGTGTCGGTGTAGACGGAGGGAGGGTACTCCTCTTCCTCCTCCCCCTCCCCAACATAGTCCACGGTGGGAGCGGAGTAGATGGATGGAGGGTAATCCTCCTCCTCCTCCTCTGACTCCTCCTCGGAGTCCCCTTCCCCGAATTCGCTCTCTGGGGTGGACTCCGTAGCACCGAAGACGCAGGAGTCCACCCTCAGAGGCGAGAGGGCGCGTGCTGGATGGGGGCGTCGCTGGCGCTCACGCCAAATCCGCACCACCCCCTCGCGGAGCTCCTTGGCCAACTCGGGGTCCTGCGTACTCCGTGCTGCGGCAAGCTGGAACGCGCAGACAGGATCCTGCTCCAGCTGCTCCTGCGTCGGGGGGTCCTCCTCCTCTACAAGCTCGCCCTCTGGTGGCGATGCCTGGTAGAACTCTGGGACGCTCACTCTTATGGGCGAGCCCTCCCGGGAAGGTGCGGGGTGCCGCTCTCGCCACACTCGGACCGCAGTCCGGTAGTACTCCTCCTTCAGCTCGGGAATAGTGGTCTCCCGAGCCGCGCAGAGCAGGTAGGAGCACTCCGGGTCCTCCATGAGCTGCGTCCGAGTCGGCGGAGCTTCGTGGCGTGGGGGAGAAGACGAAGAGCGGTGATGCCGCTTACTGGGCTTCTTGCCCTTCTTCGGCTTCCCCTTGTAGCCTGGCATTCTGGGTTGGTGTCTCGAACGGCTCGTCGTTCTGTGACGCTGGGGCTGTGGCGAAGGATGAGACACTGAATCCTTAGTTTCCACTGACGTCACTTTATTCTTACAGATATTGCGCAACAGCGCACGAATAACATATAGCAAGCACACACACAACGTGTAGACTTTAGACAACGACGAGCACAGGACACTGCGCGAGCGCACATTAAATAGACAAACCACATTAATCCCATGTGATTACGAGACGATTCACAGGTGAGACGGATTATCACATGACATAGCCATCACCACGGAATATCCACAGACGCAGACGATGCACGTAGACTACGTAAACACACGCCCAAAAGGGAGGGGCCGGGGTCCTCAACGTGACACCCTTAAATCAAAGAACTTGTAAATTAGGTGCTCTAATGGAATCTAATCTCAGATTTAAGCAATGCAGTCAGTACTGTATATACAATATTCAATCATGTCAAGAACATTGAGATTTTTTGTAAAATAAGACCTTGAGAAACTTATTGTTGCATGTACTGTATGTCTAGCAGGATTGATTACTGTTATGGTCTATTTATTTTTCTTCTTAAAACACCATTAAACTAGTGCAGTTGATTCAGATTTTAGCTGTCATATTTCTTTCTACAAGAACTAAAAGAATGAAATATCACCCTGATTCTTAAAGCAGCTCCGAGTTTGTTACAGAATTGTGTCACGAGAGGGAGGAATGCAGGATGCCGAGACGAGCACACATTCAAATTATCACTTATGTTTAGCTGCGCAGTTAGAGCACACAAGTATCACATAGAGCACAAACAACAGACAAAGACTCGACGTGAGGGAGACTCACAATGACGAGCAACTTGACACGACATCGACATACATATATATGCCTTTCAATTGTACTGCATGACATTGATGAGACACAGGTTAGATGGATGAACGCACACACATTGAACCACACCCAAAGGAAGTACATATATGGACAAAAATAGATGCAAACTACACATACACATGCCCGGAGTGGGGGTGATCAGGGGCTGTACCATGACAAATTAAGTTTAAGGTACTATTACTTATCTATACAATTAGGTCTAGCTTTCACATAAGCTTGTTTTTAGCTCTCAGAGACAGTACTCATCTGTCATCTTCTAACTGTAATGTAATACACTTTAAACAATAAAACTAAATTCTTATATTAATTCAGATTACAAACGTCTGGGGCTTTGCAACATTTTAATAACTAATAATCCAGAATGATGCCTGGATCAGTCTAACAGTCCTGTCCCAGGGGTCTCAGCAGGTCAGCACGGTCATTACATCCTTATGTCTTTACACCTACTGTGTCATTCCTGCTGCTACATTCCAGAGATGAAAATTCTACATATTTGTGCTTGTTTTAACTTCTACCAAAGGTTCACTTCTACTAGACCAAATAAATAAGCAGTAACCCACCTACCAACATACTGGTTACCCTGATCTACCTTTGTAGTGCTATAGCAACTTAGCCAATGAGTGAAGTTCTTGAAATGTCAGATAAGAAGCTTGGGGCATTTCAATGAGCTGCCATCACTTATTCCTCAGAAATCATGAAACTCAGAAACTCAAAGGTAAAAGATTAAAATAAAAGGGAAAGTGATATCATTAAAATGAATATAAAGACCTTAAATGGAAGTGCTTCAGTAAAGATGGTTTTTAAACCTTTATCCAGAGCTGTTTCTTTTGTATGTAGCAGCAAATAATGGTGATATAAAGTTTAACAAAAAGCAAAACACAATGAGAATAAGTTACATTTATAACTTCTTGGATTGTGAAGTGATTTTTAAGCCATTTAATTGATGTCTGCTGTTCATATGCATCATGATAAATCATACAGATTTGAAAACATTTGTGTGGCATGTGAAATACACAATACAATATTTTGTCTTAGAACAACAGTACACGCACACATGGTATATATGATACTAATCCTGGACTGAAGGTAACACTAACCCACAGAGTTTAATAAACATTATTTTAAGTATAGATAATTTTGTTCTCTACCACCAATGGCTTCAACAGTCTCAAAAATAAAAAAAATATTTTCTGCGTCTGTACAGGTGACAGGTGTGCATTGTAAAAGAATGATATTCCATCATGCACTCTGTGCCGTAGCCATGGAGACGGCTATGTGAACCCTGACTCCATGCCTCAACCAGAAGAATAGAAGCATCAGGTTTATTATACACTATTATGGTTTTTATTTGCTTTTATTTGTTTTATTAATTAATTTATCATACATTAATCATCACTAGGTCATGCATCTGCCATATTTAGTCAAATGGGTAACTTTGTTCTTCTGTCCCTGGACAGGTGATGTTAAAAAGTACAAATGGACAATTTTTCCAATAAAGAATCTCTTAGCATTCCACAAACAATACATTTCTGCTTCTGTGTAAAAATAACAGGTTTGGGTGGTTTCTCTCACTGGTTTGCCTAGCTCTACTCACCTATGTCCAGGACATCTTAAAACAATCACACCTCTTACAAAACCAACACTTTTCCATCTCCGCCTCCCTTGCTTAGAGGATATAAGTAGGGTCAATTATCCCTGATATTTTTACCCTGCTTGTAGACCTCTTGGACTCATCTTGGATGAACAACAACAAATTCATTTTTCTACAGAAAAAAAAGAACCCTCAGAATGAAGAGTGTTTTGGTGGCTATCATGGCTATCTCAGCGTACTTTGTTGTAGGTAAGATCTCAATTCTCATGTCACTGAGATACAGTCACACACCAATTAAAATAATGTATTATAAGTGTTAGAATGGTGCAAGGTTTATAATATCTTGCTTTTTTCCAGCTAAATTAATTATTTTGTATAGGTTCCTAAAAATAGATTAATTAATTAGGCTAGCTGTGATTTAAACATTTGCCCTCATACTTTGATAGTTTTCTAGCCATTTAGATGTTAAAGTTGTAAAATAATGCTTAACCGCTTGAAATTGTTATTATTGGTCATCTATGAGTGTAATGATTAACTGAAATGAACTCAAGGAATACAATACCTACCATTCGTGCCATTCTGGTATATTAAAGTTTGAATGTATCTCACAGAGACAATACTGTCATAGTCAGTGGCTAAGCTAGACTTTTTCTCAAGGGGTGGCCAAAGGGGTATTTCGGAGGGGTCCATATACAAATGATGAATGAAAGGAAACAAATATTTTCTCACACACACTTAACAAAGATTTGTCATGACCAAACAAGGCTTTACATGTAAATGTAAACTCAGAACCCAGAATATGACTAAAAACAAATTCTCAAAAATAAATAAATAAAACTGGCTCTAAATAGTAAAAGTTTTATAATGACATTTCAGTCATAAAACTAACGACAATGGTTTTTTTTCACATATACTTACCACACACATTTCAAGCAATAGCTGGGAGTAAAGCTTTGCAAAATTAATAAAACATTTACAGGGTGTGCACTAAAACATATGCTCAAATAATCTGTCTGTCACGTAGGGCAACGCCCCCTCTCGTAGTTGTCACTCTGGGTTCCCTCATGTCCGTGTTCCCTGCCTGTTTGTCCCGCCCTGCTTGTTTGTTGCCACGTCCCAGTGTCATTGTTATCACCTGTCCCTAGTTAGTCTCTATGTATAAAGTCCTAGTATTTCCCCAGTCCAGTATCCGTGATTTTGTCTACTCTGTCGGTTTGCTTTGTTCATGCTGTTTGGTCGTCTACTCTGTGCCTTGTCGGTTCGTACGTCGTTTTGTCTGCCTGTTTGATCCCTAGTTCGTGAGTCCTCCTGGTTTCTGTTGTCATTTCTGTTTTTCGTTCCTGTTCGGATTGCTTGCCTGTTATGACCCCTGCCTGTGTTATCGACTCTTCTTTTGGTATTCCCCGTATTAAATCTCGCTCATCTCAGCAATTGTGTCCGTCTCCTCGCTCCGTGGCGCGAGCCACGTTACACTGTCTAAAACATCAGCACTAGCATGGCTAATTTAAATAATAAATGAAGCACTACGGAGCGGTGCACGACCGTTTTTTTTTTTTTTTAAGAAATTTATGACAAGTTCCACCTTTCATTAGTAAGATAATACAGCGGTAAAATATTGTAAATACCTGCAAAACTCCTCAATGGTGTACTGTAATGCCGCGTGTTTCGGATCAAGCAGGAACCACGGGTAAGACTTGTAACTGTGTTAAAATTGTAAAGCGACCTTGGGTATCTTGAAAGGCGCTATATAAATTTAACATTCATTCATTCATTCATTCATGTCAGCTTAACCAATGAACAGCATCAGCTTAACCAATGAACAGCATCAGTGAGCCGCACGTAGGCTGCTACAGCATCGGGCTGCGTCCAGGGACAGTCGGAAATTACAATTTCCTCGCAAATCTTTGCCGATCTCTTAAGAATTATATTTTAAAATTACAATTTCCAGTGGGGTGGCAAGGGCTCTGTTGGGGGTGGCAATTGGCAATTTGTGGTCATAGTTCACATGGTCACTGGTCATAGTTCACTCTCAAAAGAGCATTTTCGATATATTTGTCGAATTTTAGTTCTGTTAAGCGCATCTTTTCCCTGTGAACTATGAATGAACTATGAATCATTACATAGAAGAGTAATAAAGATGCACTGTGAGTAATTGGCGTTTGCGGTCCCCTCTCCTCCCCTACGTTACTGTTGTGAGGGCGATTTAGAAGACTTGAGAAGTTGAATTGTTAATTTGTCGATGTACCATAAAAAATAAAGAAAGAACTACGAAACGCTAATCCCTATTAGAGGGATTGTTTAGTAGGATTGTTTAGTACGGTACTTTGGTAGGATTGTTTAGTAGGGTAGTTTAGTAGAATTGTTTAGTATGGTACTTTGGTAGGATTGTTTAGGGTAGTTTTGTGGGATTGTTTGGTAGGGTAGCTTGTTAGGATTATTTAGTTAGTTAGTTTGGTAGGATAGTTCACATACTTACGTTTTCCTTTTTCTTAGGTTCTTCAAATTAAATGTTGTTTATAGTTTGGTGCAAAAGTCAGTCCAGGAAAGTTTAAGAAAGCCAGACTTCTGCTATTGCTCAAGGGCGGTCACAAAGAAAGAGACCAAGAATTAATTAGATACGACCATTAGATAGGCTAATGGTCATTTACCATTGAAAAATCTGGTGGCCTAAGGCATTTGCACAGTACAGTATATAAAGTATAAGTGTGTAGATATATATATACATACATACAGGTGTTACACACACACATATCTTGCTTGTACTGGTTTGGGCCTCCTTTTGCCTTCAGAGCTGCTTTAATTCTTTGTGGCATACCTTTCCACAAAGATTTTAGCCCATACTAACTTGATGGTGATGATTCATGATGTGATCTCCTGATCTGCTACATCCCAAGTGTGCTCTATTGGATTGAGATTTGGTGACTGTGGAGGCTATTTGAATACAGTGAATTCACTGTCGAGTTCAATAAACCAGCTTGAGATTATCTGAGCTTTGTGATATGGTTTATTTTGCTAGACGTAGCCATCAGAAGATGGGTACACTGTGGTCATAAAGGGTTGGACATGGTCAGCAACTATACTCAGGTAGGTTGTGGCATTTAAAACGATGCTCAGCTGGTATTAAGGGCCCCAAAGTGTGCCAATAAAACACAATTAGACAATCAGCCTGAACCATGGATACAAGGCAAGATGGATTCATCCTTTCAAATTGTTTATGCCGAATTCTAACTCTACCATCCAAATGTCACAGCAGACAGTCTCAACAGAACAGGTATTATTCCATTTTTGGCCAGCTAACCAAAAATTGGATATTTTATTTTACCATTCCCTGTAAAACCTAGATATGGTTGTGTGTGAAAATCTCAGTAGATCAGCAGTTTCTGAAAAAAATTTGATCAACACATCTAGCTTCACCATCCATTACACATTCAAACATTTAAAGTCACTTAAATCACTTTTCTTCCCCATTCCGAAGCTAAATCGACTTGACCATGTGTACATACCTACATGCACTGAGTTGCTGCTGTGTGTGTGTGTGTGCGTGTGTGTGTGTGTTTGATGTTGGAAATGATCAGAAAAACATAGGGAATCCTACCTGACAGTTTGACATTGGGGCAGGATGAATCAGGCAATGTGTATCACACCATGTGTATCACACTTCACTTTTAAACCCTAGGAGCAGTGCTGCTTTGTTACAATGTTACAATGTTAAAGAACTGAGTTATTCAATGGTGTCTGATAAATACTTGACATACTATAGGCTAAGTAAAAGAAAGCAATAAATTCAAGAGCCTGAGCTGCCCTTGATACCCCATACCCCAACCCCACCTCCTGGCCAATCACCCATACTTCAAAAAAACACTATGCACAAAAATGCAGTAAAACAAGACCAAACATGTAAATAACAGCACATAGTATCAATTGAATTCTCTGTCTTGAAGGCGTAATCTTAGGAATGCTCCCTAACTGGAGATGACTAGGGCGGCTGCCACCACTGTGTCCTGAACAGATAAGAATGGCCATGATGCAGGCTGTGTCTCAAACAGTAAGTTAGCAGAAGTTCAAATACGTTTTTCGAGTTGCAGAGCAAGTACGGTGGTTTCTTAGAAAGTTCCGTCATCCCTGCTGTCAGCTTTCACCTCTGCAGGCCTAGAGTTGCAAGATTGCAACTACAGCATGGTTTCCCGCACATGTCCGACATTGTTTTGTTTATGCTTTTCACACGGGAAACCACCTTGTTTTCCCTCATCAAGTGTAATGAACGGAAGTGTTGTTGGCAACAGTGAAAGCAGTAAACAACAACAAATCCATAGGAACAGTTGGTGGGGCTCTCAGCTTCAGAGAGAGACAAAGGAGAGACATCTAGCACTTATGTTGCAGAAGAGACTTTTTATCTCCTTCTCTTTCATTCGTATCTCAGCACTATGGTCTTCCCAAGCTTCCTGACCCAACATGCCTGAACAAAGCAACAAAGCTGCGGAGGGGGGGGAAGTCATGTTTGGGCTTGTAGTGGGAGTGGGAAGACAACAGGAATCTGGACTGGACCAGGAGCTTCAGGTCCATGAACACTGAAATAATTTCTGAAGTGTTTTTTTCACTTTTTTTCAGTTTTCACACAATTTTCAGTTGTACGTTTCCTTAAAAAAGATGCATTTCTATTTCTTTTTTTTCTTTCAGTTTTTCAGTTTTCACACAATGTTCAGTTGTACGTTTCATTAAAAAAGATGCGTTTCTAGTTTTAATCCAGATCAGCTGACACAAGCATCTCATGTTGTTATCCATCAGCACACAACACACGCCAACCTGCTGTTGTTTTTGACACTGGTATCCATCACGGAACAGCCCCTCAGGGCTGTGTACATATGGTCACCTCTGTGTGTGTCGTCATGTGTGTGTTTGTCTGTATATACTGTATGTATATGTGGTCACCTCCGTGTGTGTCTTGGTGTGCGTGTGTTTGTCTGTGTCGTTCATGTTATTCGTCGCACCTGTCTCTTGCCTAGTGATCGTTATGTGCTGCACTTATGTGTTTTTTGTCAGTCTTTGTTGACTCATGTTGGACTTTATATCGCTACTGTGTTTTTTGGATAATAAACATTGCATGTTTAAAGTCACTGTAAAGCCCTACGTGACAGAATCCCCCCTCAAAGCGTGCCACTCCAGGGCACGCAAGGGCAGACAGGACAGGGAACCAGACTAGGACAGGACAGGGAACCACGGCGCATGGCAAGGGACAGGGACAGCGGACACGGGGCAGGACAGACCGGAGGGACAGGACCGGGCAAAACAGGACCTGGGGCAGGGCAGGGACAGGAGATGCGGAGGCAGGCCAGGAGCTGGGCGTGGACGCGACATGACAAGGGACAAAGGGAGAACGGACAGGGCCAGGGCAAGGCACAGGAGCAGGACTGGACGGGACAGGACCGGGAGCGGACACAGGAGTAGGGCCAGGGAACAGGGCAGAGGCAAACACAGAGGTAAATATGGACGATAGACATGGACACAGGGATGAAGTGGGTCACGACTTTGGGAACAAACATGGGGACAGGGACAGAGACGACACCACCAGACACGGGAACGGGCACAGAGACTCGGGCAGACACAACCACGGGAACAGGGACCAACACAAAACCAGGAACGGGACAGAGGACCAAGGGGAACATGGGCTCAGGGGACAAACAACCAAAATGAGCAGCAGGCACAGTGCGTCCAAGCCCACACGTGGGCAGCATAGGCTCCGGGGAAACAGGCGTGGCCGGCAGATGGGCAGCGGGAGCAGGCGACGATCCCCTCTGGGTCACGGGAACAGGAACAGGCGACGACCCCTTCCTGGGTCGCGGGAACAGGAACCGGCGACGACCCCTTCCGGGTCGCGGGAACAGGAACCGGCGACGACCCCTTCCGGGTCGCGGGAACAGGAACCGGCGACGACCCCTTCCGGGTTGCGGGAACAGGAGGCATGGATGACCCCCTCCGGGTCGCGGGAACAGGCCGCTGAAGCGAGGAGACGTCCTTGGGGGGCGGGACCGCCAAGCCAACGTCCTCGGGGGGCGGGACCGCCAAGCCAACGTCCTCGGGGGGCGGGACCACCAAGCCGACATCCTCAGGGGGCGGAGCCGCCATGCCGACGTCCTCGGGGGGCAGAGCCGCCATACCGACATCCTCGGGGATCGGAGCCGCCATACCAACGTCCTCAGGGGCAGAGCCGCCATACCGATGTCCTCGGGGGCGGAGCCGCCATACTCATGTGTCTCGGGCTCATTCGCGCTGTAACACATGAGAGTTAAACTGCACGGAAGTAGCCAACAACTCGTTACAGCGACTGAACTCACCAGAGTTTCGCTCCCTCACTGTGTCCTTGTAGGATCGGTTATTATGTAGCGTTCTGCTTGAGACAGAGCAGGGAGGTGGACACAAACGCTGAGGAGAGCGAGATTTATTAAATGGAATTCCATAGACAGAGTCGAAATAGCAGGCGGGGGTGATATTGAGCAGGCAGTCCGAACACGAAATATAGACAGGCATACTAACAGGGAACGAAAACAAGGCAGGTTAACTAGGGAAGGACAGGCAAAACACATGTATGACGGAAAACACAAAAGAGCAAACTCACGAACAGCGGCAATCACAACGAACAGGAATGTACAAAATAACCGATACAGACATTGGAGACACATGGACTATAAATACACGGAACTTAAACAGACACAGCTGGAAACACTGATGACAAGGGCGTGGCAGACAATGGGAAACCAGGGCAACAGACAAGCAGGGCGGGACTAATGGGCAAGGAACAATACAGACACGAGGGAACAGGGAAACCGGAGTGACAGCTAGGAGAGGGGGCATAGCCCTACGTGACAGTCACTCTCAACTCAAGCCTCACGCATTACAGTATCCATGAGTGAAATATTCATTAGAGATCAAAGACTCACTCTGCATCAATGTTATGATCACTCTGATCTGCTATATTAAGCAGTATTGGTGGTTTCAAAATAAATTCTCATAAATGACACTAGGTTGGAAAAAGGCAAGGCGAGACATTTATTTGCATAGTACCCTTTGTACAATGTGGTCACTCAATAAAAGAGATGGTATAGGGCCAAACTCTAGATCAAAAATAAAGAGAAATCTGCAGTGCAACACAATGTATTAAGTAGAATCATTATAGATTCATAGACATAAGTCTACAGCAGGGGCGGACTGGGGAGAAAAAGTGGCCCGGGAGTTCCTGACAGACTGGCCCACTATATATATAGAGATCAGAAAAACAAACCAACTTGTCCCAGAAAATCCGGGCTGGATTTAAATTGTAGATAACATGTTATTTTAAATGTACTGCTGTCGCCTCTGCAATGTCTAAGGCACCATTTACAAATTACCTTAACACGGTTAACACGAACGTGGTCTTAAAGGTTACAGAGCACTGCACACAGTTTTTTTTTTTTAAAGCTATTGAAATTCTTAGATTAAAACTAACCACCACAAATAGGTAAGAGGAAAAAATACCCACGTTAGAGTTGTAGGTTGTTCTTTAGGATGCACTTTGCGTAAAACAACTTGTTTGGTGGTCTTATGATGGACTATTTGCTTGTAATCATATTATTGCTGAAATTAATATTGTCCATATGACAATAAACACTGTCCATATTGTGCATATGACAATATACACACACACACATACAGATATATATATATATATATATATATATATATTGGGCCAGTCTGTCAGGAACTCCCGGCCACTTTTTCTCCCCAGTCCGCCCCTGTCGTCAGCCCGCATCAACTTTACTGATCTCTGATTGTCACTGATTATAACAATGTCTGTTCTACGCAAATAATTTGGTTTGTTTTAAAACTTCAAAAAAATATGCTCTTTGTTTACTTTTACCAACAGTATATCTCTATATATTTTGATAAAATTATTTAACAATAGAAATCCTCAAAGGCAACAGTGGCAAGTAAATGCTCCCTTTTCACATAAGGACAAGGCCTTTGGAGACTGACTGAAAGGGTTCTCATCCAACCTTTGAGATGAGCATTGTTTTAAACAAATAATCATTAAGGAGTGCAAACAGTGTGAAGTGAAGTTTAGAATGTCTCTTCTAAGGTACATGGAGTGATTTTGGCAAATATTGACACTATGGAACTATAAGATACATTCATCCTGATTTCATCTTTGATTTTCACTTCCTGTTCTGTGCGCTACTCAGTGGCGTTTATGCTGAAAAATGCACCTATCCCAAATTTCTGTCCTTTCCATTCTCCTCATTCTCTCTTTTTCCTTCCTCCAAACCTTCCCCCTTCTCTCGCACTCTGTTTTCCTTCCTTACATTCTCCCAATCACATTTAATATCTGTTCTTCTCTTTCGTTTCCTTTAGCTCAAGGTCTGAAGTGTAATACTTGTCCCGTGGGTATTATTTCAAAGTGTTTCCTGGGCTCCGCTCAGACCTGTACT
Organism: Brachyhypopomus gauderio; assembly: GCF_052324685.1. Lineage (NCBI taxonomy): Eukaryota > Metazoa > Chordata > Actinopteri > Gymnotiformes > Hypopomidae > Brachyhypopomus > Brachyhypopomus gauderio. The sequence goes on along the minus strand of NC_135215.1, from coordinate 16,063,686 downwards.
GGTGACAACAACAACTGCTACACAGCAACAGCAGGTAAGAGAGAATGTACACACACTATTCACACAGGACATTCTTGCAGAAGCCATTCCTTTACATATAAAGAAAACTAAAGCATTCTTCTAAATCACTCTGGATAAGTGGATAAGCATTGGCGATATCCATTACTTGATGTTGTGGTTCATCGTAACCTTAATAAAAAAAAAATTGTAATTGATAAACACCAAACAACTAATCTACAAAAACTGCAGCACTTTCAACCATAATTAACTACACAAACAAAGACAAACACTGATGAACTTAGTGCTTCTTCTCTGCTATTTCTCAGTGTTCAACGTCACAGGCGTCTTAAGTATGTACACAAGTGGCTGCACTGCCTCCACCAACTGCAACAACAGCGTGGGCAGTGTCCTTGGTGCAGGCTACACCATCACTCGGACCTGCTGCTCCACAGACCTGTGCAACGGAGCTGATGGCGTCCAGCTGTCCCTCGCTGCAGCTCTCAGCGCTGCCCTGCTGGCAACCGCGTGGAGTTACATGTAGAAGAACCTGCAGCTCACTTTCCCAGTCTCAGTTCTTGAGACATAATGCTCAGTTTAGTACCAGCTTAAGCAGGTTTAGTTAATAAATATTGTTGTATTTGGGTGGATTGTGTCAGGGGAACACAGAAAAAACACAGTCACATGTGAAAGCAAGAGACAAAGTCTAATGTCTAATGCTTGATATACTAGAATATCTTATCTTCTGGAGTTATGATACTTCAGTCCTTGTAAAATACTAACAAATTCACCTTGTTAAATATTATTGAAATCTTTTATTCAATAAAGAAAATAAATATTAATTGGATTAGAGTTTAGGATTTTTCGTGTGCGGTTCATGAATGAATACATGGAAATATAATGCTCTACAAAAAGCTTCCAGATCTAATATAATATTCAAAGTGAAGTTGAACATGAAAGGTTTAAATACAATTAACATTAAACAAGCAGTGACACGGAATCAAAACACATGAAGTCAAAACAAAGACTGACAAAGAAAACAGACAACACAAACACTTAAATCAGGGGTGCTCATTACGTCGATCCATTAAGGAAGTGTCGGTCGATCGCGAAGGAATGTGCGTAGATCGCGTCACATAAAATAGTAGTAGATGAATCGCACATCTGCACTGACGGTTGTATTTTGATTGACATTCACGGTAGCCAATCTGCAATCCACTCAACATATTACGTTCGCCACCCCCCCCCCCCCCCCCTCAACAAATTACGTTCGCCACCCCCCCCCCTCCCTCCCTCCCCCCCGCTCAACAAATTACGTTCGCCACCCCCCCCGCTCAACATATTACGTTCGCCACCCCCCCCGCTCAACAAATTACGTTCGCCGCCACCCCGGTAGATCTTTCTGACTGGGTCATCTTATAAGTAGCTCGCAAGCTGAAAACTGTGGGCACCCCTGACTTAAATACACTGACGATAACAGGACATGAGTGCAGCACATAACGATAACGAGACAAGAGACAGGGAGACAGGTGAGACGAATAACACGAGCGACACAGACGAATGTGCACGCCAAAAAAAAACACACACACACACACACGGAAGGACCATACACGGACGAACATAAACACGTAAACACCCAGGAGGAGGGGTCAGGGCCTGTACCGTGATACAGCCCTTAAAAGGTTTTCAAGAATTTTCTTTACAAAAGGAATGTAAATAAGATACACTCATGTTTAGCACTGAGCTGTAGTTACGGTCTCCTTTATATCAGAAACACATACAAAAAAAGAAGAAAGAATAGAAAGATTCATTCATTACCTGCTGATCAAAACCAACACAATAAGGTTTTCAAGCTATATGAACAATTACTGTAGAGTCAAAACAAATCCAGAGAATAACAAAATTATTAGTTAGGGAATAACTACCAAAGTCAACAGAGGAAAGCCATAAACAAAACTGAGAAAAAGCCAAAAGACTGTCAGGGAACAGTAGAAGCACATGGCTCACTCTGAAATAACAGAGGCTTCATAGACAGGGACAGGTGGAAACAATTAGTATTCCAGGGAGGATGAACGTGAGGCAACTGTAGGGTTGGTTGGGTTATGCTTCAGCATGGAGGTACACCAGACTCCCCTGTGGATAGTGAGAAGTGTAGTGTGGTTTAGACTGGCATATGGGGCCAGAGCACTCATTTATTTTATGAATAACTAGAATCACTAGGTTGAGAGTGATCTCCTACATAAAAGTTTCCATCCAACCATGGACAGAAACCAGCCTGGTACCCAAGAGATTCCATCCAGCTTTGGTCAGAAACAGAACCCAGATGAAACTAGAGTCTGGAGAGTTTGGAGTGGTGCAGCCTTCAACGACAACATCATCTTAATACTTTATTTTTTATCATATATACCTGTCCTCCAAGGCAGCATTCTACCTGTCTCTGAAAAGCGGCAGGTGCATTACACAGCCAAAATGACATTCTCTCAAATTGGTACAGATCCACAGGGGTGACAAATACAGACTTCTCCTTATCTGCCAGATGGACTTCGACTTGCCAGTACACATTGGCCAAATCCAAGGTAAAGTACCATGCAGCCTGCTTCAAACACGTTAAAGACTCCTCAATCCTAGAAAGAGGGCAGGTGACTTTATGGGTTACTGCAGTTACAGTAGCTTCTGGTAGTCTACACAGAACCGTCAGGAGCCATCCTTTTTTACAGGTGCTGCCCAAGGGCTTGCACTCTCTCCAAGAAGTCCCCCATCCTACATGTTCTGAAGCAAAGCCCTCAGTTCAGCATACAAACTCGGGCCACCAGTCGATACCACTCATGTGGGTGCTGCACCTCCTGTGGGAGTAGTACGATAGAAGGAACTAATAATAATCTTTATATAGCACCTTTCATACATACATGTCACGTTGAGGACCCCGGCCCCTCCCTTTTGGGCGTGTGTATACGTGGTCCACGTGCTTTGTCTGCGTCTGTGGATATCCGTGGGTTAGGGTTATGTCGTGTGATAAGTCTCACCTGTGACTTGTCTCGTAATCACGTGGGGCTAATGTGGTTCGTCTATTTAATGTGCGCTCGCGCAGTGTCCTGTGCTCGTCTTTGTCTAAAGTCTGCACGTTGTGTGTATGTGCTTCAGTGTTCTCATGCGCCATTGCGCAATATCTGTTATTATTAAACGTAACGTTTGCTACGTAAGCGGGGATTCCGTGTCTCGTCCTTGGCTGCACCCTAACGTCACAGAAAGACGAGCCATCTGAGACACCAGGACTATGCCAGGCTATACTGCCCGTCCCAAGAAGGGTCAGCGCACCAGCAAGCGGCGCCATCGTGCCTCTTCTCCGGCCCAGCGCTGCCGAGCCACTGCCAACCCCGAGCTAATGGAGCAGGACCCGCTATGCGCCTATATGCTGCGTATGGCTCGGGACTCCTCCGTCCCCGAGATTGACGCTACCCGCGTCAACCCCGGAGGAGGAGTTCGGGGCGGAGGACTCGGAGGAAGAGGATCACCTCCCTCCGCCCGTGTGCCCTTCTCCCCCCGTAGAAGACGGTGAGGAGGAGGAGGAGGAAGAGGACTACCCTCCGTCGGTGTGCTCCGCGCCCACCGTGGACTACGGTGGGGGAGAGGCGGAGGACGACGAGGATTACCCGCCGTCTGTATCCTCTGCTCCCACCGTCGACTACTGCGAAAAGGAGGAGGAGGAAGAGGAGGGCTACCCCCCGTCAATATGCGACGCCTCCACCGTCAACTACGGTGGGGAGGAGGGGGAAGCCTACCCCCAGTCGGTGAGCGACGCTTCCTCCGTCGACTGCGATGAGGAGGAGGAGTCGGAGTCGGAGGAGGAGGACTACCTCCCTCCGCCCATAGGTCCCTCTCCCACCGTAGAGGAGGGTGGGGAGGAGGAGCAGGAAGACAGTCCATCCCCCTCGGAGAGATCTGTTGGGACTGGTAAGGGGAGTGTGGAGAGGAGTCCACCCTCCGATCGCTCCGGCGAGAGCGCAATGGACTACTCCCGGGGTGGCAGCCCGGAGCAGTCCATGGAGTGGAGCCGGGGGACAGAGGAGGAGATGGACACGTACGAGGAACTCCCATGCGACCCGCACGGGGCATCTGCCAGTCGCAATGCACCGAGCGCGTACGCCAGCCACGCTGCGCCAGGCACGTCCGCCAGTCGCGCTGCACCGAGCGCGTCCGCCAGCCACGCTGCGCCCGGTGGGGGATTTGCAGCGAGGCCAAAAGGGGGACCACCCACCGCAGCGCCTGCAGCACAAGCAGCACCCGGTCTCTCTCCACTGTTGGCTCTCCTCCTGGCGCGCAGCCAGACGCAGGACACCCCGGGACGGGTAGTGCCCTTGGAGGGGGCGTCTGTCACGTTGAGGACCCTGGCCCCTCCCTTTTGGGCATGTGTATACGTGGTCCACGTGCTTTGTCTGCGTCTGTGGATATCCGTGGGTTAGGGTTATGTCGTGTGATAAGTCTCACCTGTGACTTGTCTCGTAATCACGTGGGGCTAATGTGGTTCGTCTATTTAATGTGCGCTCGCGCAGTGTCCTGTGCTCGTCTTTGTCTAAAGTCTGCATGTTGTGTGTATGTGCTTCAGTGTTCTCGTGCGCCATTGCGCAATATCTGTTATTATTAAACGTAACGTTTGCTACGTAAGCGGGAATTCCGTGTCTCGTCCTTGGCTTCGCCCGAACGTCACAATACATGCAACTCAAGGTGCTTTACAGAATAAATAAATAATAAACATTAAAAGGAACCAAAGATAAGACAAAAAGGAAATATTAAAAGAAATTTAAGATAAAAAAGGAAACAAACACAATAAAATAATGTAATAAAGTGACAAATTATAAAATAATAGACAATATAATGTAATAAAATAAATAAAATGGAACAGAGTTAGAGTTTTTTAACTAAAAGCAGATCTAAACAGGAAGGTTTTGAGACTCTTCTTGAAGCTGTGCAGGGAAGAAATGCCTCTGAGCTCTTCAGGAAGAGAGTTCCAGAGCTTTGGGCCATAGTGGCTAAAAGCACCCTCACCAATCTTTAATTGGCTTTTAGGAATCACCAGTAGATTACTGTTTGAAGACCTAAGAGACCTAACATATCTAACCATAATTTCACTGGGGTAAAGGAGCAAGACCATGAAGACGTTTAAAAAACATGACTAGAACCTTAAAATCTATTCTAAAAATGACAGGTAACAAGTGCAGTGAGTGGATTGCAGGTGTAATATGATCTCTCTTTCTTTCTGAACAAATAGAAGAGCAGATAGAACAGCGTTACAATAATCTAGCCATGACGTGATAAATGCATGGAAATGTTTTTCACTGTCAGCAGGAGAGAGCATATATCTGACCTTAGTGATGTTTTGAAGGTGAAAATAAGCTGTCTTTCATGTAGTCATGATGTCTGATGATGTCTGAATTGCAGAAAATTCAGACATCCATGTACAGTGGGGAAAATAAGTATTTAGTCAGTCACCAATTGTGCAAGTTCTCCCACTTAAAAAGATGAGTAGGCCTGTAATTGACATCATAGGTAGACCTCAACTATGAGAGACAAAATGTGAAAAAAAATTTGAGAAAATCATGGTAACACTTTACAATATGGTTCCTTAATTAATGTTTAAATACTTATTAACTAAGCAATAGGTAATGGAGAATTATCGTCATAGTTTTACCTGAATTACTCTTCACTATAATAAACTACTATGTTAGGTCACATGTAAGTAATTAATAAGTAGTCTTCATCAATTTTCGTAACTACTTACTTTCGGTTCCTTAATTAACGTATTAGCTAAGCAACAAGTAATAGAGAATTATCATCATAGTTTTCATTAATTACTCTTCACTTCACTGTTAGTTCACATATAAGTAATGAATATGTTGTCTTTATCTATTTTTGTAACTACTCACTTAATCAGTCCTTCATTAATGCTTATGTACTTGTCACTCCAGCATGTCTTTGTGTGCATGTGCGCTGGTTTGGGTATTATTGTTGAGATATGTAAGTGTGTGTCCTGTACATGTCCTTCATCAGTTGTTGTTCGACCTTTGTCATGAGTGTTGTGTTGTTCATTTTCATCACTGCTTTAAACGCTGCTCCCATCTCGGTATCCTGCCTGCTCGCAACGTCACAGTAAGTAACTTCAGAATAAGTAATCACGTATTTACTTAACAGTGGTGAGTATCCTGAAACGTTCTTAGCGCTAAGTAACCTCGTATGAAACGTACGAGGTTACGAAGTACTTAGCGCTAAGAACGTTTCGGGAAACCCACCCCAGTACGGTTTCCTTAACACTAAGTACTCCTCATTGTAATGACCTGTAATTACAATGAGGAAGTGTTATAGTGTGCAGTGTATAATAGTAAAGTGTAGCCTGTATGTAAGGATGCGTTTAAAGCAGTGACGAAAACTAACAACACAACACTCATGACAATGTCAACAATAATACATAACGTGTGCAACGAGACTAGAGATAGGTGAGAGAACTTACAAAGGCGATTGTCTAGACATCGCTAGACATTCAAACAGGGGCGTACCCAAACCAGCGCACATGCACACAAAGACTACTTATTAATGAAGGACTGATTAAGTGAGTAGTTACAAAAATAGATGAAGACAACTTATTAATTACTTATATGTGAACTAACAGTGAAGTGAAGAGTAATTAATGAAAAATATGATGATAATTCTCTATTACTTGTTGCTTAGCTAATACATTAATTAAGGAACCGAAAGTAAGTAGTTACGAAAATTGATGAAGACTACTTATTAATTACTTACATGTGACATAACTTAGTAGTTTATTATAGTGAAGAGTAATTAAGGTAAAACTATGACGACAATTCTCCATTATCTATTGCTTAGTTAATAGGTACTTAAACATTAATTAAGGAACCGTATTGTAAAGTGTTACCAAAATCATTTTGTCTGACTTTTAAAGAATTTATTTGCAAATAATGGTGGAAAATAAGTATTTGGTCACCTACAAACAAGCAAGATTTCTGGTTGTCACAGACCTGTAACTTCTTTTTTAAGAGGCTCCTCTTTCCCCCACTCATTACCTGTATTAATGGCACCTGTTTGAAGTCGTTAACAGTATAAAAGACACCTGCCCACAACTTCAAACTGTCTCACTCCGAACTCCACTATGGTGAAGACGAAAGAGCTGTCGAAGGACACCAGAAACCGAATTGTAGACCTGCACCAGGCTGGGAAGACTGAATCTGCAATAGGCAAGCAGCTTGGTGTGAAGAAATCTACTGTGGGAGCAATAATCAGAAAATGGAAGACCTACAAGACCACTACTAATCTCCCTCGATCTGGGGCTCCACGCAAGATCTCAGCCCGTGGGGTCAAAATGATCACAAGAACCGTGAGGAAAAATCCCAGAACAACAAGGGGGGATCTAGTGAATGACCTGCAGAAAGCTGGGACCAACGTTACAAAGGCTACCATCAGCAACACACTACAACGCCAGGGACTCAGATCTTGCAGTGCCAGACGTGTCCCCCTGCTTAAGCCAGTCCATATCCAGGCACGTCTGAAGTTTGCTAGAGAGCATTTGGATGTTCCAGAAGAGTATTGGGAGAATGTCATATGGTCAGATGAAACCAAAGTAGAACTATTTGGTAAAAACACAACTCGTCGTGTTTGGAGGACAGTGAATGCTGAGTTGCATCCAAAGAACACCATACCAACTGTCAAGCATGGGGGTGGCAACATCATGCTTTGGGGCTGTTTCTCTGCAAAGGGACCAGGACGACTGGTCTGTGTACATGAAAGAATGAATGGGGCCATGTATTGTGAGATTTTGGGTGCAAACCTCCTTCCATCAGCAAGGGCAATGAAGATGAAACGTGGCTGGGTCTTTCAGCATGACAATGATCCCAAGCACACTGCCAGGGCAACAAAGGAGTGGCTTCGTAAGAAACATTTCAAAGTCCTGGAGTGGCCTAGCCAGTCTCCCGATCTCAACCCCATCGAAAACCTTTGGAGGGAGTTAAAAGTCCGTGTTGCCCGCCAACAGCCCCAAAACATCACTGCTCTAGAGGAGATCTGCATGGAGGAATGGGCCAACATACCAGCAACAGTGTGTGCCAACCTTGTGAAGACTTACAGAAAAACGTTTGACCTCTGTCATTGCCAACAGAGGATATACAACAAAGTATTGAGATGAACTTTTGTTATTGACCAAATACTTATTTTCCACCATTATTTGCAAATAAATTCTTTAAATGTAAGACAAAATGATTTTCTCAATTTTTTTTTCACATTTTGTCTCTCATAGTTGAGGTCTACCTATGATGTCAATTACCGGTCTCTCTCATCTTTTTAAGTGGTAGAACTTGTACAATTGGTGACTGACTAAATACTTATTTTCCCCACTGTATGTATATCATCTATGCAGTCAACCAGTGAGCAGTGATTTTAGGGCTTTAGGTTCTAGAGAAATGTAAAGTTGAGTGTCATCTGCATATTGATGATAACTAATACCATGTTTGTTAATGATATGTGGTAACGGAAGCATGTATAGATTGAAAAGTAACGGCCCAAGAATTGATCCTTGGGGGACGTCACAAGTTATTTTTTGACGTGTAGAGAAAGAGGTACCTAATGCAACATAGTAATCACCCCCAGTTAGATACGATCTAAACCAGTCTAAGACTAAGCCACTAAGGCCTACCCAGCTCTGTAGTCGATCAAGAAGTATTTCATGATCAACAGTGTCAAAAGCGGCGCTTAAATCTAGCAGAAAAAGGACTGAGAGTTTGCCTGCATCCTTATTCAATCTCAGGTCATTTACTACCTTAACTAGTGCTGTTTCAGTGTTGTGGAGAACTCTGAAACCAGAATGAAAAGTGTCATTTATTCGATTTACTTTGACATGATCATTCAACTAGATCAACACAACTTTTTCAATGTTTTTGCTAAGAAAGGAAAGGTTAGATATAGGTCGATAATTATTGAGAATTGTGGGATCAAGATTTCTGTTCTTTAATAGTGGTTTAACCATTGCAGTTTTAAGAATATTAGGGAATTCTCCCAGTTGCAGAGACTGATTAACAATCATTAACTAATGAACTCAGAACCTGCTTGAAAAAGCATGTTGGTAAAGGGTCCAGTTCACATGTAGAGGATTTTAGTGATGAAATCACATCAAGTAGTGTTACCATGTCAACTTCTTGGAATTAAGAAATCAGCATAATAAAGGGCTGAGTAACTGATATAAGGGTTGATAGTCTATTAGTGCTTGTTGCTATGTTCTGCCTTATACTAGTAATCTTGTCCCTAAAAGATATTGCAAACTCATCACATTTTTCAACTGAAACAGTTTCAGGGAAGACACAGGAGGTGGGATTTACTAGCTGGTCTATACTTCTGAACAGGGCAGCTGAGTTATTATTGGATGAATCGATTAAGGTAGAGAAGTAATTTTTCCTTGCTGATTTCACTTCACTATTGTAATTCTGCAATGTTGTTTTATAAATATCAAAATGTACTTGCAATTTTGACCGTCACCAACGTCTCTCAGCCTGCCTACAGTCTTGCCTAAATTTAACAATAGATGTAGTGTTTCTCCAGGGCATCTTAATTTTACCAGAGATAATTTTAGTTACCTTTGGTCCCACAACATCAATACAGTTCCTAACTCTGTGTGTGAATGTTTCAACTAACTCATTCCCATTTTCTGAGAGAGGAGGGAGGGACTGTATCATGTCTGTGAAGGCCACGGCACTGCCAGCACTGAGATAACGCTTGGTTATTGTGCGCTTTTCACCGAGTGTTCTAATAAATAATGACATATTGAAAATGCACTCTCAGAGATTGAAATAATCAGAGATTGCAACATCAGTAATGTCAGTATTATTAACCTCTATGTGTTTAGAAATTATCTAATCTAAAATGTGGCCATGCTTATGAGTTGGACCTAATACATGCTGTATGAGATCAAAAGAGTTAAGTATCCTCATGAATTCTGATGTGATTGGATTTGTGGATATATCCATGTGAATACTAAAATCCCCAGCAATTAAAACATAATCAAAATCAATTAAAATCCTTGAAATCATATCTGCAAAATCTTCAAGAAAATCTGTATGTAGTCTGGGAGGATGATAGATAACAATCACAAGAACTGAATAAGTACTGTTGAGTTGTACTGCCAGATATTCAAATGTAGGATGTTCCCCTAATGAGACTTGCTTACAGCGGAATGCTTTATGGTAAAAACATGCAACACCACCATCTCTCTTATTTACTCTAGAGACATTAAAATAGTTAAAGTCGGGAGGGCGAAGCATCATTTAGCACTATTGCTCCATTGCTATCAAACCAAGTCTCTGTTAGAAAAAGAAGGTCCAGACAATAATCTTCAATTAATTTAGCTATTATAAAAGACTTCTTTGTGAGTGAGTTGACAATTAGTATGGAGACTTTGAAGACTTGATGTGTTTGATCAGCATAGCTTACACCACTTTTGCATTTCACTGGTATCAAATTTTGTTTGTTACAATGTTTTGTACTAGTATGTTTTCTTCTGATTACATTTTTATTTTGATTCTGAGAGCCATGCCACCAGCTATTTAAAAGATCTGGAATATAACACTGACTATAAGCATGGGTTCCAGTGTGTCAGACCTGAGAATTCACTGAGAAGAAGTAAATGAGTTACTACAAGACTGCAGACTGTAGTGTTGCAGAACCTCATCAATCTCCTGGAGTTTATCTATGAGACTGTGGACAGATTCTCTGACAGGAGATGGTGAGCTCCTGTGACTGACATTACTGACATTACTGTTGGCTGTTGGGTGCAAGTTTCGCATGTGAGTAATTCCATACATTACATTATCCACAAGCATTTGAGTCCCAGCCTTGTTAGGGTGAAGCTGATCAGGTTTAAAAAGCTCAGGATGCCTCCAAAAGATGTTGAAATTGCAATCATAATCTTCCTCCTCTTGCACAAATACATCCTTCCACTGCTCCAACAATCCCTGCAACTTCTGTGCCTCTCCCACTGATAATCCTTCAGTGTGATGGGACAGAGAGCTCAACTGAGTGGGAAAAGCGCTGCATACTGGTCACACCTTCACTTCCACCTCCTTTTCATCCCTCTGATTTAGCACCACATTATAAGGATTAAGGATTAGGATTAGCATCCTTAATGATAAGGATTAAGGATATGTCGTTTCCAGTATCAAGGCATTCTAATACTAATGGACATTGTATTGACATATCTGTTTGTATAGTATAGCCAGTTGTTAGTATCAATGAAATTAGGAAATTCAAAGAAAAATAACTGATCTACACTCTTGGAACCCCATGAAGGATAGGGGAGCTGCACAGAGAAAGGGTGATATGTGACACAATTTACATACTGCACAGAGAAAGGGTGATGTGTTTACATACTGCATGGCAACATATTTGTGGCACAACGTGACCCAACATGTTTGTTTTTGACAGCAACCTAACACCTAATATCTGCTGTGATTACATTTGATAGTGTGATTGTGGAGGGAAGTGAGGTAATGAGTTAAAAGAGGTAAAGATAGGTAAAGAGAAGTGGCAGGAGGCAGGGGGCATTTTAACTTGTCAGTTAAGCTTTCAAATAGTGACATTAAAGTGACATCTTCCCACATAGAAGAAACTCTCGAGAGCATAGAGCACAAGTTTCATGTTGTCTGTGTGACTCACCCCACCCTCACAGTGACCCCACCCTGTTTCAGCTACACCACAACGTTTCTACAGCTGAGCTACTGGGGTTTATAGAGCAATTGCTCTAACAAACAGGCTTGGTCTTGATTCCACATCTTGTGTGTTTGTTTGTTTGTTCTAAGGCTGAATTTAAGTTTTGAACTACTGAGTCAGATTTTTTATGTTATGGCTTCTTAAAGGTTTTCTCAATTGCGAAAACATTCAAACCCATTGGCTGAACAAAATTCTCAGTTGCCTGAAATCATTTAGCTAAATTTTCGTTCTGTTGTCCTTAAACCATTTAACATGGTAAAACACAATTTGTAGATTTCTCTTACACTTTTCTTAAACACATTCTCATTCTCAAAACACATTCTGCACAAGTCTAATGCACAAGTTTTATTTTGCAAGAGGTGTCAGAGGTTTTGCAAATACTGCTTGAAGTTTTGTGTTAAATTTTTTAAGAAAATGGAGCAAGGTTTCAGAAATTCTGTTTTAGCTATTGAGATAAACTGGAAACACGCCTCCTGAGCTGGAGGAGAAATGGCAGGGCAGTAGCGCCATCTAGTGTGCGTTTTAGGGTGTTTATGTAAATATTCACAGCAACCATCAAAAGCGGTGACATTGAGCGCAGAGAAAGGTGCGAGATTTTCTTAGGATGAGTCCGTAATCAGGGTCGTTGAGACTGTGCAAGGTCGGGGCACCGATACGAACAGGTCCAGAAAGCATAACGAACAGAAAGCAAAACACGAAAACCGAGAAATAGACAAACAGGCTAAAACAAAGTACAATCAACGGAGGCGCGTGACAGGTAACCATGACAACCAGGAAGCTAGGAGGGGTGAATATATTTTAATTATCTGTATGAATGTATATTTTGATTTAAAGGTTCACACTTAAGCTTGTTTTTGTTTCTTTTTTCGTGTGTTTTTATTTGCAAAGCAGAAACTTGTTCATTTAAAAATATATTTTGAAATGCCCCCTTATGTCTTTTATTTAGCACTTTAATATCTAAACAGATAAATGCTCAGTACATGTGGGACCTTCTTGAAGAGCATGGCAGGTGGTACCTTGCGAGGCTGGCTGAGAGACCATTTGAGAGAGCTATTGTGCGTTTGTTTGCATCATGTTTTATTGTATGTTTTGTAGTAATGTCTTTTATGTATTATATGATTTGTACATTTGAATAAACGCTTATTGCCCAGGTAATATTTGGATGTCCTAAGAAAGTATTAGACTGTCAAAAGCTTTAAACATAAGGTTGTATGGATTTCTTGTTTACTAATTAATCTGCTCTGCTTGCTTGTGGCAATGATATAACACAAGGGCAGCTAAGGTGTAATTTGTATCAAAATTTTAATTAACAAATTGCTGTTGTATGTTAATAAATATAGATATTACCTACATGTAATTAATTCACCTCATGCTTATCGGATTTTTTTGTCTTGTGTGTTAGGGTGGCTTTGCAAAGGATAGGCTTGCAATAAAAAATAATCACATTTTATTTCATTTAATTGTTAATTGCTTTAAAGATGTAGCTAGAGGGGACCACCTGCTATTTGTGGCCTACTTGTAAAATGTAGTGTATATATGAGGGAACGTAATGGAATTGATCATGAATGAAATTGTCAAAATATTCAGAAAAAAAGAAAAACCCAGTTCAGTGATACTGATGATGAGATCTAAATAAAAACAGTCAGGTCTGTTCCACGGATGAGTCAATATTTTCGAACATTCATATAGTAACGACATGGACGTAGTTTTGATTTCATAAGTGGGGGGGACACAACCTGGGGTGGCGAACTGTTAAGCGGGGGGGGGGGGGGGGGGGTGCTGCATGATCCTAGTGCTAGATTTGTCGCTATTTGAATATTGGTTTTTTTACCGTTAAAAAGTGGGGGGGACATGACTTCGTCACTACTTAAATATTTGGTTTTAACTGTAAAAACTGGGGGGGACCAAAACCGGCTTTTGAAAAAGTGGGGGGGACATGTCCCCCCCGTCCCCCCCCAAAACTACGTCCGTGAGTAACGAAAGGTTTTAGTGGATCAGCAGGTTTGATTATATGATATATATTTGTTTATAACTATGACGTCTAAATTAAAAATCTACAAGACGTGTATGAACTCCAGTTATCCACCAGAGGGCGCTGTAGACCGCTTCACAAGAGCCTTTCGTGTGGAACGTCATCGAAATCTCTACTCAAGGTACATTCCAAAAATTGTCATGTAAACAGGGTGCCGTTTCGTTCGTTTTGCCAATAAAATACCCGATAGAGACATACGTAACTTTATGTTACAATTAGCATGATTGGCTATTGCGTGAGCTCATCTGACCGATTTATAACTTAAACCACTCATAAATATTGTGTTTTACATCTGATTGCTGCAAGGCCTTATGCCATCCTCCACACTATACACTGGAACATATAAAAGTGATGATCATCTTTTTTATTGAATTTTGAGTGTTTGTTTTACATCTGTGTTGTTGCCGGTCAAGCGTGACCGTCACAGGAAATGAATGGGTATTCAGAATATATTCATCTATCAGACAGAAAACATCCCCATACACACTCACACACACACCTACACACACCTAAACACACCTACACACACACAGACACACACACCCACTCACACACCCACTCACTCACACACACACACACCTACACACACACAGACACTCACTCACTCATTCGCTCACACACACACACCTACACACACAGACACACACACACACACACACACACACACACACACACAGACACACCGATGGACGTAATTTTGATTTCAAAAGTGGGGGGGACATGGATTCGTCGCTATTTAAATATTTGGTTTTAACCGTAAAAACTGGGGGGGACCAAAACCGGCTTTTGAAAAAGTGGGGGGGACATGTCCCCCCCGTCCCCCCCCCCCCCCAAAATTACGTCCGTGGACACACCTACACACAGACACACATACACACCTACATACACACACACACACACACACTCACTCACACACACACCTACACACACATCTACACACACACCTACACACAGACACACATACACACACACACTCACTCACACGCACACACCTACACACACACAGACACTCACTCACTCACACACACACACACAGACACACCTACACACAGACACAGACACACGTTATGCCTATGTTTGCAAGGCCCACTCTGATCTGAGTGTGACATGCCACTCATGTGCATGAATTCACATGTGCGCGTGCACACACACACACACACCTACACACACACACACACACACACACACACCTACACACACAGACACACAGACACACAAACACACACACACCTAAACACACACACCTACACACACAGACACACACACACACAGACACACAAACACCTAAACACACACACACCTACACACACACACACACACACACCTAAACACACACAGACACACCTACACACAGAGACACACACACACAGACACACAAACACACACACCTAAACACACACACCTACACACAGAGACACACACACACAGACACACCTACACACAGACATACACACACACCCACACACACACGTTATGCCTATGTTTGCAAGGCCCACTCTGTCATGTGCATGAATTCACATGCGCGCGTGCACACACACACACACACACAGAGAGACACACAGATACACACACACACACACACACGGTCTGTTTTTTTTTTTTTGTGTTAAAACAGACCGGTCTTTGGAGACCGGAAACACTACAGGTAGGAGACGTGAGGTCAACAAAACCCAGATTTTCCCACTGTAAGCTTTGGGTAACAGTTATAGTGTTGCTCAGATATAATCGTTCTTATTTAAGCCTGTTAGTCAGTTGTTTTAATTAACATTTTTCCACGGATTTATGTTCTCATGTTATCAGTTTTATAATTCCTGGATTATAATGAGAACTAGCTAAATAAATGGCGATGGTCTGCCTAGATAAAATTCCATACAGCAAACGTCTGCTCTCCCAACCCCATAACAAATATTAACAAACCGAATGTTAATCCAAAAGCAGTGATTATCTACCTTTTGTGTATTTTATCAGATTTGCTGGCTTGGCGACTTCCACCATTT
Source organism: Brachyhypopomus gauderio (assembly GCF_052324685.1). Classification (NCBI taxonomy): domain Eukaryota; kingdom Metazoa; phylum Chordata; class Actinopteri; order Gymnotiformes; family Hypopomidae; genus Brachyhypopomus; species Brachyhypopomus gauderio. The sequence goes on along the minus strand of NC_135215.1, from coordinate 16,047,903 downwards.
AATAGTTCTACACTGATGATCCACGGCTGAACTACAGGCGGTAGACGATGACGTCATGGCACATGTCCGTATGAAAACGCCAGTAATAAGGTTTTAGTCTTCAGAGCGCACCTGGAGTGGGACACAAATCCATGTTTCTCGCGTGTACATTTATGGCACAAAATGGCAAGCACGTCGACATTTATACAAATAAATTGTTGCATTTTACAAACAATTTGTACTGCATAATTACTCAGATGTTTACAGTATGTTTATTTTTTATTGGGCTGACGATAACAATTCTGTAAAACAAATGGTAGAGCGGGGATATAGTCATTGTTTTATCCTGATCAGGGGAAGTCTAGGTATCATTATTCATGTATCAGACAGGGCTAAAAATGCAGCAACATCTTATCATCTCAGGGCGTTTATCTCTGTATGTGAACGCATTGAGGATTACATGGGCAGCGCCGCCCTCCACAGACATGCACATACAACACCACCAGCACTTCAGTACACCGGCACTTTGTTCATTCACCACCAGATCATCCTTGCAGTCAGTGGCTGAGGCCCTCAGTAAGAACACATGCAGTGTTAGGGAAGCAGTGTTAAGGACACTATCTGAGACTATACGCAATTTTAAAGACATAGTATTAAGGACACGGTATCTTGATGCTATAAGCAGTGTTAATGAAACAGTGTTAAGAACACTGTCTCAGGCTATACACAGTGTTAATGACACAGTGTTAAGAACACCGTATCTGAGGCTATACACAGTGTTAATGACAGTGTTAAGGACACTATCTCAGACTTTATGCAGTGTTGTTAATGACAGTGTTAAGAACATGGTATCTTAGGCCGTATGTAGTGCTAATGACACTGAACGAGATGCTAGATGTGTTAGTAATGCCTCTGGGCCTCCTGCTTGTGAAAACCTTTATTAAACTGCAGGTAGATCTGTCTGCTGGTACTCATCCCTGGTGAAGAAGCTGTCAGCCGCTGTGGATGATAGTTGGGATGTTTTGCAGGACTTCATTGGTGCACTGTCAGCACACATGTTCTCATAATGACAGCCTTGTGAGCACACGAGAATTACTAAGTAATTCAAATATACAGATCAATGAACAGATATAAAAAAAACAGCTTCATACATGCTGGATATAATATATATTGACTCTGTTATGTTCTTTGCAACCCAAAGGTTGTTAATGTCCACAATTGTTTACTTTTCATACATCTGTTCCACAGAACCTGATTCATGTTTCATCAAAGAGTTTACACTGTACCAAAAACTGGATGCAAAAGACTTGAGTAAATGCTGTACACTTGTGTCAGGAACAAAACATGCTCCCTCGCTATGAATAATTAGTCTTGCACCTGTCTCTTTTCAGCCACGCCCTCTGCCTCTGCTATTTCAGACGGAAGTTCCACTTCCTCCTTGTGAAGTATTGCCGACTTATGCCGCATTCCAAGTGTTCCCTGACCTCTGCTTCCCTTATAGACCTCGTTCCCAGCCTGGCACGTTGCAATAAACTTGGCAATAAACATTTTGTGGATGACATTGATACAGTTCATTATCTTTTGCCACCCTTCCTTGCAAATCTTGGCAGAAGAGATGATGTTCCCTTTCACCATGTTTAAAATCCTCACATCTCATCCCTCTTTGAATACAAGTGGTTATATTTTTATACATTTTGTGAAACTCTGGCATCTCTACTACAACCTGCTTTATAGTGTACCCACCCACTGATCTTTATCACTAAAGGCTGACTGAGCAGGACTCATGGATTACTTATCCACCCCCTGCATGACTGGGAATGTTTGGTTTCCTGCAACATAATGTGAATATGTTAAACCTCCTTCATGACGTGTCCCTTCAGGGTAGCAGTGCTGGTGGGTGTAGCTCGACATTGTTCTGTACCATGAATCAGCCAGGTACGTACTACATATACATACTTAATGAACTCTGACAAACAAATTAAGCATGCAAATACAGACAAAACAGAAATCTCAATCAGCAAATAAGTATATTCCTGGCATGCGATGTGTGACAGACTGACAAAAGCACTTTTACTTTTGCCATGACCTCTTGTAGTCATCTTGTGTGTGATTTTATACAACAAATCTTTAAGGACAGAAGGGCAATGTTCCACCATTTTGCACACTATGTCTTGCCGAGAGCCTGAGGGTTAATGGTTCTATGTTTCTAAGTAACGTTTACACCACTAACCACAGCATTCACCATGGCAGACGGCCTGGAAAACTCACGTAAAACCAGTGTGTGTCACCACTTCAACTCCTCCCTTTTAGTGACTCCACCTTCCTTCTACTACACCACAACACTCCAGCTTTACTCCACACCAGGCTTTGTTATTGCTTCTCTATTATTTGTTATATTGAAGCTAAATGTATGTTTTCTGAGGCAAACAAACCCAGACTAATCAGACAAACCCAGTTTAATCAGTAAAATCTAGACTAATCAGACAAGTCCAGTCTAATCAGACAAACCCAGTCTAGTCAGACCAACTTAGATTAATGAGCTGCCCGCATGTTACCCCCCCCCCCCCCCCCCAAGTCAGTTCATATCACTGTAAATGTTTTGTAGAAATTTGTAGAAATGTCTGGGTATAAAAACAGCAATGCTTTCAGGTCAGTAAATGAAAAGATAGAATTTCCAAGTGAATTAATATATAAGTGAATTTATATATATATATATATATATATATATATATATATATATATATATATATATATATATATATATATATAGTATAGTATATATAGTATATATATAGTTTATGGTAGACTGGAGTGCTGGTGCTGTCATCCTGTCACTGCTCGTGGTCACTCAAGTTTGTTGACAGTGCAGTGGACAGATGCCATTGTCTCAGAATGCCCCCAAGCCTATGTTACCTTCTGGTTCTGCCTTTTTTTAGCTAGGCTGTAATAATTTAACTTAGTGCCGGAGTTGCTGCCACACTCCAGAAATATTTATAATTTTACCTGTCCTGTACATGTCCTCATACAGAGCTAATTTTCCCTGTTTCATTTCTCCACATGGCTGCCCGCCTGCTTGAGGAATAATGAGATGAGGAGAGACAAGCGATACATCCTGGCCGGCCACCTCCTGCCTAACCGGATGCCTACACCATGATGGACATTATTACATCTTTTATATTCTGTCTAAATGGACATTATTGCATCTTTTACATTCTGTCTACATTCTGTCTATATTGTTGTTGTTGTCATGGTGACCGGTGTTGGCCAGAGGAGGATGGGCTCCCCCCCTGAGTCTTGGTTCCTCTCAAGGTTTCTTCCTCATGCAAAAAATTAGGGAGTTTTTCCTTGCCACTGTCGCCTTTGGCTTGCTCACTGGGGGCTAGGACTCGGCACTTGTAAAGCTGCTTTGTGACAACAACTGTTGTAAAAAGCGCTATATAAATAAAATTTGATTTGATTTGAAATTTGATATACAGTGGGGAAAATAAGTATTTAGTCAGTCACCAATTGTGTGCTGTAGGCAATATCACTGTAGGTGATGGATTACCCCACAGACTATATTCAAACAGTCTGGGATGTCATTTAGGATGGGTGCAGAAGACAGTCCCAGTGATACACAGCCAACACCCATGTTATAGGTTCTTTTCTACACTTCTCTAGCACACCATTTAACCCTAACCTACATAATAATAATTACCTACATAACAGGGTTGCCAACTTTTCAAGATCACTTGGAGTGAGATTTGATCTTTGGGGGAAAATTGTGTAAATTATTAGCGTTGGGGGGGGGGGGGTAAAATGGACACAAATTAAGTATTATATCGCGATCGATCGATCGCCAGTGGTTGGCGAACTACTTTCAGAGAACTATCAGAGATAAATAAACTAGAATTTTTTCAGCGTGAGAAATCGGCTGTATGGCGTGTGAGCGTGTGAAGACAAATGCGTGTGTCTCACGCTCATTGAGTTGGCTACCCTGATACATAATAATAATGTAACCAAGTAATAGAATTAATAATTTTTTGCATATAATTGTTTAGGTAACTTTGTGTATATGTTTAAACTTAAACGATAAGTCTTATTCTGATTGAGTGTATGTTGTAGCTATAATAGTGGCTATATGGTGTCTTGTACATTAATGAAAGTAGGCATATTAGGCTATGTTACACTAGATTTGTGTTTGCGTTAAACTCTCTCTATTCACAATGGCAGTTTGTGCTTAGTGACACTGAAATAAGGAGTTGAAATTTTAAAACCAGTACCACTGAAGTGGCAATTTCAACTTTTTACTTCTGCCCACCTTCTTGTTTCAAATTACAACGTTTTTTCGCGTTTTGTTTAATTAATAATATGAATTGAAAAGGTAATTCTGTATTATCTGACGCCTTACTTAGAACACAATGGAAGTAAGTAGTTTCCATTTTAAAAAGTTAACTGTTCAGTTTTTTTTCAAGACCTTCCTTCCCAAATAGAGCCCCATGCGTTTCAGCAGCGAAACTCGCTGCTCACGTTCCGTCTACGAGGCGTCGCGCGCCACCCGCTCCTCCAGCACCTTCTGCGGTATTGCGTGGAAGAAAGCTGCTTGGGCGGATTGCAGTTAGTCTAAAGTTACTTTTGCAGTCGGCATTACAGGGATTTAAAAATGTAGTGGAGCTCTTCTCGGCCTACCATCGTCAGGAAACCGAGAGACGAGTGTCATTTGAATTGAGCGTAAAGGGAGGACACTGTGCGTAGTGTAGGCGTGTTAAATGTTAAAACTGCAATACAGGTCTTTAGGAGTGAAACGACATGTTGAGGTTAGTCCTGTTAAGACTGTGTTTCAAAAGCATGTGTAGTCGGACACTTTAGTTCAGTGTGTAGCATCGTGTCGGCGGGATCGTGTGCTTAAAGAGATTTGGGTCGAACAGATCAGTTCTGGACGACGAATAGACTAAGCGGAAGTTAACTCAGATCGGAAACAAACTAAGCCAGAAGTAAGCGCCACATCGGAGCTGCGTTATCAACTGACGTCTCGACGTGTTTCACAACTTTTCTGTTTATTTCTTAGGACTCTGGTTTTTTATTCGCAACGACTAACTAGATTAACATGAGCGACGGAAGTCAACCTGAGATCGAGCTCTTTGTGAAGGTAAGTTGCCCCGCGATTACAATAGGAAGAGAAGGTTTATCCTGCAGTCATTACTAACAGCCTACAACAGACTATAATTAGACCACAACCCTGATTCCAGAACAATACTCTTAAAAGCACTGCTTACTTAATTTTAAATAACTTATCAACAGCAAACTATTAAAAACAATGCTTCGTGATTCAATTTGTGATTTGAATGACTGAATAAAGTAACATACATCTTATGTGAGACAAGAGCAAGGTGCAACTGTCCATTATAGCGGGACGAGTAATACATAGGCCTGCATCAAAAACTACAATAATAACGAGCCTTCGCGGTGCGACTGAAAACCTGGCCTAAAATATCCTAATTCGCGTAAAGGTTTTTTTTATTCAAACGGTTAAATGTGAATTCTGATCTTTCTTATTGTAAGACTAACATCTAAAGTCATAGCTATACGGGGCGTTGTCCCTTAGAGGAACAGTGAATAGTATGAATCGAAGGTACATATTCTCATACGGTAAATGCAGTAAAACGTGGTAAAGGTTTTCTCCCCCCTCTCAAAAGTATGAAAGCAAGCATTGTTTACCAAGGTCCTCACACTGCCCAGTTACATTTATTTCCGGGCACAGCCTGATGATTCAGGTTGGCCAGAGGAGTGAATGCGAGCACTTTGTTCACATGTTGCGCTCAAGTCGCCCCATGGTTATAACATACTACAGCGTCGAGCACGAACGGAAGCGCAATCCCACGATTTCATCCGATCAACGGTCTCCTTTTTAATGCATGCGTCTGGGTTACACGTTGATGCGGATTTAGAAAGACACAGTTAATGGTGTACGCAACGTATGATTTGTATATTTTGGTAACACGCGCAGCTGATTTTCAAGATCCAATTAAATTAACAGCTGACACTTATTTTTTATAATGTTCTTACTCTGTTTACTTTATCTCTTACTCCAACTTTCTTACCACTATTACTACTTAAAGGCGACGTTTGCAAATGTTTTGTATCCTGTGAATACTTTGACGGTGAAATTATATATAAAACTTGCTTTAATCTGGAAGGTAATTACATCTTCATCGCGTGTGTTTGTGTAGGCAGGGAGTGACGGGCAGAGTATTGGGAACTGCCCCTTCTCCCAGAGACTCTTCATGGTACTTTGGCTAAAAGGAGTAACCTTTAACGTCACCACGGTGGATATGAAGAGGTTTGTTCATCTTTCATCTTCTTCATACATGCTTCATGGCTGGTTTGGTCCAAGTTGCAGAACATGTTCAGTAAATGCCCATTTCAGTAAAGACAAATGCTTATCCGGTGCATACTCTACTAGTACTTCTGTATTTTCTACTCTCTTTCACTTTGGCTGTTGCTCATTGTTTTGGAAACACGGAGCATAACATCTATCTCTCCTTATGAACTCAGTCCATCTCTCTCTCTCTCTCTCTCTCTCTCTCTCTCTCTCTCTCTCTCTCTCTCTCTCTCTCTCTCTCTCTCTCTCTCTCTCTCTCTCTCTCTCTCTCTCTCTCTCTCTCTCTCTCTCTCTCTCTCTCTCTCTCTCTCTCTCTCTCTCTCTCTCTCTCTCTCTCTCTCTCTCTCTCTCTCTCTCTCTGCAGGAAGCCAGATGTCCTGAAGGACTTGGCCCCTGGGGCCCAGCCTCCGTTTCTGCTGTTTGGAAGAGAAGTGAAGACAGACACCAACAAAATTGAGGAGTTCCTGGAGGAGCACCTTTCTCCTCCTAAGTATTCAGCCCTTCATTCTTTAACTTTAAGTCTGATCCTCAATTCATCCAACATGTTTTTTTTCATTCAGTGGTGTGCATTGTTGGATTATCTAAACTGTTGTCTGATTTATACTCTTTCATCGTTTTCCATAACCCTCACTGGCCATTCTTTGGTTGCTGGTCCACACTGAACCCCTACTCAACACACCCCTTCCCCCCCCCCCCCCCCCTCAGGTATCCTCGACTGGCTTCTCGAAACCCAGAGTCCAATACTGCTGGCATGGACGTCTTCTCCAAGTTCTCTGCCTACATCAAGAACTCCAATCCTGGGATGAATGACAGTATGTAATATCAATAGCTACACCTGTAGTAATGGCTACAGTAATAGTAATAGCTACAGTAATAATATTAGCTACAGTAATAGTAATAGCTACACTTATAGTAATGGCTACAGTAATAGTTTAGCTACAGAAATGGTATAGCTATAGTAATAGCTGCAGTAATAGCTATAGCTTTAATAATAGTTATGGCTACAGTTACAGTAATAGCTACAGTAATAGTATAGCTACAGTAATAATATAGCTACAGTAATAGTATAGATACAGTAATAACTATAGCTGCAGTAGTAGTTATAGTGGTAGTAATAGTTGTAGCTGCAGTAACAGTACAGCTACAGTAATAGAAATAGCTACAGTAATACTAATAGCTGAAAGCTGCAGTAATAGCTTTAGCTACAGTCACAGTAATAACGATTTACTGTTAATAGCTAGAGTACAGTACAATGGTACATATTACTACGGATTCCATACATCATCCATCTAAGATCGGCTGACAGCTGTTAATTCAGCCGAGATCTTCCAAATGATAGCCGCCATGTTGCGTGGCAGTTCACTCTCTATAAAGCCCAGATGTTGGTAGTTAGATAAAAAATCCTGTCACCTCTGCACACCCTCATAAGATATGAACAAAACATTTGCAAAAAGTCTGAATGGAAACGCAGTGGTTGTCTTGTTCAATCACAAAACAACTGATTAAGATTAGGATTAGGTGTCAGAATGCTACACACTGTTGTTTGGCATTACATCAGCTATACAGTATATGACCAATTGTGCACAGCAAGTGAATATGCAGTATTATTATCAGATAAGATTGGCCCATCCCAAAGAACTTAATTATCATGTAGGCGCCACGTGGTTTTGAACACTCAACGTTTCAACAAAAACCTCAGTTGAAATTGGTTTTGAGTTTCAGATTACAGAAATAGTTGGAGTATAAATCTCTGGGTGAACGGCCCATATTTATTTATTAATTTACTCATTTTGTAAGTGATCCACATTGAATCATTATAGGATATATAAGATCAGCATTGGGTCATCACATTACTGGTCTATTAGACGAAAGGAATAGGAAGGAAAACCTTGGTTAAAAACTTGGTTATCACTTTTGTTTGGTGGTCAGCAAATATTAATAATAATAATAATAATAATCTTTGTTTGTATAGCACCTTTCATACATACATGCAACTCAAAGTGCTTTACAGAACATATAAAAAAAACCATTAAAAAGAAGCAAAGATAAAAAGAAAAATATATATTGTAATATGTAGCAATCTGCACTCTGTGCGTGTGCGTGCGTGCGTGTGTGTGTGTGTGTGCGCAGACCTGGAAAAAGGTTTGTTGAAGGCTTTGAAGAAACTGGACGATTACCTGAGCACCCCTCTACCTGATGAGATTGATGAGAACAGCGCTGAAGATGTCGCCACGTCAACCCGCCCTTTCCTTGATGGCCAGGAACTCACGCTGGCTGACTGCAACCTACTGCCTAAATTACACATAGTCAAGGTAGCTAAATGTCCTGTTTGTTCATTGTAGCTAAGTAGGATAACCATGAGCTAACCATGAGTAAGGGAAGACACAAAAGGATTCCTGTACGTAGGTCTCACTTTATCATTAGCTCTCACACAACCTCTCTCTCTCTCCCATCTTTTACTCTCTCCCATCTCTCTATCTCCTCCCTCTCTCTCTCTATCTGCATCTCTTTCTTTCTCTCCTCTGACATTCAGGTGGTCTGTCTGAAGTATCGGGATTTCTCCATCCCTCGCACTCTTTTGTCGCTATGGCGATACCTGGATGCTGCATATGCGCGGGAGGAGTTCTCTTCCACCTGTCCGAGCGATAACGAGATCCATGTTGCTTATGCATCTGTTGTAAAAACACTCAAGTAGGAGACAGAAGACATGTGCATGCACACACATACACACACACAAAACAGGTATATGCTTGCTAGATACATAGATGGACAACATATGGTTAGGTAGTTAGGTAAGAAGAGGCAAGTAAGAATGATATACACACACACACCTGTATATAATCACATAAAATCTTTTTTATATGCATATAAGACATATCCATGTTGAGAGCTGTTGAAGGGGAGGATTACATTTGGCATATTGTGTGCATATTGTGCTGACTGTGCAGTGAGTGAGTGTAGCCATAGAGGTGTATGGGCCCAGGCTGTGGTCTGAGCCTTTAACCTGTTCAGTCACAGCCAGATAACAGGAATCCAGCTAGGACACACAGCACAGCAGCCAGTCACCAATCTGCTTGGGATGTTTTCTGAGATTTTGAAAAATATTGCTAACCATTCCTTTAACAAGCAGATCACTGACGTTTCGAGTATTTTTCCGGCACAGGAGACCAATTTGTGCCATAGTGACAAAGCCTGAATCATCTGTGTCACACTTCTTAAAAGTGGCTGAGCTGTTAAACACACACCTTCCCTCCTTGTTCCAGTTGCCTAGCTTACACTTTCACACCTATTCTGATACGTCAACGTCCCAGTTTCGTTCACTTGTTTTTGTTTATCGGTATGTATTTCCCTGAAAAAATAACTGGCTCTTTGTCAATGAGAATTTGGTCATTGTGTTTCATTCTGTTTGGACACGAGCCATCACTTCTGTTCTCATGCCTAACTGCATTCTAGAACCCGGGTAGTTTGAAACACATTCACAAACATGCACACGCACACACAAGTCCAAGAAGCCTTTCCAAATAAGAGCAAGTGTCCGTGCATGTGAATGCATGCACCATTCAAAACACTGGGCTTCTTCATTTGAAACAGCGTAGGCAGTCTGTCAGTTTTACTTCCCCATCTCACTAGGCTGTGTGTGTCATAGACAGCACATATTAGAACGGTTTGGAGGTCTGTTCTGACATCAGCTTCCTCTGAACTCAGCATGTGGATTCCAGCAGATGTCTGACCTCAGGTCAGTGTTCAGATGGGCTCAGCGCTTGGGCGTTTGCCAACAGGATGCAGTTGCCTCAGGCCCTTTGTTCTTTCCTCTTTCGGTTCTTCAAATGAAATTCTGCCCAGCCATGTCTTTAGAGTGCATGCCTGTGACCAAACAACACTCCCAGGGATGCTGCTTGTCCTGGGTGAGGTTGCTACAGCCTTAAGCAACTCTGACTCTCCTCACGGCCCTCCCGTCTATATCGTTTAGCCAGATTGCTGTGTGAAATGATGTAATGCGTAAGCACAGCCTCCAGCCATGCCTGCATGTGGGATCTCGGGGTTCGAGCAGGCAGCGCGTGGTAGAAACCTTGGGGAGGAGGGTGGCACTCTCGTCCGCTTGCCTCTGCTGCCTGAGGGGTAGCAAAGTACTGGGCGGGCGTTCTCTTTGATATTCTGCCCAGCCGCGTCTGCCAACCTCATTCACACACACACAGCTCTCTCCACACCCACAGGAGGCGAGCTGGTTCTGTCACATTACTCACTTACCTTCCTTCTCAGTGGAAGCAGACCACAGAATGCACTGATTGATACCAGCAACTGCTAAAGCACACATTTTGAAGGTGTCAAGTAGCGGTCACGTGTACAGACAGGAGAGGTGGCGTTAAGAGGTTGCTTTGAAAGATTATGTTAGGACTAACGGATCATTTTCCCAAGCTGGCCAGCATCCACATTTGTAAGGGTGGAAATGTATACAGTACCACGTCTCTTAATGTGGTCACTGCTGTTCACACCTATTGTTGAGATGTAACGGAAAAACCTGTCTTTCCTGTTTCAGCAATTTCTTATTGCGGCTTGAAAGTCTGAATGGCGGTGTGAGTAGAGGAGGGGCAGTATGGTGTGGGGGACGTCTCTTTGCGGGTTTAAGTGTTGTGTTGGTGGACAATAGTGTGTTACGCATATCAGTACGGAATTGCTCTTCCCAGACCACAAGAGAAAACAAAGGGTAATCCCATGTCAAATTCCTTTGTATCTATAGTAATCTTAAATCTAAGTCTTGAGGTCATCATCTCTAAGAGTTGAGATTGAATATAATTTTGTATTTGCTTTCATTTTAATGTTTAAAACATCTTATGAGCTCTTATCCATTACCTACTATTCCAAACTTCACCGTTTCTCACCACAACTAGCATGGAGGCCAAATTAAGATAAATCTGAGAGCTGAAAAGTTCAAACTCTCTCATTTGGCATCTTGTTTTCAGATGATGGTGTAGGTTATGTACAGTGTATGATCTGCTACTGGATCACACCAATCAGTCATAATCAAATACCAATGGACGTAGGTATTAAAAGTAAAAATAAGTGTATCTCCTGTTAAATATTTTCAGCAGAAACACAGGAGCTAAAACAAAGTGCAATCTAGGAATGCTGGTTCTGTCCAGCTTCAGCAAATGTACTTGGACAGAGAGAGTTGCCAGGCAATTAAAATATAAAAATACTTAACACACTAGCCAAACAGTGCAGACATGCCAACAGAGAGTGTACGTTTTTTCCATTGCTTGATTGAATCTTTTATTTAAAGTACTAGTTTAATTAGACAACCCCCTCATCCACATCACCTTTTCTTATAGTCTGACCCTGTGGAATTAGTCCATAGATTAAATACATATCACACATAATACATACATTTCAATATTTTACCATAGGGAAAATGTAAAGTCAGACAAATACAAGGACAAAACACATACGTTATATGTGTTAATGGACCCATAATAAACATGAAGTTGATTTTAGTGATTAGATATATTATTGCTATTTTATGGTTTGTGTCTGTTTATTTACTATAGTGCGTAATTACAAAATCCTTTCTGTCTAAGAAACTGAAATGTCAGATACTTCCATTTAATTCTTGGTTATTATTTCAGTGTAAATATCTTGCTTTTTATTCAACTGTAATGGATGGTATGTTTCTGTCCAGTGCCAATGCAGTAGTTTGACTGTGTTGCATTCTGTAATCAGAGCCTGAGAACCATGCATAAAACATTGTGAGTTGAAGATTTGCTGTGAGTTACACACCAGAAAGCAAACGCAGTTTGCTACAGTCATGAAATGAATCACCCACCACACACCCCTTAACATTTCCATGGCTTTCAGTCCATATGCATTGTACCTGTCATGTTCCTTTTCTTTTACTACTGTTTTTGTCTCTCCTCTTCATTCTCATCCTCAATTAAAACTGCATCTTTATTCATAACCTAAGGCAGCTCTTGCACCTAAAGCAAAGACATCATACATTTGAATGCAGTTGTCCATTAAAAAACAAATAGGTCTCAATAAAAACGTATGTGAAATATCTAGTGCGATTCTTTTTTTTCATGGATGATGTTTCAGTTTGCCTAAATAAACGGGATTGTTTTGCTGTACAGCTGAGGACTACAACCAGTTAACCTAGTCAACTACGTGGGTGCATCGTGGGGACCCGGACCTAGGTCCTCACAAGGGTTATAGATAGAAGTCGGTTTAATTTTAAAGGTTGCAAGGTTAACACAATCGTTCAAGATAAATCCTTCGATACATTGCGTGTAGATATATACGTTAAGCTACCATGAGAAATGCTACATGAACGCTTAATTCATGTGGCGTACATCAGTCAGAACTTAAATCACAAATGTCTGGAACATAAGCAGTGACATTATTTGGTTTCACACTAGCGCCCGTTGCTACAGTAAAGTAGTACAGCAGACAAATCGGAGAAAAATATGTAATGCAACTTCATTTTACATTTACATTCTTACAATTATTAATCAATTGTAGCAGTACAGGACACACACCCCTGTATCTGTATGGTCTCCCTTGGTGCGGTCCGCTGTGTGCAAATCTGCTGTTTGTAGTTGGTTGTCGTCGTTATCACGCCCCTTGTTAGGTTGCCTTGTTTTGCGCGTCTTATTTCCCCCTCGTTACTGTACGTATTTAAACCTTCGTGTTTTGCCCTCCGTTGTCGGTCTTTGTTATGGTCGCTCTTTGTATTCGTCTGCGTGTTCGGCGTTGTGCAGCAGTCTCGCGGCTTCCCCTCACGCGACACCGTGACGTTAGTTAGCTAGAACGCGAACTTACAAGTATAATTGCCGCACATTGGCGAAAGTTATTCCCCGTCTTCTTCACCAAATAAGGAACAATAAAGTGTGCATTCAACACCTATAATATAAAGCATCGTCTGTTAACCTTTAAATTAAACACGTTATACCAAATGAACGGCGACAGGTTTAACCGCCCAGTGAATAGTCCGTCTTCCGTGTCACCTGTAATTTGGTACGTTCCTGTGTCACTACCGAACGTAACACAAATGACGCCATAATTTCAAGAGCGCGAGAAGAACCTTTTGAGCTTTCTCACGATAAACCTCATAAATCGTTGTCATTTCTCATCATTATACCTGGTCATATATCAAAATCATTAACTCAAAAAATCGCCGGATCGTTCAGTCTATGACATGATGTAGCCGGGGTGACAGGAGGAGTAACGTTGTGCGCATGCGCCTCGGCTATATAGGATTTAGGTTGGCAGTAATGGGGCAGCTAGGGGTCCTTCCGAATGCGATGGTAGGAGCACATGGAACTGTCAGCGTTGTGAGGTAGGAAAAGTGGTCACTTTTAAGAATATGCTGCACTATGCTATGGGTTTATACTGCAGTATCGTGTGCATGCTAAGGAACGCGGAGTAGTGGCTGCATCGGGTGGTTGGAGTGCACGAAGGCTCGACGTCGGGTACGACGGCTAGGGGTTTAAGGTGTATCGGCGTCTGGACAGCTGCAGATGACATCGCATCGGAACGGATGGTATGTTTTTTTGCAGATTTGTATGTAATTTCTTTTGGGCTGGATGTGTATTTTGATGAATTGTAAATTGTGTTTTGTTGTATTGTTTTATTAGATGTGCGCATGGAGTGCGTAACTGCCACCTGCTGTTCTTGTTTTGGGTATTTTAACAACATATTCTTAAATAAACTTAATGAGATTTTAGCTGACATAGTGTAGCATGATCAGGGCTGCTCAGGGGTTCTAGACAGTAGAACAAGCCAGTGGGTTAGCGGGTGGTCCGGCAGGACGGTGGACTACTGGCTTGTTCATTTTTTTGTTGTCTTGTTTGTTTTTGTTTTTGTCTGTTTCCTCCCTACGTGCCTTGGTTGAGGCGGGGATCTTCCCTCGTAGAATCCTCTTTCTAGAGGGCGTAGTTGTGTGGGATTGGCGTGCACTGTGTGATAATTTTTTTGGAGTGAGCCTTATATGTGTGTGATTTTAAGATTTGGAGTGTCTTACCTTGGGGTGTGTGGGCGTGTAAAAAGGATACCTCCTTTCCTATGAAATTTCCAGACGGGGTGTGTCCCTGTTTCGATTAAAGTGACGAGGGTGGAAAAGCGTTTGTCAATAAATGTGATTGTCTAACCATAGGTTGGAGTGAGTGTTTTATTTATTCATAGGCACCCTGGTGGGGGCTACATTTTGGCGCTGCAAGCAGGAGGGACTAAGGTAGTTATTGACGGCGGTAGTGGGAAGGGAGTAATCCTTTTTTTAAAATTTGGTTTTGATCTCATTTTGATTTAGTTAGATTAGTTGTTGGGAGGGGTTGAGCAGCCCAGGTCAGGGGATAAATTGTGTAAAGTAAAACAAGAACAGCAGGTGCCAGAGAAGGTGGTGGAGGACTAAGGACGACCGGAACATGGAAGGCCCTTCTTCATCGGAACCTGCACCCTTGATGGAAGGGGAAGCAGAGGGACTGAGGCCAGCACCTACTGTGGACAGTTTGGGTAGTCATGGACTGGGACCAGCATTAAGAAGAGAACCATTTGTCTATCTTCCAAGGGAGCGGAAATGCCCCAAGTTTTCAGGCTTGGTCACCTCGGCAGGGGCTTTGACTGTGGAAGAGTGGCTAGAGGAGGCCCAAGGTTGTATCAGGTCACGGTATTTATCTGAATGGGACAAAGCAATGTTTTTATACGATCATTTGGAGGGTCAGGCACGCAATGAGATTAAGTATCGTTCTCAGGAGGTACGGGAAAGTTCCACACAGATTATCCAAGTGCTGCGGGAAGTATTTGGGTGCACAAAGTCGTATGTGTACTGGCAGCAAAAGTTTTTTGATCGTAAACAGAAGGAAGGGGAATCGTTGTATGAGTTTTCCCATGCTCTAATGGAGTTAATGGAGAAAATTAAAAACTGTAAAGGTCATTCGGTGTCGGATCCTGACCTGGTAATTAGGGATCAATTTTGTGAAAACGTGAGGGACTCAACGTTGCGCAGGGAACTAAAACGTTTGGTTAGGAATAATGCAAACCTGTCTGTTCTAGAGGTACGACAAGAGGCACTACAGTGGGTGGACGAGGGACAATCAGGGCGGGATCGAAGGTCGCAGCTGGGAGTGGTCTGCGACCAGCAGTATACTAGCCAGAGGGCAGCAGGGACGGTGAACCCAACATCTGAATTGACAGAATTAAAAGAAATGGTTTTAAAGCAACAAGCCCAGTTAGATTTACTGCTCAAGCATCTGGGTCCTCCTGGGCCGCCTTCGAGATCCACTAATTCTATGGGTACACGGCATTTTAGGAGGACCCCAGATGGCCAACCTATTTGTATTCATTGTAATTTACCCGGGCATATAGCTCGGTATTGTCAGTCTTCTGTTTCCTCTGGGAATCAGCCACCGTCTGCAGGTAGTTGTCCTTCTGGTAGTCAGGCGGGAAACTAGTACTTCCCAGCGTGCAGAGCCACACGCTGGGGAATGGTTTATCAGGCTCTACCGCAGTTTGTCCTTCAGGGTATGATCAATTGGTGGGAAATTGCCCTGTGTTAAATGTAAAAATGAACGAGGTGTTGGTCCCGTGCTTGGTAGATACAGGTTCTATGGTGACCACCATATCTGAGGGTTTTTATTTCAAGTATTTTTCGGGCGTGCCCATCCGGCAATGTGAGTGGCTAGGATTGAAGGCCGCTAATGGGTTGGGAATACCTTATGTAGGGTACCTTGAATTAGACGTGGTTGTCTTGGATTCCCTTATTCCGAAAAGAGGTGTGCTGATCGTAAAGGACCCCATTGACCCCAGGGCTGGCCGTAAAGGGGAGGTTCCAGGTATATTGGGCATGAATGTTCTTAGTGCCTGTTATCATGTTTTGGTTAATTGTTTTGGTGCCCATCTCTTCTCTGCCCCCCCAGTGAAGTCGGCGCCCTTGGCGTTTCAACGTGCTCTACGCCAGTGTGAAAAGACGGAGGCGATCCTGAGTTCCCCCCAACCCTTCCGTGTTCGAGTGCAGGGGTCTTTGCCCATTCGTATTTCTGCAGGTACCTTGGCCTTGGTCCCCGTCACTTGCCCTCAGACTTACCTGACCGAGTTTGTATTGGAGCCTTTGGGCCCTGGGGACGGTTGTCTGCCTGAGGGATTGTTGTTATCTCCAAGTCTGGTTCGAGTAGAGGCAGGTATTTTGTATGCCCCAGTAACCAATGTTAGTAATGCGGATGTGTGGCTTCCCCCAAGACATGTGGTGGGGTAGTGCAAGCATTGATGTTCGATTCTCCCGGTGGGTTACATGTTAGGTCCCCAGAGACAGCTCCATGTGAGGTTACAGTGATGTCAGTCCAGGAGACCTCCGATCTCAGCCACGAAAAGGGTTCTTTGGAGGCCTTGGAGTTTTCAACTCTCACCGATTCACAGGTATTGCAGGCTAAAGCTCTCCTGAGTAAATATAGTTCTATCTTCTCCCAGCATGAAGGTGATTTAGGGTGTACTGAATTGATTACACATGACATCCCTCTCGTAGATGACATACCTGTACGACAGCCATACCGCCGCCTCCTGCCATCTCAGTACGAACTGGTGAGAGCACATATTAAACAATTGCTTGAGGCTGGGATTGTGAGGGAAAGTTGCAGCCCTTATTCTGCTCCGATCGTGGTGGTGCCAAAAAAAGATGGTAACGTACGGTTATGCGTGGATTATAGGCAATTGAATGCGAAGACGCGCCACGATGCTTATCCTCTCCCACGTATAGAAGAGTCTCTTGATTCCTTGTGTGGGGCCAGGTGGTTTTCTACACTAGACCTGGCGAGCGGTTATAATCAGGTGCCAGTAACTGAGAAGGACAAAGTAAAAACTGCGTTTTGCACGCCATTTGGCCTGTTCGAATTTAACCGTATGCCGTTTGGTTTATGTAACGCTCCTGCAACCTTTCAGCGGTTGATGGAGCGTATGTTTGGTGACCAGAGACATCAGTCCGTTCTGTTGTATTTGGACGACGTTATCATTTTTTCTTCTACTATTGAACAGCACTTGGAAAGGTTAGATGGAGTTTTCTCTCGGTTAAAGAGTCAGGGGCTAAAGGTTAAGTTGTCTAAGTGCAGGTTTTTCCAAAGTCAAGTGCGGTACTTGGGGCACGTAGTCTCAGCTGAGGGCGTGGCAGCGGACCCAGGAAAGGTAGAAGTGGTCCGGGAGTGGAGGCGGCCGGTGCACCTTGCTGAACTGCGGTCGTTTTTGGGTTTCGCGAGTTACTATCGGCGATTTGTTGAGGGTTTTGCCAAATTGGCAGCCCCACTACATCGGCTCGTTGGTCAGCTCTGTACCCCCAAGAAAAAGGGCAAGACTCCGCCTGTGCCACTGTCCTCCGTATGGGATGGAGTTTGCAAGTCGGCCTTCCAATCTCTGAAATGTAAACTTGTGGAGAGTCCAGTTCTGGCGTATGCAGACTTCCGAAAGCCCTTTGTTGTTGAAGTGGATGCCAGCTTTGGGGGGTTGGGCGCTGTATTGTCCCAAGAACAAGGGGGCAGGGTTCGCCCTATCGCTTATGCGAGTAGGAGTTTGAAGCCCACAGAGAGAAATATGGACAATTACAGCTCTATGAAACTCGAGCTGTTGGCAGTTAAATGGGCGGTCACTGAGAAGTTTAGGGAGTATTTACTTGGGAATCATTTTACTCTCTTTACGGACAACAACCCATTATGTTATATTCAGACAGCCAAGTTGGGTGCTGTGGAGCAGCGATGGGTGTCGCAATTGGCCTCCTTTAACTTCGAGGTGAAGTATCGCCCTGGCCGTAAGAATGGGAATGCCGACGCCCTTTCCCAACAGTATGTGGAACAGTGCTGTTTAAGTACGGCGCTGCCAGAGGGTTTGATGGGGAGACATCTAGAAGATGGGCTTGGAAGTGGTGAGGTTTGGTGTGAGGAGGTTCTAGCTCTTCCAGGTCGTTCAGTGGGAGACCTTGCTTGTTTGCAAGATGGGGATGCTAGTATTAGTCCGATACTGAGATTTTTGCGGCGTAACCATTGGCCTGGAGCTGAGGAGAGGGCAAAGTTGCTACCTGAGAGTAGGGAGCTATTGCGGCAGCGGGAGCGCTTGGTAGAGAAAGAAGGTGCGTTGTGGCGCAAGTTGTATCCGCCAGGGGGCAGTAAGGAAATTTACCAGCTGGTGGTACCAGTGTGTTTGCGGGAGGAAGTTCTCCACAATGTTCATAACAACCACGGGCATCAGGGTATTGATCGTACCTTTCAGTTACTTAGACGCCGTTGTTTTTGGCCAGGAATGGCCCGAGAAGTTGAACAGTGGTGCCAACGGTGTGAGAGATGTGTTTTGGGGAAGGCTGTACAGCCAAAGGTACGAGCTTATCAGGGCCTGCTACAGGCCTCCCGCCCTCATGAGATTCTAGCTATTGATTTTACTGTGTTGGAGCCAGCTAGTGATGGGCGGGAGAATGTGCTGGTACTCACAGATGTTTTTTCTAAGTATTCCCAGGCCATACCTACCAGAAATCAGAAGGCCAGCACCGTGGCCCAGGTCTTAGTGCAGCAGTGGTTCCATCGTTTTGGCCCTCCGTGTCGCATCCATTCTGATCAAGGTAGGAATTTTGAAAGTTCATTAATCCAGCAACTTTGTAAGATCTATGGTATACACAAGAGCAGGACCACCCCCTACCGGCCTCAAGGTAACGGCCAGTGTGAGAGGTTCAATCGTACGTTGCACGATCTTCTTCGTACCTTGCCGCCTGCCGAGAAGAGACACTGGCCACACCATCTATCTCAGTTAACCTATGCTTATAATACCACGCCTCATCAGACTACCGGAATGGCCCCCTATTATTTGATGTTTGGGTGTGAACCTCGGCTTCCAGTGGATTTTCTGCTGGGGAGTGATGGGGGGGAGATTGAATCAGTCACCGATTGGGTTCGAGATCACCAGGCCAGTTTAGGGGTGGCATACGAGCATGTGAGGCAAAGAATAGAACAACAGGCAGCCAAGCGTAATCGGAGGCACAATGAGCAGGTGAACGATCAAGGACTCAAGGAAGGTCAGTTGGTGTATCTGCGGAACCATGCAAAGGGGCGAGCCAAGATACAGGACCATTGGGACCCTTGTGTATATCGAGTGGTCAAGAGCCAGGGTACGGTCTATTCAGTCCTTCCAGCTTATACTCAAGGACCCGTTCGACATGTTCATCGGACAGAGTTAAGAGAAATCCCGGAGGTTTGGGGGCAACAGGGTGAAATCGAACCCGAGGGGCGAGATGAAGCGGTTGATTCCGATTCTGAGGGTGAGACTTCAGATGGGGAGTCGGAAGTTCTTATGTGTGAGGGTGAGTCTGAAGTTCCAGATCCTCCCTCTCCAGCTCCTGTACAGGTAGGGGTAGACTTTGTACCGGGAGTGGTACCAGTGAGGAAGTCCACTAGGTCCACGGCAGGACATCATTCCAATCCAGAGGTGGAGTCGGAAGCTCTTGTGTTTGGGGATGAGTCTGAAGTTTCAGATCCTCCCTCTCCAGCTCCCGTACAGGTGGAGGTAGACTTCATACCGGGGGTTGTACCAAGGAGGACGTCCACTAGGTCCATGGCAGGACATCATTCCAATCCCCACCATCTGCCTAGATCGGTTAGGGGAGATGGAGGGAGTAGTGCTGGGGAAGGTGCAGATTAGTGAGGGAGGTTTAGTTGGAATCGTCGGGTCGCCGATTTGTTTTGCCGGGGGTAGATTGTAGCCGGGGTGACAGGAGGAGTAACGTTGTGCGCATGCGCCTCGGCTATATAGGATTTAGGTTGGCAGTAATGGGGCAGCTAGGGGTCCTTCCGAATGCGATGGTAGGAGCACATGGAACTGTCAGCGTTGTGAGGTAGGAAAAGTGGTCACTTTTAAGAATATGCTGCACTATGCTATGGGTTTATACTGCAGTATCGTGTGCATGCTAAGGAACGCGGAGTAGTGGCTGCATCGGGTGGTTGGAGTGCACGAAGGCTCGACGTCGGGTACGACGGCTAGGGGTTTAAGGTGTATCGGCGTCTGGACAGCTGCAGATGACATCGCATCGGAACGGATGGTATGTTTTTTTGCAGATTTGTATGTAATTTCTTTTGGGCTGGATGTGTATTTTGATGAATTGTAAATTGTGTTTTGTTGTATTGTTTTATTAGATGTGCGCATGGAGTGCGTAACTGCCACCTGCTGTTCTTGTTTTGGGTATTTTAACAACATATTCTTAAATAAACTTAATGAGATTTTAGCTGACATAGTGTAGCATGATCAGGGCTGCTCAGGGGTTCTAGACAGTAGAACAAGCCAGTGGGTTAGCGGGTGGTCCGGCAGGACGGTGGACTACTGGCTTGTTCATTTTTTTGTTGTCTTGTTTGTTTTTGTTTTTGTCTGTTTCCTCCCTACGTGCCTTGGTTGAGGCGGGGATCTTCCCTCGTAGAATCCTCTTTCTAGAGGGCGTAGTTGTGTGGGATTGGCGTGCACTGTGTGATAATTTTTTTGGAGTGAGCCTTATATGTGTGTGATTTTAAGATTTGGAGTGTCTTACCTTGGGGTGTGTGGGCGTGTAAAAAGGATACCTCCTTTCCTATGAAATTTCCAGACGGGGTGTGTCCCTGTTTCGATTAAAGTGACGAGGGTGGAAAAGCGTTTGTCAATAAATGTGATTGTCTAACCATAGGTTGGAGTGAGTGTTTTATTTATTCATAGGCACCCTGGGGGGGGCTACAATGAGAATGTGAAAACCATAACCACTACCATTGTGTCCCCCATAGAGAAAATACTTTAATCCGTTTTCCACAATTTGTCGTTCTGACGTCATGTTTGACGTGTGTTTATTTTTATCAAATGGAAAGTAAAAGGGGTAAACAAGGGAAACTGCAGAAAAATGTGTATATGAAAGTACATTCAATGCAATAGATGAATGATTTTATGCTGTTGGGGATATTTTTCAGAAAATATTTAGAAATTAACATAATGGAGTCATTCTTGGGTTTTGTGGAGTCACCCCTCAGTAGGATGAGATTCCTGCTCCTGATACTCATAATGACTCGTGCACACAGAAACCATTTGAAACGTTATGAACACAAGTTGAAGCTGCTGAGACTGCATCTGCTGAAGATTGCAATGGAGAAACATGCAGCTGCACAATATATGATTAGACTTGGATTAAATGTCTAAATATAGAGGAACATTTCTGTGGCATGTGCACATTGTGTGTGTGCGTGTGTGTGTGCGTGTGTGTGTGCGCGCGCGCCGCTCTCCTTTGTGGATGTTAATGGTCAGTGCTCAACTTTGTATACATGCATCATAGTTTTACAAGTTAAGTAACTAGACTAGATTGATTAGACTGACTAAATGGCAATTATTTTCAATTCAGTGGTGAATATGCTAACATTAATTTTGAGAAGCAAGTTAGCAGGCTAGCTACAGTTAATATCTCTAAGCAACCAAACAAATTTTAGTTATCAATTACAAATGAAAAATAAGATTGAATCTTAAGTCACTGACATCTTACATGTAACTAACACAACCCATTTCTACTAGGAAGCTAGTTACTTGCTTCACCCAACAAAATGTTCATGAAATCACACAGCATGGCTAGCTACATTGCTACAGGTGGCAGTTGGGGTTGTGACACCAATATAATTAGAACTGCCCTTTTTCACTGCCAAATGCTTTCTCAATACTGTCTGAGGTTTGGGAAACCATGTGTCTTGTCCGGGGCAGTCAACCATGAACATCAACCATGCCTCTTCCGCTCCTTTGGAAAGGGATGAATAGGGCCAAAATTCCCTTCACATCCTGGAATTCTATATTTCTGTATATAGTAAGCCATTTAATTGTTGTTGCTCCATTGTTATTCATTTGTTTTTCACAAAACCTGAAGGATTGTTAAAGTTTTGGCTGTGTAGGTCCATGATAATATTGCATAGCCTAGAACTCTGGATGGTATATGGAATTTTGGGGACATAAATATTAATCATTCAAGACTGTTAGCTATGTCTAAGGTTTTAAAACCCTGTGTTGCTTATGTGTGATTTACTTTTGAAGGTGGCAACAGATTTTTAGATTCAGTTGTACTCTCCTTATTCAGCAGAAGTGGTTTCAGTTTTCCACATTTAAGAGGATGATTAATTTAGCATGCAGTTTTCATAACTGGTGAGCGCACACTATCCTTACATGCTAACTGGTGAGTGCACACTATCCTTACTACTTTTAGCACTTACCCCCTCACCCCCCCACAATCAGCCTTCCTCCTCAGTCAGAACAGGAAAAAAACAACCATGCCAAAGACAAGTACCAAACCTCTCCAACAAGTGGCAATGGAGAGATCTGCAGCATTGCAGAGATTTGTGTCACAGCATTTCTTGGTGTACGAGAGGTACGGTCCTGCTGTGTGTTCATCAGACAGCTCACATTGAGACGGAGCTGCACAGCTCTTGTCCTGGAGAACTACACCTATAGAGAGAGAAGACAGAAATGAGAAGAGACAGCAGAGAGAAGACAGAAAAGACAATGTGAGAAAGATAGACAGGGAAGAGGGACACAAGTACAATGACAGGAGAGGCAAGAAACATTTAAGAATGTTTCTAGTTTATTTGCCATGTGCACTGAAATTCAGCACCAGTTGTACGGTGAAATGCTTGTGAGGCTCCGGTACTCTACAGCTGTGCGCTATGAAACACCAGATATGAATATACGAATGCAATGTGGGGAACCCCAGATGGTGTGACCACAGACGGAAGGCCAATGAGCAGGAAGGAGATACGAGAAAGGAGAGACAGGCATAGAACTTGTAAGCATGAGGTATGTTGAAAAAGAGTTCAGATCCCAACTACTCAAAACCAAGAGCCATGTAGCAGTAAAACAACTGTAAACATTTCCCTCTGTTACTCTCTCAGCATCCCTGGTTCAGGAGGATGAGAGCTTGTGTAATGTGATGAATGTTCAACTTATATAGCGCCTTTCTAGATACTAGATAAGGTGGGTATGTTCTCTCACTTATGCTCCCTCCTTCTCCCTGGTCTGGAAAGATTGCTGTTCAAGTAATGTTGTACTTCATCCTTTACACCCTCATCCTGCCTGACCAAGAGGATGACTCTTTGTCTGTTCCAAAACATTAACTGATGCACACATTAAAATGATTGTTTGTTTTTTTTTAGGTGATCTGATGTGTGGTCAGACAAGCTAGTGTCTGTAAAAGACTCTGTAACAGGAACACATGAAGCAGGCTCTGGGTATAATAGGTGGGGCTCTGATCCATTTGCAGGTTATATTTAATGGTAATAACCAGATGGGCAGAGCAAGATTGTGATTTCACCAACAATCAAAAGGTAAAAAATCCAGATATCCACAAACCACAGCAAAGGTATCCAAGGGCAACAGCAAGGTCAGCAAAAGGTCGAGAGAGATCATACACAAAGGCCTCACAGCATATGTCACTCTTCCTGAAACGGAGTGATTCGAAACACTGTGTCAGAGCTTGTATCGAAACACCAGGGTCACGTGACCAATGATGTTCGAAGCTTCAAACGTCATCACTGTTTTGCTTTGCGCTTCAATGCTTCAAAATGTTTCAAAGCTTTTCATTGGTTCACTGCGTTTCAATGCATTCTGAGCCAATGACAGCTTGACAGGTTTGAGAGATTTGAGTGGTTTGGTGCCACACCAGCTGTATAAGATGCATCATTACACATCACCATTAACCCACACTTATCCCTTAATATAATTTGCATTTATTTGATGGGTTAATCTGGAATGTGTTAGAGTATGGGGGAGAGCATCTGCATAAAAATAATCTTTATTTGTATAGCACCTTTCATACATGCATGCAACTCAAAGTGCTTTACAGAATAAATAAAAAAGAAACATTAAGCAAAGATAAGAAGACAAAGAAAATATTAAAATAAATTAAAGACAAAAAGGAAACAAAAACAATAAAATAATGTAATAAAGTGACAAATTGTAAAATAATAGACAACATAATGTAATAAAGTAAATAAGATGTAACAGTTAGAATTTCTTAACTAAAAGCAGATCTAAACAGGAAGATTTTGAGACTCTTCTTGAAGCTATGCAGGGATGAAATGCCTCTGAGCTCTTCAGGAAGAGAGTTCCAGAGCTTTGGGCCATAGTGGCTAAAGCACCCTCACCAATCTTTAATCAGCTTTTAGGAATCACCAGTAGATTACTGTTTTGAAGACCTGAGAGACCTGACTGGAACATATCTAAACATCATTTCACTGAGGTAAAGAGGAGCAGGACCATGAAGACATTTAAAAACCATCACTAGAACCTTAAAATCTATTCTAAAGCTGACAGGTAACCAGTGCAGTGAGTGGAGTGCAGGTGTAATATGATCTCTCTTTCTCCTGCAGGTCAGAACCCTTGCAGCAGCATAGTGAACTCGCTGTAGGTGAGAACTAGAGCTATTTGGAAGAGCATATAGAACAGCGTTACAATAATCTAGCCTTGATGTGATAAATGCATCGACAAGTTTTTCACTGTCAGCAGGAGAGAACATATCTCGGACCTTTAGCGATGATCGACGGTGAAAATAAGCTGTCTTACATGTAGTCATGATGTGTGATTTGAAGCTGAGCTCATTATCAAAGGTGACGCCCAGGTTCAATAACACATTAAAACATTGTGTGGCATTCAGATTCATTTGATTTAAATAAGTCTGGATTAATTCCTTTGTGAATCACTACCAAGAACAAGAACCTCTGTCTTCTCTTTATTTAATTGCAGAAAATTGTCAGACATCCATGTCTGTATATCATCTATGCAGTCAAACAGTGAGGAGTGATTTTAGGGCTTTAGGTTCTAGAGAAATGTAAAGTTGAGTGTCATCTGCATATTGATGATAACTAATACCATGTTTGTTAATGATATGTGGTAACAGAAGCATATATAGGTTGAACAGTAACAGCCCAAGAATTGATCCTTGGGGGACGCCACAAGTTATTACAATTTATAATTTATTGTGATGACATTATAATCATTATTTGGTATGAATGAACAAAACACTTGAATGACCACTCAGACTTTTCTGAACTTTTGCTGTCATAGGATTGAAACTGTGCCATTGCTTCAGTGATAATTTTTAGAGGTTATAATGGCTTCAGTTGTCCACCAGATGTCACTGTTACTGAAGCCTCGAAGCTTCGAGTCTTTTTCGGCACAATTGTTAGGAAAGCCTCGGTACTTCATTTTTTTACCTTTATTTAACGAGCCAAATCATTAAGAACAACTTATTTGCAATGGCAGCCTGACTTCATGAAGCTTCACTTGCTCATCACTACACAAAGCTCAGAAAAATCAAGATTCGGTATGTACGCACTAAAGAATGGCAATACCTTGCAACGTGACTCTGAACAAGGAAGGGTATACGTAGTAATTAGTTGCTGAGTGGGACCAGCTGTGTGAGAAACCATGGTAACCCTAGAATTTTAGTGAGAAGGACCTCTGGTGGCCAGGGAGTGAACTGCACACATTGACTGTTGTTCTAGAGAGCATATCAGCTGCACATGTTTGCATTTTCCCCACACATGACCAACTAAGATTTTCAGGGCTGGGAAACACTGCTTACAGAGAGGGGACAAACTGAATAACAGTCAGATAAGGGCTTAGACTGACGACACAGACAACAGGGAACTGATGGAACTAGCTGAGTTTTGTGGATACACTTGACATTTTTGAAAGCATCAGGTATAACATCTGTCAGCCTAGCTGAACCACTGAACTGGAATGAAATGTTGCAGTTGGTTACTATATTTTAGTGATAGCTGTCATAATGTTAAGACAGTTTAGCTGTACAACAATAACAATTGTGGCAATAACAACTTTAAGAATTATTATAGAATTACCTATTTTTATATATATTCTTATTATAATAGAATTACCTATTTTTCTCTCTCTTATACATACACACACACAAACCCACTCTCTCTCACCACAGCCAGTGTCCACACCTCCTCACCACCACAGCCACAGGGCCCACGCCTCCTCACACCACAGCCAGTGTCTACACCTCCTCACACCACAGCCAGTGTCCACGCCCCCTCACACCACAGCCAGTGTCTACACCTCCTCACACCACAGCCAGTGTCTACACCTCCTCACACCACAGCCAGTGTCCACACCTCCTCAACCACAGCCAGTGTGGACATCTCTATTTGGTATCTGGTTGTCCACAATCACAGATGCACGTTTATAGAACACTGTGTCTCAATCCCTGCACTGCACTATGTGTGTGTGTGTGTGACAGAGAATGTGTGTATGTGTGTGTATGTTCTCACCTCTCAACACTGTGGCAGTGATGTAGAGACATCGCTGTCCTGGTGAACAGTCTTGAGGAAGCATTACACAGTCAAGTGGGGACATGGCCGGGAACTCACACTTATAACATGTCAGAGACATCACTGAAAGAGAGGAGAGACACAGTCCTTAAATAAAAGCATTTCATGGGAAAAGTCATCGATGAACACATCTTGTTTCTTTAGCCACTGTTTAAAGAGTCTCCATTCCAGCAGTCATGAGGTTTGTGGAGTTGGGTCAAACAAGCCTTGCTCCCAGCAACCACGAGTTCCACATAACATCTAAATCAGGTAGAACAGAATATACAACAGTCATGAGTTTACAACAGTCATGAGTTCCAAATGATATCTAAATTATGTGACCTAGACATCAACTGGAGTCAAAAGAGAAAGGGCAACACTGTCCCATGTTATTTGTCATGTAAAACAAATCATATATTATATTCTGTTAATGTAGTGCAAATACATTCCCTCATCAGTGGAAGTGTAACTGGACAGCTTATTTAAATGATAATAATTGCAATTTATCAAGAAGCTTACTATAAAATATCCGATGTAAATATGAGCCAAACTTGATATTATGATGTTATGACAAACAAGAGGTGATAGAAATGCACACTAAACTGGTTAGTGAAATTTCCAGAGAGACATGTCTGAAAAAAATTGATTTATGGGTGCACAGTTTGTCCTATTCATTTGCAACATAACAAAGGACCATTGTAAAGGAGCAGTCTCCTCCCCTCAAGACTTAGACTGGTCTGTGTCCATATGACTTTGCAAATGGTAAACTCAAATGACCAATAGGCAGACATCTGATTTTTTTACTCAAACTATTGTATATCTGTGAGTTGTCTTTAAAATAAAAACTTGTATTTTTCCTCAGAAAATTGAGACTCTTGGTCTCAATTTGTTTGCATGTAGCTATCTCTATACCTCAAAAATATCTAGGATTAATCTAGGATTATTTGAGTCACCTCTGAGCAAAAATTAACCTCTAATAACAACTTCATGTACAATTCACAAGCACTCTTCACTCAATACACATTCTTATCCATAGTAACCACTACATTAAGCTTTCAGTAGATGAGACAGTAATGAATATAAACTAAAGCACTGTATTCGTTTACATTTAGTTCTTGGCTGGTCTTCTCTGGAGCCGAGAAAACACAGCCCTGGATATGTGTATGTCAGGCAAGGCAATGCTGGCTGAAGATATCTGCTTTGCCCAGTTCCCCAATCGTCCTACCTGCTAAAGGCAGAGAGCAGAGCAGGAGGGAGTGCAGTCCTCTGGACATGACCATGATGAGAGTTCAGCTCTGCTTTCCCCACAGATTTCATTTGCAGCTCAGTTTTAATTTGTTTCTAGTATTTCTTTTTCCTGAAAATTGTTCAAATTTATATCACTCTCCAAGTTGACGGTCTTCTGCTGCTAACTCACTGTCTTAACACTCTTAGAACACTCTGCTGCTCCAAAGCTGATTCGAAGATGTGTGGGAAGATGTAAATGAATGTAGAGCTTTCATGCTGCTTAGACTGGGACGTCTCCTCCATTCACTATTGTTAGTTAGCATTTGGATCTAATGCGTCTAATCTAATCTATTTAAACTGGGGACGTTACAGGAGTACATGTATTAATAGAATATCAGGGAAATATTGATATTACATGGTTGCAGTGGGGAACCGTCAGGGCCCTCTACGCCCTCTCAGAGGGCCTAAAAATATTCTTAAAACATAAATATATATAATACAATTTATACAATTTTATTTTATCTACTTACAGTTTGACAATCGACATCTAAACAATTACAAAAATATAAGCAAATAAATTATTCAACCGTGTCTGTTCAATCTGTGTTGGAAGGTGAAGGGTTAAGTGGAAGCCTGTGAGCCTGTGTCTCCCTCTATCAGCACTGTGATGCCTCCGCAGAATATTGGCGATTGGTGGTCCCGCTGTTCATTTACAGAGGGCCTGGCAGTTTAAATTCAGTGCAATATCAGTTTCAAATGACAGCAAAATTAACCAATCATATCTTCGCTCTTAGTGGGTGGGCTTAACTGTATGATAATTTCCACCCGCTGTGGCGACGCTAGCTGTCATTAGCGTATCACTGCTAGCTAGTTTCGATTCATTCCTTTGATGATCTCGTGCGCGTTGTTTACATATTCCGCTTCCGAGGAACACGAAGCTTTGAACCTTATTTTGTTTGGAACCTTGTTTTGCTTAAGAAGTTATCTAGTACAGATTTTATTGTACCGTTGTCTCAATTTTTTTCTTTATTGCCGATAATTAGGAGAGGAAACAACAAGGGGGGCAGGTTTAATGGTCATGGTTTGCTACTGCATGGTTGCCAACTTTTCAAGATCACTTGGAGTGAGATTTGAACCTGGAGGGGGTGGCGAACGTAAATTGTTGACGGTGGGTGACCGTAAAATGGACACAAATAAAGTATTATATCGCGATCGATCATTCACCAGTGGTTGGCACCAGAGCGAACTAGTAACTCATTGAATCATAGATATGGATCAGAGGTAAATAAACTAGATTTTTTTTCGGCACGAGAAATCGCATGTGTGGCGTGGGAGCGTGTGAAGACAGTCAATTGCATGTGTCTCACGCTCAATGCATGAGAGTTGGCAACCCTGTATTACCTAGGCAATTATAACTAGATCAACAACAGAATGAATGCGTGGCAACTATAACAACCGAAGCTGTTTCAAAAGGTTTATTAGTGTAACGCAGAGTCGAGCAACGAGTGTCTACGCGCCTGTTTTGCCAATTTTAAATTACGATAAGTACAAAGTATTGGCATTGATATAACTTCGTTATAACGAACAGTTCACTTGAGCATTTAAATGTAACAGAAAATTAAAAAGTTGAAATACCATCAACTTTTGAAACCCTGTCCAATCTAGATCGAGGATATCTTCTCTACTCATCCAAAATGGAGGAAAAGCAAGTCGAAAATATTCATTCCTTTTGGCATGGGCGCTACCAAGTAAACAATTGACAACAAAAGTAGCCTACAGCAAAACAATAAGATAATCCTTTTGTTGTAATATACTATTTGGAACTAGGTTATCAACCTAGGCGGATTGATGTGCACTGGTTGAGCAGCACGGTGGCTGCGGTATGTCGGTATCAGTCCGCATTGATGTCAGTAATAAACAAGTTGTTCAGTTATCTCTCGGTATATTATTATTAATATAACAAATAACACTTCATGGTGGCAGCGGTGACGGATTACACGCGATAACGCCATAAAATTCCCGCTCTGTGCCGGCTAATTTTCAAGCGAAATTGTCCGAGGATAAAACAAGTTATTCGCCAGAACGGTGAGTGAAGCTAAACGTCTGAGGGGAATTATCAACGTATAGCGCACGTGAGCTGGATACCGGCAGCAACGGAAACTGCACGTGAAGACGATAACGAATAAAACAACAGATTAATAAGCGGTTAACTAATTGATAAAAAGTACGTAAAGACCAAATGGCATCACATTTACCAATGATGAACTGGTCTGACCTGGACTTGAGTGAAGCTATCTCACTATTTAAACAGAAAATGAATCTTTATCTAGATGATGAAGAAATAGTGGATGAAGCTAAACAGGCTAGGAAAATTTGCAGAGGCATTGGAGACGAAGGGTTAAAAAGGCTAAATGCCAGTGGACTCAGTGAAGATGATAAGAAAAAGCCAGATGTACTGTGGAATTTCTTTGAAGGTCAGTTAAAGCTGAATGTGAACTTCAGGATACACAGACTCCACCTCATGCAACTCAGACAGAAACACGAAGAAAGTATTGATGATTTTGTGACCAGAGCTAGAACCTTAGCACTGAAGTGCCAATTCAGTGATGGAGAACTGAATGAACGTCTGATAGAGCTCATCATTGCTAGTACACCACATGATGCGCTGAGAAATGACTTGTATAGCAAACCTCAAGGCTACTCCTTGACTGAGGTGTTAGCAGAAGGGAGGAAATATGAAGCTTTATCGGCAGGTAATGAACAGCTAAATCAGCTTGGGCTATGCAGTTCAGAAAAAGTTCATGCAATACACAGAGGACGGGCATGCCAGAGATGTAACACAAGTCATGAGCCACGACAATGCCCAGCATACAATGACGAGTGCTCTGTGTGTGGTAAGAAAGGACACTGGGCAAGGTGCTGCAGGAAAAACAGACAGCTAAAGCAAGGCCAAAAACCATGGAAAAGAAGTAAATCTCGTCCAACACAAAATAAATATTACAAACAGACAAATAAAAGAGAGCCAAGGTCAAAGCACGAACACAGGATGGATGTGGTTGACAATCAAGAGCTAGAGGAAGTATACCAGCAACAGTTTCATTCTATCACAATCAGTGACAAGTGCATGTACAGCATCAGCAGAAAACCACCTAGAGAAGAGGCTTACACAACACTAAATGTAAGACCACCTGATGTACCAGGCCATGGACACACACTTCTTCAAAAAATTGACACAGGAGCATCCGGAAATACACTTCCCCTGCGCACATTCAGACAGATGTATGGAAGTGATACAAGTGCACACAAAAGACTAAAGAAAAGCAACTCCAAATTATCTGCGTACAGTGGTCATGAGATTCCATGCTTTGGAACCATCAGCATTCCGTGCCAGTATAAGGAGTCCAAATGGACAAGTGTCAAGTTCTATGTTGTGGATGTACCAGGACCAGCTGTGGTTGGACTACCCACAAGTGAACTACTAAATCTTGTGACAGTGCATGTGGACACAGTTAAAGGAAAACTGAATGACAGTAAGGAAAACAAACAAGCACAACAACTGAAAATAACAACATGCAACAATCTCAAAAGAGCATATCCAAATCAGTTTGACAAAATAGACAACTTCGAGGGAACTGCAAAACTATTCCTGAAGGCTGACGCTGAACCATTCATAGACCCACCATGGAAATGTAGCATTCACATAAAAGACAAGCTCAAAGATGAACTCAACAAACTTGTGGAGCAAGATGTTCTGAGGAAAGTAGAACACCATACTGATTGGTGCTCCAGCCTGGCATATAGTACAAAGAAGGATGGATCCTTACGGATATGTCTAGATCCACAAAAACTGAATGCCAGCCTCAAAAGATGCCCACACAAGATACCTACAGTTGAGGAACTGAACCCCAAATTTGCAAATGCAACGATTTTCAGCAAACTCGACGCAAAGGCAGGATACTGGTCTATACATCTTGATGAAGAATCACAAATACTAACAACATTCCGCACTCCATTTGGTAGGTACTGCTGGAAACGTCTGCCATTTGGACTGAGCGTATCTCAAGATATTTTTCAGGCCAAGATGGACCAGATCCTAGAGGGGCTTGATGGTGTGGTCAGTATAGCTGATGACATAGTCATATATGGAAGAAACGAAGAACATGACAGAAACCTGATCAAGCTACCTGATCAAGAAACCTGATCAAGCTCCATTAGGCGGATTGATGTGCACTGGTTGAGCAGCACAGTGGCTGCGGTATGTCTGTATCAGTCCGCATTGATGTCAGTAATAAACAAGTTGTTCAGTTATCTCTCGGTATATCATTATTAATATAACAAATAACACTTCACCTTTATTAGTCCCACAGTGAGGAAATTCACAATTTATACTGAAGGGAAAGCATTAAAAAGACGGCCGATAAGCCTCTCAAAAACTACATTGATATCAGGGTTGCCAACTCTCACACATTTAGCGTGAGACACACGCATTTGACCGTCTTCACACGCTCTCATGCCACACTTCCAATTTATCACGCAGAAAAAAAATCTAGTTTATTTACCTCTGATCCATATCTATGATTCAATGAGTTACTAGTTCGCTCTGGCGTCAACCACTGGCGATCGATCGTGATATAATACTTAATTTGTGTCCATTTTACTCTGCCCCGGTAACAATTTACGTTAAATACCAAAAAAACAGATACATATAAATAAAAGAAATGAAAGGAATAGAAGGAATACAATTATACACGCACTCGCAAATAAATAATTTCAAAGAAAAGAGAAAAAAACAAATACCAATAAATAAAACCCAATAGGTAAATAAAATTAGCCTCTCCTGCCTTTACTCTGGCACAATGATGCACCCATCAATATATTTGAGAATGGGTAACCAGGTTTCTTAAAATTTCTGCAGAGAACCTAACCTATAAGAGCGCAGCTTTTCTAATCTAATGTTGCTCAAGATCTCCTGGAGCCAATGGTTGTGAGTAGGAGGAAAGGAAAGCTTCCAATTTAAGAGAATGGCACGTCTGGAGAGCAGAGTGCCGAAGCATTGAAATAAATAGCATTGAAAGCTTTGGTTTCATCAGTTTATTCCAGTATAGTGTAAATGAACCCGGTGTTTATCAGCTCTCTCTTCCACCATTCTATGGTGCTGCTCTGCTACATAATCCTACACTGCACTGGGAGAGGGAAACGGTAGAGAGGCACCTTCCTTAGCTGCTAATGTGCGTTAAATTACCAAAACTTACTCACTGTATATGACATTTTGATAGAATTTGTTATTTTGTGACATTTTGTGGATAACATCATCAGTTTGCTGTAGGAGTAACGTTACTCCATAAACGTTAGTGTTTGCTAGCATGTATGTGTTGGTGTGCCAGCTAGCTGCATTTAGTGAAGCTCATCACTCGTTTTTTTGGTAGCCGTGAGTACCAAGTACGGTAGACCAGTGTTGCCAACTTAGCGACTTTGTCGCTATATTTAGCGACTTTTCAGACCCAGGATTCCCCAACCCAGAAAGGAGGAATTTAATTGTTTTTATTTCTAAAGCTTTTTGTGTTTTTATACAGCTCCACATTTAATATTGTAGCTTGTATTTAAATGTTCAAATGTTCTAAAAAGTGTTAAAATATTCAAAGCAATAGGCCTACAATAAATTGAATTTTGCGGGACAACAATGTCGTCTTCATTTTACAGTATATAATCCTTTTTACAATCCTTTTTTAATTCATTTACTATATTAAAATGAATACAGTAATTTTAAGCTGTAAAGCACTTACAGTAGTTTAATAATTACTGTAATAGAAAATACAGTAATTTTACTGTGATAAAAATTACAGTAAGAACTGTAAGTACTGTGATTAAATGTACAGTATGCATACTGTGAAATTGATTACAGCAACTTACCAGCTAATTGCTGCCAGTAAGTTACTGTAAATTTCACAGTAATCTTTTTACAGTGTAGCTATTCACTCAAGGAGAACATTTAACTCACATCAATATTCAACATCTAGACAGCACTCTTTTTCAAGGGGAACTTAAACATGTCATAGCGTTTCACTACTCACAGTTCACAGACAAATGACGCTAGTTCTTATTCAGTGGTCTCTGTGATGGAGCTGCCCTCCACCACAATGAACACAAGTATGGACATTGGTTGCATGATATTCTAAGTTGATAACCAAATGAAGACACATGATTTAATTAACTTTTTATTGAGTAATATTTATCAGCTTACCAAGGGAGAACCTGCACAGTAAATGCAAAAGTTATATAATGTCTGTAATGAAATGTGGGGATTTTATTTGAGTAATTAAACTAAAGAAAACACTTACCAGTGATTGTATGCAGAGGAAGGCAGCCATGTTGTCTTGAGAAACAGAATGGGTTCTGTAGGGAGCTTTTATTTGGTTGGGGTTTCCCGCCAAAAATCCAGGAAGTGACATCATATCACTCTGGGGTAGAACTATAAAAGGTCTGATGTGAATTGTTTGGGAGGTTAGGTTTTTCTTTGGTGGCAGAGCAGATAATGCTAAAAGTAGAAAGTATCTGGATGATTGAACTGACAATTGATTTGAGTCTTTTGTGAACTATCACATTTTGGGTTTTTTTGTATGTCTTAGTTTGTTCCTGTAAATCAAGGAAGTCAAAGTAAAATACACCGAGGGCCAAAAAACCAAATTTGCTACAAGCCGAGGGCCGGACTGGTTCAATGTTTATTAAAACATATTGAAATTATTTATAAATCAAAATAAATATTGATTGCACATAGCCTATTGAACCAAGACCTAACACAGTGTATATTATTTAATGCTTAAATGAATAAAGCAATATTTTCTTATGGATCTGTCAGTAATTTCAAGTGAAAACATTTTTCAACAAGCAAACAGATAAAAACAAACTTCCTTCAAAGAAAACATGTCAGATAATAAAGATTTGAAAAGTGCTGGAATTTAGGCTAAAGTACTTGAAAATGCTTGAAACTGTAATTACTTCGTTTCACAACAAATAGTTGTCTGAGTGAACAGTTCTCTTATATTATGTTAACAAATACGAGCCTCTTGTAATTCCAGAACGAAACATGAGAGAACGTGAAGACATTAAGATCGGGCGTTTTGAAAATAAACAAACAATAAATAATGTGAATTAAAAGCAAATTATTTCGAATGATTTCAAATATATGTATAAATATTTATCTTAATTAAATTTAACGTGCTGGTGCGTGCACAACCTCACGAATCGACGCCCTCGCGCACGGACAGAGCCACATCGATTACGTCATTTTCGCCACGCGGACCCTCGCCACTTGTGTGATGGTGTGAAACAGAAGAGCACAGGTCTAGATGAAGAAGTGTATATGGTGAGAAAAGGCATTTTATACCAGCGTAAAGGTGAACTTGAGCTCCTAGTTGTTCCAGCAGCCATGAGACTAACAATAATGAAACTGGGGCATTCTATACCTTGGGCAGGACATCTAAGTAAATATAAAACACTAGCTCGTATTGGTGCACATTTTACATGGTCAAATTTGTACACAGATGTGACCGAATACTGTAGGACATGTCAGGAGTGCCAATTAATATCAGGCAGATCAGTCCCTACAGCACGTTTACATCCACTTCTTATTATTGAAACTCCATTTGAGCGGATAGGAATGGACATAGTGGGCCCATTGGAAAGGAGTAAGTCAGGAAATAGGTATATTTTAGTCATATGTGACTATGCCACACGATACCCTGAAGCTTTTCCCCAACGGAATGTTAAGGCTAGGCAAATAGCTAATGTTCTTTTACATCTGTTCTCAAGGGTAGGTCTCCCTCGGGAGATCTTGACAGATCAGGGTGCAAATTTCCTGTCTAGATTATTGAGAGATGTCTATAAGCTACTAGGCATACATGGCATTAAGACGGAGGTCTTCACCCGCAAACAGATGGCTTGGTGGACGATTCAATAAGACTCTCAAAGCAATGCTCTGTAAATTCATTTCACAGACTGGCACTGACTGGGACCAGTGGCTTCCCTACCTTCTCTTTGCATATAGGGAGGTGCCACAAGCATCAACAGGATTTTCCCCCTTGGAGTTGCTGTATGGACGTCATATAAGGGGCCCATTAGACCTCTTGAAAGAACAGTGGGAGGAACCTAAGTCCACCAGAGAAAATGTGGTGGCATATGTGATAATGATGAGAGAGAAGCTGGAGGAGATGACAGCACTGACCCAGGAACATCTGCGGAAGGCACAGTGCAGCCAAAGAACCTGGTATTACCGGAAAGCACGAGAGTTCAAGCCAGGACAAGAGGTGTTACTGCTTCTACCTACTAGCGAAAGCAAGCTGCTGGCAAGATGGCATGGACCGTACAAAATCACTAAAAACTGTGTATGCCGGAACGAAGCAAAAAGTATCAGAAGTTTCACGTCAACCTTCTGAAAGAACATCACAGAGGGACTGAAACGGTTCAGCAACTCATGGTAAGGGCAGTGAGAGAAGAGCTGCCAGAACAGTATTTCCCCACACACCAGACAGGACAACCTGTGGATGTGTCTCACTTGTCAACAGAGCAACAAGAGCAGGTGGTGGATCTTCTAGACCCAGCACTCTTCACAGAGAAGCCTGGACATACCACGATGGTCCAACACAACATCCATCTCAAGGAGAACACGCCAGCACCAGATCAAGTACCTGGGATTTGTGTTGGGTGATGGGCCGATTTGACTACAAGTGGAGAAGGTGGAGGCAATACAGTCATTACCCACCACTAAGAGGAGAGTGCGGCCGTTCCTAGGGCTGGTGGGGTGGTATAGAAAGTTTATACCTCAATTCTCCACCAGAGCAGCAGCCCTTACCAACCTCACAAAGAAATTAACACCAGGGAGTGTGAAATGGACAGAGGAATGTGAACAGGCGTTCAGGGACCTGAAGGGGGCTCTATGGGAGAATGCAGTTTTGCAGAGTCAATAATATGCCTCAGGTATAGGACTGGGGGCAGTTTTGTTGCAAGGTGATGGTGAGGATCGACGACCAGTGGCTTTCATAATAATAATAATAATAATTCTTTATTTTTGTATAGCGCTTTTCAAGAACCCAAAGACGCTTACATTTACGAGTAGCAGAACAGACAGAGGGAAACAAAAAAGCACAGGCAACAGACAATGAGAATAAAGCTGAAAATGGGAAGAGGTCATGAAGTATGGTAACATATTGGAAGCTGATGATGGAGTAAAGTAAAGTAGACCAGTATATGTGGAGTCGACGGTAGTATAGGGGTTTAGAGTCAGGTATTGAAGGTAAGGGGAGTGTTATAGGCCAGTGCAAAGAGATATGTTTTTAAGTTTGTTTTGAAGGTGGAAAAAGAAGCAGAATGTTTAACTGAAGAAGGGAGGGAGGTCCAGAGTCGAGGTGCCATTCGAGAGAAAGCTCGGTGACCAAAACCTTGGAGGTGGAATGTAGGGGTTGTTAGTAGTCCAGCAGAGGAAGACCTGAGAGAGCGAGATGGTTCATAGGGAAGAAGAAGATCAGATACGACAGGGGCAGTCATGGCGTGGTGGTTAGGGAACTGGTCTTGTGACCGGAGGGTCATGGGTTCGATACCCAGACCTGAGGCCATGACTGAGGTGCCCCTGAGCACCCTTAATTGCTCACTTGTATAAAAATGAGATAAAAATGTAAGTCACTCTGGATAAGGGCGTCTGCCAAATGCCATAAATGTAAATGTAAATACGTATGAAGGTGCAAGATGGTTAAGGGCTTTGTAGGTCAGAAGAAGGAGTTTGAACTGAATACGGTATTTGACAGGGAATCAGTGGAGACTTTGAAGGACGGGGATGATGTGGTGACATGCGCGAGTGTGGGTGAGGAGACGGGCAGCAGAGTTCTGAACTATCTGGAGTTTATGAATGGAGGAAGAACTGATACCCGATAGGAGTGAATTACAGTAGTCAAGACGACTGGAAATGAAAGCGTGAATAAGAGTCTCAGTAGCAGACTGAGAAAGAGATGATATGATTTTAGCAATATTACAGAGGTGAAAAAATGAAATTCTATCGACAGAGTTAATGTGAGCAGTGAAAGATAGGGTGGAATCAAAGATGACACCCAGATTTCGGATCAGAGGGGACTGGGAGATAGAAACATCATCAATGTGGAGGGTGAAAGGAGGAGTTTTATTGAGGGTTGATTTGGATCCAATAAGAATGAGTTCAGTTTTATCACCATTGAGAATAAGAAAGTTATGTTTCATCCAGTTCTTGATTTCAGAGAGACAGGACTCTAAGACAGGAAGGGGTGGATTCTGAAGTAACTTGGTGCTGAGGTAAATCTGGGTGTCATCTGCATAAAAATGAAAGTCCAGATTATAGCGATGCAGTATGTGTCCAAGGGGAAGGACGTACAGAATAAAGAGGAGAGGTCCAAGAACAGACCCTTGTGGGACTCCTTGAGAAACAGGAGAGATTGAGGAAGTATGGCCAGAGAGGGTGACGAACTGCTGCCTGTCAGTCAGATAGGATGAGAACCGATCCAGAGCAGTACCAACAATGCCAAGTTCATGCAGCCGTTACAGAAGAATAGAATGACACACCATGTCAAAGGCTGCACTCAGATCAAGCAATAAAAGAATGTTCAAAGCACCAGCATCAGCAGACACAAGGAGATCATTAGTGACTATGGCTAGAGCTGTTTCAGTACTGTGGAATGATCGAAAACCAGACTGGAACGGTTCAAATAGATTACTTAATGTAAGGTAATCTTGTAACTGACTGGCAGCAGTTTGTTCGAGAATTTTAGACAGAAAGGAAAGGTTAGATATTGGACGGTAATTGTTTAGGTCGGATGGGTCAGGGCCAGGTTTTTTAAGAATAGGCGTAACAGCAGCAATCTTATAGATAGAAGGAACCTGGCCAAGGAGCAGTGATTGATTAATAAGGATGGTGAGATGAGGAACCAAGACAGGCAGACAGGATTTTGTTAAGGTAGTGGGGAGAGGATCAAGAGAGCAAGTTGTGTTCTTGGATGAGGTAATCAGGTTAGAGATGAAGGAAGATTCAACAGTGTTAAAAGCAGAAAACAAAGAAGATGGTGGACTGAGGTCAGGAGGGTGAGAAGGAGAAGGTAGGAAAGGGATGACAGCAGGACAGGCCCCCAGGGAACTGGTAATGTTTGTAATTTTAGAATTAAAGAAATGTAGAAATATATTGCAGAGCTCAGAAGAAGCAGCAAAAGTGCTGTCAGGGCATTTAAAAATGCTTGGTGACCATAGAAAAGAGATGATGGGAGTTTGTGCTGTGATGATTGTTAATAAGGCTAGAAAAATAGGTTGATTTAGCGGTGCGTAAGGCATCTTTATAAGAGGATATGTGTTGTTTATAAGCCTCAGCATGAACGGTTAGCTTCGACTTACTGTAGAGTCGCTCCAGATGACGACCAACCTGTTTCATAGTAAGGAGCTCACTAGTAAACCATGGAGCAGAGGTGGAAAAGGAAACAGTTTTGGTTTTCAGGGGAGCTAGAGCATTTAGAGACACAGAGAGAGCTTCATTTAACCTCAGTGCATGAGCTTCAGTAGAAGAAGGTGCAGAGGCAACAGGAAAAACAGAAGAAATGGACTGGATGAGAAGGGGAGGATCAACAGCTTGAGTTTTACGGAAGGAAATAGTCTTTTGAATGGAGTGACGGGACACAGCGACATGAGCAGAAAACACGATCATCTTATGATCAGAGAGTGGGAACAGGAGAGGGTGTAGATTAAGAACAGACAAGGAGGAAGAACAGACTAAATCAAGAGTGTGTTCAGCATGGGTTGTACAGCTGAACACACTCTTGTACAGCATGGGTGGAAAAATTAACATGCTGTACAACATGAAAACAGTCAAGAATAGCAGTAAGGTTCTTTGCAAGTTTACAGTCCTGAGAGTTCACATGAATGTTAAAATCACCAACCAGCAAAAGGCGGGGAGAAATTGAACAGGCTAGTGTGAGTAACTCAGATAGTTCAGATAGGAATGAAACAGTAGGTTTAGGAGGACGATAGAGTAACAGTGCAATTACAGAATCAGGTAATTTAAAAGCAATATATTCAAAAGATGTTACAGGTACAAGACTAACTTCTGTGATGTTGACTTTACTATTAAAAATCACAGCTAGTCCACCTCCTCGTCCAGAAGAATGAGGTTTAGAAGAATGAGGTCCAGAAGAATGAGGATATATCTGAAGTTCGGTGGCGTCGCCTGATTTATAGCAAGGTAGTCGTCAGCTTGTTGCCAGGTCTCAGTAAGGAAGAGAATGTCAATACCATTGTCCAGAGTGAGTTTCTGTAGCACAGATGATTTACTGGATAAGGAGCGAACATTCAGTAATCCTAAAGTGATATCAGGAGAAGCAGGAGGGAGACAGCGCAAATTGGATAATTAGCTCTTTGACGCACGCAGGGTATCATTGGGTGAGATGTAGTCCATAAAGAGATTATGTTCGTGCCAGCAGAGTGGTGTACAGTTCTGTTGCGGTGATGACCTGAGCCACGGTGAACATAACGACGACGGCGTAATATTCCAGGTCTAGCAGCAGCGCTAGCAGCGGTTTTAGGGAGATGATAGAAATTGTTCCAATTGTACAATTCATTAGCTGTATAGGTTAAAAACTGGGGACAATAAGGAAGCGGTAAGCAGTACGGTGGGTGCACGTAGCCAAACAGGAGTGGGGAACATGCTAGCGACATTGAGGTGATAAATGACAACATCGTAACATAGAAGAGTGCAGATGCCAGCGATATGACGAGTCACAATCACTCAGTCTGTTTGGCAAGCATTGCAGAATTACAGCAGCCATGCTCAGATGTAATATAAACACGGTCGCCACACACAATAGTGTAGCCAAGTCCAGCCAGCATACAGAG
The DNA here is from genome assembly GCF_052324685.1 of Brachyhypopomus gauderio. Lineage (NCBI taxonomy): Eukaryota > Metazoa > Chordata > Actinopteri > Gymnotiformes > Hypopomidae > Brachyhypopomus > Brachyhypopomus gauderio. Next base: position 16,007,124 of record NC_135215.1, on the reverse strand, counting down.
CAAAGTATAGTTGGAGTGAAGCATCCAGCAAACAGCAGGCATGGAAGAGCAGGAATAGTAGTGTGGTAACTTATTACAGTTCAACATAGACACGACGATAATCACAAAATAGACACAGGGAGAAGCGGCAATCACACACCGACGCCAGCGATACTCTCACCCGGAACTGAGGGACACAGGGACACATCAGCAGGAAACTCTGTCCACGAGAGACGCGGTACTCCACGATTGAGAAGGAGTGTCTGGCAGTGAAATGGGCAGTGGACTCTTTTAGGTACTACCTATTGCAGGGGTGGCCAACCTGTCATAGACCAAGAGCCACTTTTCTTACTGTGTTACATCAAAGAGCCACATTGTACATGGGCGAGTGTAATCTGTTGAGCGGGTGGGGGGGTGGCGAGTGTAAATTATTAGCTGTGAAGACAGTCAGATGCGTGTTTTCCACTACGCCGGTTTTAAAAGTATTAGCGGCTCACTAGGCTTGTAAACTAACCGCGCACCACGAAAATGTAGCAGTGTGTCGCCCCGTTTGTGCAGGTGAGCCCGCGGACCGGCTGGGGAGCCGCATGAAACCAGGCAAAGAGCCGCATGCGGCTCGCGAGCCGCAGGTTGGCCACCCCTGACCTATTGGGTAGACACTTTGTACTGGAGACAGACCGCCGAGCTCTTGTATGGTTGGACAAAATGAGAGACTCTAATGCCAGAGTCACTAGGTGGTATCTTTCTTTGCAACCTTTTAACTATACTGTTAAATACAGGACAGGTGTTTCAAATGTGGTGGCAGACACATTGTCCAGAGCTGCTGATGGCTTGCCTTCCAGCCCTGTCCATCAGCTGGAGATGGGGGACAGGATGTGATGGAGCTGCCCTCCACCACGATGTACACAACACAAGTATGAACATTGGTTGCATGATATTCTTGTTGATAAGTTGATAACCAAATGAAGACACATATGATTTAAGTTTTCTTGCCTCTATATGGGGATTAAATAAACACCACTACTTCTTTGCACCCTACCTGAACCAGACCCTGTGCCTTGTCTGCCGGTCACTCACAGTCTCATTGGTCACACGCAGAAAACTCTTCAGGTCCGCGACCGTCATGGGCGAGTTCGCCTGTTTTCTCACCTTATTCTTCACGGATGCTTGCGCCCAGCTGTTTCTTAAAAGTTCTGCCTGAAGCTTTTCCCGTTCCTCAATACGAACGTGGATACCCAGTTCCGCCAGCATTACTGAGGCGTCCGCAAGAGTCAGAAAGGTCTTTAATCCAGGTGAATTTTCAATTTCGCAGGGTAGGGTGACTGTGCTTTTATATTCTTCTCCCTCAGCTGTTTAATTATGTCTCTGACATCCTTGTGCCTTTTCTGCACCTCGGCTGTATAATCCTGGTCGAAAAATATCCGTCATGTGTCACCCCACCTTTGTGCTTCCATGCTTCTTGGATGATCATTTCTTTGATACGATAGTCCAGGAACCTGACAATGATGGATCTTGGGGGGCTGTCTAGGTCTATAGGTTTCTGGGTCAAAGATCGGTGAGCCCTCTCTATATTCAAGTCCAATTCATCCGGTAAAGACAGCGAGGTGCTAATGACATTTGATATGAAACCGATCATGTCGTTCTTTGTGAGAGAAATTATTGATTATTGACTAATTATCATTGATTAGATCATGTTTAGTTATTATAAGAGATCATTATGAACTTTATGATTTAGTACATGTCCATTCTGGCTAAACAGAAGGACTACAATAATGAAGTAGTGTGATTCAGTGTAACCATGTTTCGTTCATATTATGCATGTGTGCTATATGTGACCCAGGTCAGGGAGAGTGCTGAGGGTAAGAACACTCTGTTAACTGGTAGTCACTAGACTACTAGTCTTGGGTCATTTAGCTTTCTCTGTGTTCAACTGATACATCAGTTGCTTCCGCTAACTCTAGGGAAGTCCATATTAGGAGATACACACATGTGAGACAAAGTAGCCTGCTGGACGCTTATGTTTTGGAACATGCTGTGCTAAAGATAACCTGCTGTTAGAACTGCTGAAATGTGTTTAAGATCGTATATAAGCAGGGGGAGCGCCCCCCTGCCTTCAGAGTTGTCATGCTTGAATGAGACTCTCATGTCTGTGTCTGTCTTGTACCTGTCTTTGTCCTATTTATATATAATTATATTTTTGTAATAAATTAATCATTTAACCACGTCTGAGTCCTCATCCATTTATTAGGAAATTTCCACGACAATTTGGCTTCACGAACAGGATCGGCGAGAGACACCCCGGAAAGGCGGTGACTGATCTTCGAGGACGCTCCCCGGGGGATGAGATCCCTGGCTGGGCTGGGCAAAGTGGGAACCCCACGAGCAAAGGGAAAGTACCTATCCAGGGAGTGATGTCACCGCCAGTCTCCGGTGGTGTTCTCCGCCCGATCAAACAAACCGCAGTGAGTGGGAATTTTCAGTTTATAAAATTCTAGGAATTTTTTTGTTTTTAAGTGTTAAATATCCGCCAGTGTCTGCCCGCCGGATGATCTCTGTTATACGATAGGGATATAGTGAGATATCGCCTACAGGGATACAGAGAGGTATCGCCTACAGGGATACAGAGAGGTATCGCCTGAGAATATAAAGTCTATAAGGTGGGGATACTGCGATATCGCCCACGCGAGATAGGACTTAGCCTAGCGCCCGTCAGTCTGGCCAGAGATCCAGCTGGGCAGAAGCGCACTGATTAGACGTAATACGGTGTTGGCTAGCTCCGGAGCGGCAGAGATATCCGATAGGGGCGGGTGGAACTGTTTGTTACGTTGGTATGCAGTAGCGGATCTAAATTTTGAGGACTTTTTCTGACGTGTTTAATTGATTTGGGATTTTTTTTTTTTGGACCCCTCACAAAAAAAAAAAAAAAAAAAAAAGTGTGAAGGGTCATCTCTGGGATTATCTAGAATTATGGGTAAACATCATTTGGGTAGAATACATAATAAGAGTAAAGCATCGGAGGCTCATAGCATAATAATAATAATAATTATTATAAGTATAAATTACCAAATGACCAGAGATTATTTAGAAGATGTAACTCGACATGTGGGTTTTTTTAGCATTATGGGCTTGGTTCAAAGGGAACATTGAGTGTAGACTATCTGCGCCGACTAGTTGAGAGAATAAAAACAGAGCCCAAGGTCGCAGATAGAGAAAAACTCGCAAGTATTTTGTTAAACATAAAGCAGATATGGAAGAAAAAGCTAAATGTTGGCTTGAAGAAGCCGAGAAAAGGCAAGCACGACAGGTAGGGATTAAAAAGTGTACTAACAAAGTCTCTCAGTGTGTTGTTGTAGCCGACCAGACCTCGACGCTGCCCCACCGAGATCTGCGCCAGCCAACCCGGCTCAGCAATTGCGCCACGCTCAGATGCACCCACAGCCGCTACCCCTGCCTCCCGCACCTCCACCTCCAGTTCCAGCGCCACCAGCTCTGGCGCCACCACAACAGCAAACTCTGTCTGCCACACCTGCACTGCGAGCTCCAGTGCCATCAGTTCCGGTATCACAACCACAACCTCTGCCTCCCGCACTCCCACCAGCCCAACAGCTGCCGCTGCACCCAGGGCCACTAGTCCCGTATGATGACGTCCGCCAGGCGATTGAGTGTGCCCGCCAGGCGATGGAATGCGCCAGCCGGACGATGGGAAGCGCCACCTCCCCAACGCCACCACCGCCACCGCAGCCACCACCACCCCCGCCGCCAGCTTCACCCGTGGCAGCACACACAAGAAGCCGTGCCACAGAAAGAAAGGGTCAGGTGATGCTTGAACTGACCACCCCAGGGTGCGCAACGACCTTCCCAATGGTCGAGGTCACAGGCCCTGAAGGAGACATCATGGTCCACCGTCACTGGACAGGAGATGACATCATGAAGGCGGCGGTGGGCCTGGGTAAACCGACAGAGATGGGAGGTAAGCGCTCCGGCGAAGAACTAACAGATTTTGTTCAGTCTTGTCATCCAGTCAAACAAGATAGACCGAGACCGGACACCGGGAGACGTCCGATGACGTCCGACTCCACAACACTGAGTGGGAACAGCAGCTGGACAGGAGGATCCAAACAGGCCCTACAGAGAGATTGTAGGACGCCTGGTCGCAAGGCTGGAAGCTGCACACCCAGCCACTATCAACACGTCCAAAATAGCTGCATGTAAACAAGAAGATGGAGAACCTGTCAGCGACTTCCTCATGAGACTGACCAGAGTTCACACCGACCACAGCGGTCTTGTAGCACCAGCACACGAGCGGAGGCCGGCGGAGGCCAGCCCATGGGAAGCCCACCTGAGAAACAGCTTCCTGGTAAGCATGAGAAAAGACATCAGTGACCTCATCAGAGCCCAGTGCATTGGGTACAACAACGCCACCCTGAAAACCATAGAAGATCATGCCAAGCATCACGAGGCACAGCTGGCATGGAGAGTGAACAAGAAAATCCAGAAGCAAGCTGAGACCATGGTGCAGAGAACTCCCAGAGAACACGGGAGGGGCCATGTCAGAGGCAGAGGAAGAAGACGAGGTGGATGGAGACGAGAGAGTTACCCCAGAGGAGAGGTGGTGAATATTACAACTGTGGAAAACTAGGACACTTTGCAAGAGATTGTCCTGAAAATGAAGAAAATGCTGAGCAGAGAAACAGAACTTTCAGAGATTGACGGGCAGCGGAGAGGCTGGACGGTACAGGACCACTGGAAGACGACAAAAAGGAAAGTAACTGGTTTAAATTATCATTTAATTTATCAATGCTTGCAGAAGATTAGTGTAGGGCCGCAGGGCCTGCCTAAAATAACACTGACTGTAAACGGCACTAAAATAAAAGATTTAGGTTTATAGTGGTGCCACCCATTCAAAGAAAAAAAAAAGAGCCTCTCCGATGTAAATGAAATAATACATTTGAACATGAATTTTTAATTTAATTTAATTTAACTGCTATGGGTTGTGACTTAATGTGTAAATTGGGCCTGAGTAGCAGGCCTGAGGGGTTGTTTATGGAGTGGGAGTTAGCTGTGTTGCGGTTCAGTTATCAGCAGGAGTTCCACTGTATGCTTATGAGCTGCAGAGTGCAGGAGGAGAGTGTTGGGAACACTTCATGTGTGAAGTGTGTAGTTTGTTGCCAGGTGATTTGATGTTGAGACCGTAGGGGTCACTGCACTGCACGCTGCATGTGAGTGAGGGCCCCGATAGAGGTTTTGAGGATAAATTTAAGGTTGGAAAACATGATTGTTTGGTTGTCACTGCTATTGTGTGGGATTGCGTGTGGGCTGTGGCAATGGTGCAAACCCCATTAGAACAGGAAGACCTGTTCTCATTTCCTCGAACTAAACCACACGTGTCACTAGCAAACGTGTGCGAGGAGCCTCAATGGCAGGACATCGGTGAATGGATGACAGAGATGTCTGACATTACCAATTGGGAGAGAGTTCCTGGCAGGAACACCATGTTTAGCCCTAGCAGGAGGGCGTGGATGCAGCCGGCGCCGTGCTGGCTCCCCTGCAGGCAGGGAGTGGAACTGAATAACCCCCTTGGTATTTTTTTAGCCGCCTCCCTTACCCTCTCAGGAAAGAAAAAAAAATGAGAGGAAGAGGAACTCAGAACTGTTCCTGCAACATTATGGGCACCAGGTAAGAGCGATGTTGGGGCTCATACAGGGGGTGTGAGCCCATACACATCACCCCAAAATCTGACTATAGGCCAAAACAACATCAATACCCTTTGAAGCCTGAGGCGCTCAAAGGAAATTAGGCCAGTTTTTCCAATCACTTAGGCAAGCTGGAGTGATCGTACTGTGCCCTAACTCACCCGTGCGCACTCCAATTTTTCCAGTTAAGAAACCAGAGTGGGAAGAATGGCGATTTGTGCAGGATTTGCTGGCTGTCAATGCAGCAGTACACGTTAGAGCCCCAAAAGTGCCAAATCCTCACAATATTCTTTCCCAGATTCCCCCAGATAGCCAGTGGTTCAGTGTAGTGGTCCTAGCAAATGCATTTTCAGTGCATCCAGATAGCCAGTACTGGTTGGCATTTTCCTTTGAAGTAAAAAAACACACACATCACCCACCATTTACAATGCAGCGCTGCGAGACAGTCTGGCCTCTCTGAAACTTCCAGAGGGCATTGCACTGTTGCACTACGTAGATGTTCTGATACTCTGTGTAAACACATGAGAAGTATGCAAAGAGGGCCATAGTGGCATTGCTACATCACCTAGCAAGGGAAGGCCACAAGGTTCCTAAGCAAAATTGCAATATTGCTGAAAAAAGTGCACTTCCTGGGTCATGACGTAGTATGTATTGAAATTCTGACACAACAAACAGAGATAAAAATAACATTTGTTAAAGAGAATAAGCCCGTTTGAACAAATGAGTCTGAAATAAAAGTTCTGAGTTTCTGAGTTTTAAATTCTGAAATAGAAGTTCAGAATTGATGTGCGTGTTCAGTGTTCGTATGTGTGTGGGGAGTGTTGGCGTTAAAGGACCAGTGTTTTGACTCAAGCCCACAGTGACAGACAGAGGCCAGTAGCCTACTTTTCAGGAAAACTAGACCCCGGGGCAGCCGGGGTGCGGGCACTGGTAGCATTCAGAGATATAGTGGGGTACGCTCAACTCGCACTTCGGGTCAAACATGCTGTTTTTCTAATTTTACAGGACCAGAAAAAAAAAAAGCACATTTATCCACACAAGAGGTTTTGGAAACAATATCACTCCTGCCACATTATTCTGCCCAAGCAGCTGAGCTCACCATTCCTTACCAGTTCAAGGTCAAAGATAAAGCACCAACTGATCTCACAACTGCAATCATCAAATGTGCCGCACACACCAGAGCAGGCGACACAGTAGCAAAAGGCAATGCCTTCACAGACTCCACAGCCCAACACACAGTTTTGCAGGCTCCAAACACACAAATGATGCTAACAGATCACAGTAACAGAGAAGACACACCCTTGACAACCAGAGCAATACAAACACAAGCCACAATGTAAGACAAACAGAGATGGGCAAAAGGGGGGGGGTGCAAAACAATGGGGGGAGTCTGGACACACACACGGAGACAGGTAAGACGTGTGTCCCTACAGCCTACATGAGAGGACTGATTGAAATTGCTCATGGTAGGAGTCACAATGAGCAAAGGGGGGATAGTGGCATGCACTAGCATGCACTAAGAATAACCACACTCACCCAAAATTTTTGTTCACATTGTCTGGTATCCCACCACAGGGGGATAACAGACCTAAACATGCACCCGCCGGACACCTGCCGCCGACCGAACTCTTTCAACACTGGCAAATTGATCTTGTTGAACTAACACCTGCTGAAATACAGTCTTGTGTGTATGTATGTCTAGCAAATGGACGGAGGCCTTCCCCACCACAAAGCAGAATTCAGATACGGTGGCAAAGATGCTACTAAGGGAAATATTTCCACGATGGGGGTTACCCAGGAGGGTGTCGAGTGACAACGGCACTCCCTTCGTACACGAAGGGGTAAAGGAGTTAAATTAACTAAATTTTAGAGGAAACTAACTCAGGAAACAGGATTGAAATGTCTGCCTCTGGTTTTGTGGCAGAGCCGCACTCTGCCCCAAGCTCGCACAGGCTTATCAGCCTTTGAGATTGTGTTTGGAAGGCCTCCAAACATGGGAGTAGTGCCGCCGGAATGGGACACACACACACACACACACACACTTGTTGAGCCATTAATATGTTATCCTGCACAAGTTTGTCTCTATTTTGTCTGAGCAGGTCAAAGCTGTCAGAGGTGTCGGAGAATCCACTGCTGATCAGAGATCCACGTGCTGCTAACAACCAACACAGCTGTGGAGACCAGCGGCCGAGCCACGTGGACACACCACACCCACTGCAAAAGAGCTCCAGAGCAGCCGCCAGAATGAATGTTATGCTGTTGTTTTTTACATGATGCTTTTCTCAACAGGAGGGGCAACTGCCATCTCCCCCACACCGGAGGAGAGGTGTGAGGGAAAGAAAGCATGTGTAATGTCCAATGTCACTGCTACTGCAGTGAAACCAAACCAGCCCTGTCTGGTTTGCCATCCTTTCCACATGCCGTGAACACCAACACCAATCACTTACGAAATGGCTACAATGTTAATTAACAGACCCATATGCGAGATTGATAGGTTAACAGGTCAATTCTACAACATGTCTCACACCATCATTCACAGTGGTAAGGTTCCTGATTGGGTAGGTGATGATGTTGCAAGTATGGATCATAGGAAATAAACGACTGCGACTCAAATGACGAGGTGTCACGAGCCGGCATTCACAACATGACATTTGACACCACCCCTGTTGAGGAAGAGTGGTGTCTATGCTCAGAGGGGGCCTTGAAAGGCCATCTTTGGATAGAGCACACCAAGTGCCAGGTTGATCTGGTAGCAACAGCCAGAGACGGATCAACATGCACCATTAGACTAAATAACTCCTCTGCAAAATGGAGTTTCACCTCCTGTCATGGCATTGTGAACCCAGTAACAGATTGGGCGACGATGTGGGCATGCAGAGAGAAAACCTACTCTGCTCTACCTGAGAGATCATACAACAGGGGTCAGTTTTCAGTTCGCCTGGGGAGGGTGTTGTACTCCAGTTTTCCTTACCCCCCCAGTGTCAATTTATACCATACCAGATCGTGTCCCACGGGAGGCCTCACTGGAGGGGATCCCTGGTAAGTTTAAAGGTTACACGCTGGCAGACCCCTGGACTACCCCAGCGGTTGCTGTGGGATGGTCACTGTTCCTCGGAGGGGGAACTACAGCGACGATAGATTAGATCAACGGACTTGCATGGCAAGTTCTGACTTTGGCTTCTCGTACTGAGACTGCCCTTGACCTATTAAACAAGAAGTGAAAGAAATTAGACAAGTATAGATCCAGAATAGACTAGCTTTAGACCTCCTCCTCATAAAAGAAGGAGATGTGTGTAAGAAAATCAATGTTTCATGTTGTTTCAGCATTCCAGATTACTATGATAATATTACTGATTTAATTGATCACATGAAGGCCGGGGTTCAAGAACCTGGTTTGGGTGGATCACTTCATGTCTAGGCCCATGGGGACATTGGATGCTGACTATGATTTTACCAATTGTAATAATCATTTAGCTGTTGTTGTGTTTAGTGCCTTGTATTTTGTCTTGCTGTTCGTCGTGGCTTACTGGCCTTATGCGTCAGCATTTTCAGATGGCCTTGCATGACGACTTAAAGGAGCTTGAGATAGCAGACTCCTTGGGACATCTGTTTAAGGAAGACGTCTGGGATGACCTGGCGACTGGCTGGGTTGTGCCCGATGGCCCTGAGCAGCTTAACTGACTCCAGGGCCTGTTTTAAGTTGATATTCTATGATGAAATTAATGATTTATTCTCTCCTTTTTAATGATTACACAGAATCAAAGGGGGGAAGTGTGAGAGAAATTATTGATTATTGACTAATTATCATTGATTAGATCATGTTTAGTTATTATAAGAGATCATTATGAACTTTATGATTTAGTACATGTCCATTCTGGCTAAACAGAAGGACTACAATAATGAAGTAGTGTGATTCAGTGTAACCATGTTTCGTTCATATTATGCATGTGTGCTATATGTGACCCAGGTCAGGGAGAGTGCTGAGGGTAAGAACACTCTGTTAACTGGTAGTCACTAGACTACTAGTCTTGGGTCATTTAGCTTTCTCTGTGTTCAACTGATACATCAGTTGCTTCCGCTAACTCTAGGGAAGTCCATATTAGGAGATACACACATGTGAGACAAAGTAGCCTGCTGGACGCTTATGTTTTGGAACATGCTGTGCTAAAGATAACCTGCTGTTAGAACTGCTGAAATGTGTTTAAGATCGTATATAAGCAGGGGGAGCGCCCCCCTGCCTTCAGAGTTGTCATGCTTGAATGAGACTCTCATGTCTGTGTCTGTCTTGTACCTGTCTTTGTCCTATTTATATATATTTATATTTTTGTAATAAATTAATCATTTAACCACGTCTGAGTCCTCATCCATTTATTAGGAAATTTCCACGACACTTGCCCTCCTGTATTCCGTAGATTCGAAGATTATTTCATCTTGCCCTCGACTCTAAGTCCTGGCATTCAGCTACAAGATTAGTCTCTCGGTGTAGTAAGTAGCAGAGGGCTCGTTGGTGCCTTTGTGTTGTATCTTCTGTATCGCAAAGTCTCTGCTCGGCTTCTGTCACACGGCCCTCCAGTTCTGTTGTTCTTTCTGTCACTTCTTTCAATGCGGATTCAACTCTTGCTAAGGCAGCTTTAGTTTCTTTAGAGGCCTCGGCATGCTCTCTTCACAGTGCACGTAACTCTTCCACCACGACCGCCATGTTGTCTTCATCAACGTTTATGTCGTTCTGGATTTGCTTGACAATCTTCGTCTTTTTCGGTTGTTTTTCCGTGTCCTTTTGAGTGCTAGACATCCTATTCATTTCCTGTGAGCAGTAAAACTGATATTTCTTAAAAACAAGAGTTTGGCTGTTTAAGTTCTCCTCTGGAGCAAAAAACTAAGCTGCCGTCTCCTCCATAGTGCCACCGGAAGTCCCCAGCTGCTCAGTTTGGCTTTCAGCCATTGTTGTCCACTTTTAGTTTTTACAAACACAACATGGAGGCGTGGAAGATGCACAGTTCGCTGTGATTGGTCAGTCCTACGCCCTACGTCTGCCGCATAGGCGGGGACCAGCATAAGATACCATGGTGACAAATGTGTTACAAACACTTTAAATGGTCGGTGTGTTCCTTATATAAGTTAATCCTTCATTTTAACTCATACTATCCCTAAGTGACACACAGGACACTTCCTGGATGCCAGTCATGTGACAGTTTGTGAATTTGTTTGTACATGTGACCTCATTTCCAAAATGGTGGTGTGCTTGATTGGCACAAGACACAAAATCTGCTAATTTAAAAAAAGCCTGATTTTGTTTATAAAGGTATGTTCCAGCCCATTTAACAACTCTCAACTTTCAATAACATGTTCTATATTACATATATTCTGTTTTGACCCAATTTCTTGAACAAAATTATGAAAAAGAAGTTAGGAAATTGTTCTTGTCACATATATGTCACATCAGGATTTTAACCTTCAGATAGTTACGTAAGATGCCATGTGACCTCATTGTCACAATAAGAAAAATGCTAATAAGCTAATCAATTAATTCAATTGTTTTCAATCAATATTTTCTGATGTTCAATTCAAGGCATATTTAAACAAATATAAACCTAAAATAAATAACCTAAAATAATAAATAAATTTCAGATAAATTTAGTATTAAAATGTATTATTTTGTTATTGTGTATATAACAAAATTTTATTATATATAAAAATATATTATTTTGTTATTGTGTATATAACAAAATGTATTATTTTGTTATAATTGTTATTAAACAATTGTTGCATAACAGTATATCGCTCCATGGTTTTATGTGACATTTAACACAAATAAGACTTATACTGTATGTTGACCGTATTTCAACACAATTTTAATTATTTGTAGTATGAATTCCAAGAAGCGATAGTGTTCAGGATTTACTCAATATCATCACTGGAGATGACAGTGAGTTTGAGGGATGTGAAGAGAGCTCAGATGAAGAACCTGAAGACCCTGATTACACTCCTAGCAGCAAAGAAATGGAGGGTGATGATTCAAGTAGGTCTGATGATCCACACAGTGAATCAGATAAATTAGATGAAGAACCACAACCAACCATGAACCCTAGTCAGCAAAATGCAACCATGCAAGGGAAAAAGGAATTTTCATGGAGAGAATTTGGTAATTGTTATGCCCACAGCATAAACAATTAGGGGCCGGAAATGTAAGAGCCATGTTTCGAAACATACTGAAGTGTATTTGCTTTGGATTATTTTGTTGGAACATTCATGTGTTTGTCCACTATGTGGATTTTTATTAATTTTTTTGAGATAGAACGTGCAGTTTTTGTTTTTCTTCTCTATTAGACGGTCGGGTGGAGGTGAGACAGTTTTCTGACCAACTGATTAGTTAAGTGAAATTATCGAAATTATCATATTGGACTGTTAACATTTTATTGTATCTGATCTAATACATAAGTAAAGGATGTTTAAATGAAGAAACCGAGTTTGAGGGATTATATCGCGTCAAGCTAATTGCTACACACCCGCTCCATTGGAGGCAGACAGAGGGAGAAAGAGCTGACGCTACAACGAGGAAACATTCATATAACCTTATGATGACACTGACAAAGCAATTGTATCATAAACCTAAGGATGAACTGAGTCTGCAATCTGATGCATCAGAAACACGTTTCGGAAAGCTGGGGCTTCCTCAAAATAGAGCCAGCAGACCGGCTGAAAACGGTCATGACAAATGTGAAAAGAAATGTAATTTTTGGAATGGAGAAATTTCACCAAATACACCTACTGCTTCCCAATAACAGTAGAAAGATTTTAAACTATAATCCAGCTTTTATTGAGCACTCCAAAAGGACTAGATAATGTTATTCATACTGCAGAAGTTTTATATCAATGTGGTCTATGTGTTAGAACAGGATATGCTACTCTCAGATACCTTTAGCAGCACATGCACACCAGAGAGCACAGCTGGGCCAAGGGAGGAGGATATTAAATCTGTAAATATGCTCTGTAGCTATCTCGAGAACAGGAACACGAAACGCAATTAGTTCTAGAATAGCTTCAGACTAACAACAGATAATACATGTATAGAAACTGCACACTACTGCACAGGAAGAACCAACAAACCAAGATGGAATTGTGTTCAGAGGAGAGAGATTAATCAATTCAAATGAGCTCAGAAAGTATAGTGTACCTTACACTTAGGAATGTGTGTCTCAGAGAAGAAAAACATAAGAAGAAAATTGGCTGGGAACGAACACACAAAAAGATATTTTGCAAAATAAGACATTATGTACATCAATGGATACATACTTGACAACGAAAAGTTGACATAGAGATCAAATCACTGCGTCCTGGAAGGCACAGAACTATTTTCCTTTGAGATTGGTGAATATCTGAGTAGAGCAGACTACTACTTAAATTTTATGGCTGTAGACTATGTAACTGATACAAAGTCAAGTATAGTAATCACAACATTGAAAGCACATTACTGAATACACAATGTGCAACATGGTGGTAACTTGCTGGTTAGCACATTTGCAACTCAGCACTGGGGACTGGGTTCAAGTCCTAATCTCAGTGGAGTTTACGTTTTCTCTGGGGTCTCCAGTTTCCTCGCACAGTCGAAAAACATGGAGGGTAGGTAGATTGGCTATCCCTACAAAATTCTCTGTGTGTGAATGACTGTGTGTTTTTTTGCTCTGGTAAATAATTGTATGAATGATGGAAAGTGCCCTGTCCTGGGTGTTAATTGTAAAGTGACCTTGGGTATGTTGAAAAGTGCTACATAAGTGTAAGCTTTATTTATTGAACATCTGGATGCTTTGAATTCCAGATGTTGTGCATTTGGACAATGGCCTTGAATGTTCCTCTCAAGACTTCCAACAATTCAGCCAGAGGTGGGAGATTGAGTTCAGCCAGGATGTAACATAAAAGTGGAATCTGCTGTGAACACAGCCAAGAGATTAATGAGAAAAGCAAGAGCATCAAGAAAGTATCTATGTCTTGCTATACTGGATTATCAGAACACACCAAGTCAAGGCCAAGGTGCAAGCCCAACTCAGAAACTTTTCGGCAGGAGAACTAGAACTCTGCTTTTCATCAAAGGTGATCTCCTGAATCCAAATAGACCATACAAGGACTGAAAACTGACACAAGGAGACAGTATAACCCTTTGCACCAAAGGGAGTGAACCTCAGTAATCACAGATCATTTGAGATCATGATCTGGATCATGGAGTAGTGGGAAAAAGGGGAAAAAAATTTTGTCACTGATGCAACTACATAAACAAAGTGACTTTATTATGATTCAGAGACCCAAATTTTAATTACATTTAAAATGTTACAAATGCATGGTGGGAAGATGCAGAATTCTTCTAAACCAATTCTTCAGTGCAGTTTGGTTTATGCACCCATGGTGGTTTAACAGAACAAGCTAATTGGCTATATTTGAACTTGCTTCACCAGAAAGAGGGATATGAAAACTGATTCAGAAGATCAAACAGATGAGTTCAAACATTTGTTCAGGTCACTCAATTTATCATTATTAATAGATTATATGTTCATCAATTCATGTTATAATTCTACTGACTCTAATCATGGGACTGGCATCCTTTTTCACATCGACATCCAGCCTTTCTGAAATGTTTTAGCATATTAACGACAGGCTTTACTCTTTTATCCCCCATTTTCATAATCAAATACACACGCAAATCTTGTTCTTTATCCATCTCTCTCTCTCTCACACACACACACAGTGGCGGACTTAGAAATCTGGGGGCTCAAGGCGAATTTTGCTATGGGGCCCATCAACATTAATATGCGAGAAATAAGTCAGGTAATCAGGGGGCCCATACAGTGGGCTGCAGTGGGAGGGGCCCAAGGCAGTTGCCTAGCCACGCCTCTATGCAAAGACCGCCTCTGCACACACACACACACACACTGCTCTGTCTAATCTCACTTTTTTGCGCCATCTAATCATATTACGTTTACTTTCGTGTCCTCAATAAGGGTTTTAACCGCTAGGTGGTAGTATCAAACAATATCGTTCTAGTATATGAAATATGCACCATCTGTTCTTGTTTGCTGCGCCAAAGTAAATGTGCTGTTCAGTCTTGTACACTTGTTATTAACCATGAAACCGTTACCCATACACAGTGATGCCGGTAGTGATTATATTTAAATGTTGACTTTTTAAAAGTTGTATTAAAGGAGAACTCCGAGCGACAACGAACAATACTTTAACGTGAAGCTCTACCACTCTGTTTCTGTTTTCAAACGTACATCCACACACACACACACGCTCTGTCGGAAAACAGATATATGTCCCAGAAGAAGTAGTACCCAAGCCCAATACAGAATACAATTATTTGTGTATTCTCACAGTTGTTGTAGCAATTTAAATGTCAATCTGCATTCTCATGATCTCTCACTCATTCACTCACTCGTGTTTAGCTCTTTTCAGCTGCCCGTCGCTTCCACGTGTAATGGTCCAACTTTGTTGGCGTAATGGACGGATAGCCTACCACAGGGGAAAGAGGGGACTGTGAGGTGTGGCAGTTAGGCTGGATACAACAAACGTGGGTGAGAAACAACGGAAGCGTTTCTGAGGCTAATATTATTGCAGTTGAAGCTGCGTTTTCAGCGCTACAGCTGCATAGCGTGTGACCTATGGCGTCTGTCGACAGAGTAGACCAAATCAAATTTACCCAGTTTCTTTGGTCCCTATTGTAAGATCTGACTTTCCCCAAATAAAAAAGTTGGCTTGGATTTGTATGTGTAAACTCCTGGCCAACAGCCTTAAACCTTAAAGTCCATTCCCGTCTCAGCCAAGAGGAGGGATGGAAAGGGGGATGGGGAAGGGAAGTTCAGGAGAGAGAGAGAGCGAGAGAGAATGAGAGAATAACGGGCTATGTGGGTGTGGGAGGAGAGGGCATGAAACAGACTCAGAAACACTCGGAATATTCTCAGTCAAATCATAAGGCTTCTTTTCCCAAACCCAGAAGGTAAGCGATAGTTTAGATGTTTGTAGTGGCCTAGCTCGTTCATTGTCTTCTTATCTGCACGGGCTAGTTAATACACCTATTGTGGTTATATTCTCAAAAAGAGAAAAACCCTACAAAAAGTGATAACTTCGAAGTAGGACTGTTTAGAATTTTCTTTACCAAAAATACAACCTCCGCATTCGTGTGTAGTCTAAACACATACATGGTGCACAGTTTGATTTTAATAAAGGTCGCTGTAACGACTATTGAAATGTTAGTTTATCGTGAGACGAGGGAATAGGATATTTGTAGGGGGTGGGGCGCTGCGGACTCTGTGAGACTCCCCAGTTCAGTGTTTCAATTGTACAAATGCTGTCACTTGTCACACAAAGCTTAAAGGTAAAATGAGAAACACATTTTTTTTATTATTATTTCGCAAAAACGTCTGGTGTCTTACTTGTTGCTATAATTTTACAGGTTAGTGTTAGAGAGAGGGTGGGTCTAAAATCTTTGCAGTTCCTACGCTTGGAATCGAATGTTTTGACGTTCCAAACAATGACGGAACAATCACCCTCTTGTCCGGGTAACTTTGTATCCACTTCCTTCCCACTGCCAGATTCACACCGGAGGTACTGGCTAGGGGCTCGCACAGTGGGATAGCGCTGGCGTGGATCAGGCATAATGTCTCTGCGTCTAAGTCTTGCTTTCAGAAACAATGTCAGTGTAAGCCTTGTGAGGTCGGATCAGAGTCCGTCCGTTTATCATGATCATAAACAAAACAAGCAAACACCAAAATGCAAACAAACCCACCAAAACAAACAAACAAAAAACTATAAACAAGTCAGTGTAGGCTACCTGTCCTTTTTTAAATTGAGTACTGGACGAATCAGTCTGGCCTTGTGAGTTTTTTAAACTGTTAATACGGCCCTGTACTTACCCATCTCAACAGGATGTACTATATTTTTAATAATAACAAATGTAACGCATTATCTCCCTCTCTCTTTCTCTCTTCACTCTGTTTGATCAGAGGCAGGTGTGGAACGTCCAGTGAGACCTGGGGAAAAGTGACTGATCGCTCTTCAAGCTGTTTTATGCTCTTGTGGAATGATCTACTCACAGAGACCTCACAGATCTTCTCACTTCCTCCAGCTGATCCATCAGAACTCCTGTGGCAGTTGAGATACAGAGCTTAAACATTTTCACCGTTGCATACTGTCCCGCACACACACTTGCCGAAAGGAACATCCACTGTTCCTCTTATCAGTCAGTGGCAGAACACCAGGAAATATAATCAGATTAGCCTACAAACACAACACCCACACCCCAACACTCACACTCATACAGACGTTTATACAAACAAATACAGACGTTTATACAAACAAACACACAAAGACATGGCAAGTGTCTGTCCATATGGTGCTTTTACCCATGCTATTGTCAGAGGCATCCCAGAATCCTTTGGGAAGCCTGCAGAGGGGGGTGAGGCCATAGAGACAGATATGGCCAGGGCTCAGCGTCAGTTTGGGGTGCTGATGGGGGCACTGCGGCAGAAGGTGGGGCTTCAGCTGATGGAGATCCCTGCGGACGCAGAGTTCCCAGAGAGTTGGAGGATAGAGGACGTTGCAGTGATCCAGGGAGACACGGCTCTCATCACACGCCCATTCAAAGAGCAGAGACGTGCAGAGGTGAATAGCATTTGCATGGACACACGTGTATATTAATACATAAATACACAAGCATGTACACACCCACACACAGTATTCATACAGGTACACTTGCATGTGTTTGTGTTTATGTTCATATTTCTTCACATGTGTTCCAGGCAGAGGCACTAAGGCAGGTCCTTAGCGAGCTGAACATGAACGTGGTGGAAATGGGGGTGGAGGAGGGCGGCTCTGGAGGTGCGACCCTGGAGGGCAGTGACGTGCTCTTCACAGGGAAGGAGTTCTTTGTGGGGATCTCCAAGCACACCAACCATCGTGGAGCCGAAGTGCTGGCGGACACCTTCAGAGTAAGTACGTGGAGCCACTTTGAGGCTGGCTGAGTGGAGCAGTGAGGATGATCGATTAGTCTATCGAGCTGGCTTAGATAATGTAACTCCCAGTGATTCATATTGATTAGTGAATGTCTTGAGTGTATATGTATATTCAGAACGCTATTGTGATGTGCAGTGCATTATCACAGACGTGCTTTCACAGCTTGTTGCCTGTCCAAAAATATGCAAACACCTTTAGATGGAATATTTTGTAAAGCGTGAAGTGTAAATAACACTTTGCCTGATGAAAGTGTGTAACCAAGAGTCTGAGAAGGCCCGATCTGCTCCTGCTGTCTGCACAGCTGCAGTTGTAGCAGCTGTGAACTGGATTATTCACATCGGGGTGTGGTCTCCACAGCAGTTCTCCACAGTGTTCTGGCCCCTCAACACATCTGACAATTTTGGGAAACTCCCTGAACTTCCTCTCTGGTGGATAAGCCACACCTCCTTGATGTCTCAGAACATTAATCACCTCTCTCTTTTCAATATACATATCTATTTTTTTCCACAATACTTTCATGATTGAATGTTTAATAGAACCATAATTTCCACAGCTGGATTATGTAAGTCCTATGAGTGTGTGTTCTTGTTAAAGTGGGCCTCACTTTGGACTGAGACTTGGGCTACAATAACACTAAATGTTTGTTTCGTTTTATGATTAGTTTGACTTTAGTTTGAAATGTTCCAATGTGTGTTCAGGATTTTGCTGTTTCCACGGTACCTGTGTGCGGAGGCTCCCGCTTGAAGAACATTTGCTCCATGGGAGGTCCTGAAACCATTATCTTCAGCAACAGTGAGGGGGCCAAAAAGACCTTACGGGTAAGACAAAGGTCTAGAAAAACAACAACCCTGACACCCCTGCTTTAGGCGAGAGAGACGCAACTGTTTGCCCAAAATGACCTTAGCTACCAGGTGAGAGATGGACTTGCTGCTCTTACGAACCAAAACTGCAGTAAATGTTCTGTTGAGTTCAGCTGCATAACAATCAATAACATGCTATTTCTAGTAATTAAAGTCTGATGCATCATGGGTGTGATGTAAAAGTGCACTGTAGGAGCTGAGACAGACAGCACCCCAGCGTGTCATGCTGAATCTCAGCTTGACCGAACTGCTACACATTATTAGAAATGAGTTGGGAGAAAAGAGTCGGGTGGCTGCTTTGATCCTGATGTTGATAATGTCAGGTAATTACCTCAACATCATCAGAGTGATCCAGCATAAAAAGTTGGAGAGAGATGAGGAGAAGAGAGAGGGATAGATATGGAGAGGGTGAAAAGGGGAGGTCTGGGAAGCCCCATCTCAGAGCACATCATCACCTCCTGGCCATGATCCTGGCCTCACAGGCAGTCAGTATAGCACAGATGAGTTACAGAGACACCCCAGAAACTTATAGAAGAAAATAATATAGTGTAAAAAACAATAATAATCAAATACAGGGGCATCTGAATGGCTTGAGCATCTGTGGAGCAGCTGTTCCTCACAGGGATCTTTCCATCTCTTTTGAGAACCCATTTATCACTCTGACCCAGAAGTGATAGACCTTGGTGCAACTGTGGATGTTTAGCTTTTGGTCTCATGTCACAAATTTGACCTGGTCATGCAGGTCAATGTCATGCAGGTCAATGTCTTTGAGATTCAGGAGATTCAGTTTTTTCTTTCAACGGAGGCAGCTCAGGTGCTTGTTCTGTTTTTTGTTGACTCCATGACTATTGTCTATTGCAACTAATTCCTGGCAGATCTTCCTGCATGTGTCATCAGGCCCTTGAAACTGATCCAGAACACTTGAGCATAGCTGGTCTTCCGTGCTCCTAAATTCTCCTATGTTACTCTACTGCTCCATTCATATAATTGAATTCCTGTAGCAGCTCGTATCAGATTTTAAACTCCTGCATACAGGTCCAAAAATGGACCTGTTCCTTGAGGATAGTGGTCAAAACCTGATCTGTTCCTCGAGTCCGTTGAGCTTCAGTTATGGCCTCGTTTGACCCACCATTCTTTAAGATTCATGGAGGACAAATATCAAGACTCTGCTCCAACTGAGCACCTAGTGGATGAATGGACTTCCTCTGGCTCACCGATCACCAGAATCACTTGCTGTATTGAAACGCCTACGGAACAGGGTGGGAATTATTAGGGTCACAGGTGTGTCTTGAAGAACACACCTGTCCCTTCAGATAAGTGCATGTGCTGAAGGCAGATTTAAGCTCAACAAATGGATCAGTAACAGTGGAACAGTCCTAGTGACGCTTCTGGAAGAAGACAAATATTCAAACCTGGATTTGGACAGAGACAGACAGGTGTGGAATAGGCTCAGTGAGACACAAGGTTTCCACAGTTATGTAACCAACAAGATTGCTCTCATACATGATATGAGGAATCCAACCCAATGAGGGTATGTGCACTCAAAAGAAAATGTGCCAGAGGACGATTCATACCACTGGAGCAAATACATGCTGTGATACATCCTCTGACATGGACGAGACTCTACCCTGAACAAACCAGACATTCTGTAAGGTATCACATGCTTTCCAACAATACTGGATCACTTGTGCTAATTCATTACCATGAGAACTAATGAAGTATTGTGTAACTTGTAGAGGATATCAATCCAAATACAAGAACAGAAAATAGCTAATACCTACCCTAATATCACATTTCACTGTGTGCTGCCATTTACTCATGTGGGTATTGATTACTTTGGCCCAATAGTAAGCATCTCCCCCCCCCCCAAAAAAAAAAAAACCAATATGGACTATCGACTTGCATGATAACATGTACCATTCATCTCAAAGTTGCAGTTACTTTGGACTCCTGTATCAGTGCCATAAGGAAATTCATCTGTAGAAGTCGTCCAGTAGTAACCATCAAAACAAAATAATTTCTTAGAGCATTAAACCATAGTAAAATCCAGAAGACACTGTTAAAAATTGGAGTGAAATAGGATTTTGTCTCCGAAAACAGTGTTCAGTAAGGTGGTTCATGTGAGTCAAAAAGTTTTTTGACAATCAGTCAAAAAGTTTCTGTGATCACCGACACTGAATAATGACGGTTTAGACACAATAATGTGTGAAGCAGAATCCATTGTGAATGATGGTCATTTGGTCTCTGTATCGAATTACCTTGGACATCTAACATCTAACAATTTATTTCTAAGTAAAAAACAACCACTCATGCCACATGGTCTCTTCAAAAAAGGTAATTTATACTTGAGAAGTAGATGGAAATGATGAAAATTAGAGGGAAAAAGTGCTTTTTTTTGGAAGCTTTAGGTCAGAGAATATGACGAGACCCCAAGAAATACACGGCTCATGTATTAGGAAAGAGATGCCAGGTTTGAAATGCTCTAATTAAAATAATAAGAAAGACAACCATAAAAAGAACCATAAGTAAATGATGCTATCTAACGGAAGCCACAATCTTTACCATGGGCCCATTCAATTCCGTAGGTTGAGTACTATTGACATCTGACACTAGATAGTCAGAGGAATCCTTTATACACAGTCATGTGAAAAACAAAGAACTCTCCTTGAACTCTGTTTTTACATATCAGAAAATTATTTATTTAACAAAAATTTCACCAAAATGGAGAAGCCATGTGTGAAAAACGTAATCATTTTATGTATGACTTTTCAGTCTGTCTCATCATTCTAAAGGATTTTTGACTTATTCTTCTTACAAAGTTGCTTCGGTTCATTGGAGATGGTAAACATTTGTTTATGCGTGGCTCTTTTAAGGTCTGGCCAGAGCATTTCAACTGATGTCTGGATTGAGGTTGTTGTCCTGCTGCCAGGTGGTATAATTCCATAGATTAGATATGTCAGGTGGTATAATTCCATAAATTAGATGTGTTGGGTGGTATAATTTCATAGATTAGATGTGTTGGGTGGTATAATTCCATAAATTAGATGTGTTGGGTGGTATAATTCCATAGATTAGATGTGTTGGGTGGTATAATTCCATAGATTAGATGTGTTGGGTGGTATAATTCCATAAATTAGATGTGTTGGGTGGTATAATTCCATAGATTAGATGTGTTGGGTGGTATCATTCCATAAATTAGATGTGTTGGGTGGTATAATTCCATAGATTAGATGTGTTGGGTGGTAACATTCCATAAATTAGATGTGTTGGGTGGTATAATTCCATAAATTAGATGTGTTGGGTGGTATAATTCCATAGATTAGATGTGTTGGGTGGTATCATTCCATAGGTAAGCGGCGTAGGAAGCAGTGTGGCTTTCAACTGCTTTACACTTTATGCTTTATCTTATCTTTACTTATTTCTGTTTTAGGCACACAATTGAATATGCACAAGTGTGATGATAAACTCATCTAAATGATACCGAAGATTAGTTAACTTTATTGTGTAAGACAAACATAGAAAGCGTGTTGGGATCCTTCTCCTGCTGTACATGTTGCAGTGTTACAAAAACAGCATAATTTTGTATGGGTCCATGATCTCTCCTGTTTTGAAACTGCTCTTGAATTGTATTCTATACTATTGTAGCTCTCATTCTAGGTTTCTGCATTGACGTTTGGTTCTGGTAGTGGGTTATGGGTATTTTTGGAATCTAACCTATTTGTGCTAACTAAGGATACTTTAAGTAGATAACTAAACCCCATTTGTAAGTTGCTCAGGATAAGAGCATCTACTAAATATCATAAATGTACATATAAATTAATATAATTTATAATTAAATAAAATATAGTATACACAGAGAATGATGTATTATATATATTAGTAATACATATATTAGTAATCTTAGTATATTTCATCTGTAAAAAAAATTCAACATCACTACATTTGTTAATGTTTACATTTTTTCAACTTTTTAAAACTTTAAACTGTTTTTAATGTTTAACTGTTCTACTTTTAAAACAGTTTTACTTAAAACTGTTTTATACATTTAAAACTGTTTCTCTCTGCTTGTTTTTTGGGTTGTGATATAACATGTGCCTTAAGCACAAGTAAACACCCATCAGAGCAGGATCTAGTTATCCTCATGGCACATCCTTACAGCTGAGGACCTTCTTGAGCACTGACCCTGGTGCCCATGTACTCCATAGTACTTCTCACCTAGAGAAGGCCATTACTGAAGTAACACGATCCTTCCTCTGCCTCCAAGGTGTTGTGGTCCAGTTATAACCTCATTACTCTCAAGAGGGAACAACCTGGAATGCAGTCTCTCTTTGTTCTTAAACCAGTGCTTCTGGTCTCAGCCAAGACCCTTAAAGGATTTACTGATTACCCCAATGGACTGAATCAAGTCCTTTCTAGCAGAGAGCGTGTACAAATGTACAGAGAGAAATCCTTGCGTAACGTCAAGAGAAACACTATCGTGTTCATCTGTGCAGCATGAACCACAGCTGTGTCCCGTCTGTGCGGCAGTGCGGGTCTCTGCAGAAGCCCCTGCTTTGGGTTGTGCCACCAAGCTACTACCCTGTCAGGCCTGTCATCCGTGCACCTGGTGGGCATGCTTGTTAGAAGCCTGCGTGGACCTCAGGTGATGAGGAATCCAGGAGGCAGTGCGGCGCCCTGTCCATATCAATCTACATGAATTAGCATATTATGAATAAATGGAGAAAAAAATATTAAATGTGATTGTATAGGATTGAGTTCATTTGCATATTCTAGTTTTCTTTCTGCTGTCTCAAAAGTTGAATAAAGTGGGTGCATGATGCCATAATCTTAAAGCTCTTGGACAAACAATGTATTTGGTGGACATTTGTTTATATTAATAATTAATTTTATATAAAGACTTCTCATTGCTTGTCAATCAACACCCACCAATACAGGGCCATTATTTTATGAAGACAATGATCTCTACCTTCCAAAAAGACCTCCAAAGATCACCAAGGTCATTATCAGTTTGTTCTTCTGTTTGTTCTTGTTCTGCCTCTTGCCTTGCTGTCTCTGCAGATGATGGAGCAGCTGACGGATAATCACTATGACGTGCTCTCTGTGCCGGAGACCGTGGCGGCTAACTGCGTGTACGTGCGTAGCCCAGCTAAAGTGGACTTCCTGCTGCATCCTACTGTGGACGAGTGTCCCGACAGCATAGCCGTGAGTTTCCTTCTCAAACCGCATGTATTTGCAGCCTGCGTAAACAGTATGGGCCTGAACCATTGGTGCCGTAGGAATATTGTATTGTTATTCATATTACAGCATGTTCTGTATAACACACTTCTGAACCACTGCCACTTCAAAGGCTAATATTGTGCTATTAACAATATATCGTGCAGGACTAACAAAGATGACTAAATAATTATGTTATATTTTAAAATATATTTGCATTTATCATGGCCTGGCGGTTAGGGAACTGGTCTTGTGACCGGAGGGTCGTGGGTTCGATTCCCAGACAGGCCATGACTGAGGTGCCCTTGAGCAAGGCACCTAACCCCAACTGCTCCCCGGGCGCCGGCCACCGCTCTGGGCATGTGTGATCCACAGCCCCCTAGTAATCACTAGTGTGTGTGTGTGTTCTGACCGCACAGATGGGTTAAAAGCGGAGGACAAATTTCGATTGGGGTGTAAAAATCACAACTGACAAAATATGGCACATTTCACATTTCATTTAGTATGTGCACTTGTCCAGAGTGACTGACAGAGGGGCTGTGTTGTCTCCTACACTCCATGTCTGCATGAATCACTGTGCTAGTACAGCTAGACCTGGGGAAAAGCACAACATCACAGCCAGTCAGAGGGATTCAGTGCAATCAGCTTGTTTAAGTCTGTATTTAAAAACAGAGGATTGCACTGAGCATGCAGTGAAAACAAGTTTGCCCCACGAAGCGGGAACCTGCACAGCGTATAGTAAAAATGACAGCATGTCTACCAGTGTAGCTTTCTCAAGTGTACCACATGCAATGCTGTATCTGTCTCAAGATCAGTAAGGGATACCGATAGGCGTGTTTATTTATAGCTACATGCCACTATCAAGTGCTGCCACCATGCTGGAGTGGAAGAGTGGACCCTTTAGCATTTTTGTTTTCACCTCCTGCCTCACACACTCCTAACCCCATCCCTCAGCCTCTCTGCACATCTGGGAGGGACTCAGGGGAGTACTTGTGCGGCTCAGTAGTCTATCTCCTTATCGCCCCCCAGTGGTGCAAGTGTCCACTGTTTACTGCTAAGTAATTTGTGCATGTTTCAGATCAGATATGTGTCCACACCCCTGACAGCCGTACATTTTCAGAGTTGCTTTTGGGCCCAAGTTTGGAAATATAAATATGCACTAAAATGTCAACTTTCTCTGTGTAGGATTAGTACACATTTTTTGGATTTGCACACAGGCCTTATTGTCCAGTCTCCGCATATAATCTGTTCTGTAATCATAACTGTGGTTCATTAATGGTTTAATAATGAAGCTGAAATGTCAGTCCTAATTCATTCCAATCACTAAATTATTCATATTCTTACAGCAGTACTGGGTTGTCTCAACTCTCTATTAGAGACACAGGAATATTCTCTATAGAATTGATTGCAGCTCAGACAACAGGCAGACAGAAGTGAAACAGATTCACTGTATCAAATAACAGAAGTGAAGCAATAAATGGGACAGTTCCTATTCAGCAGTAGTGTTCAAATCCCAGTTCCTAGACAGCAGTAGTGTACAAATACCAGTTGCTATACAGCAGCAGTGTTCAAATCCCAATCCTCATGGTCCAAGTCCTTCAGGTTTTCCACCCTCCCTTTATCTTAGAGACAGATGTGATTACACAGTGCCCAGTCAGTCATACAAATAATTTAATCTGCTACAAGTGATTACAAAATCCAGGACCAGGTTTGGATTCAAGGTCCAGATCCAATTAACAGGATCCTTTAGAGCAGCGGTCACAACCACTGGTAATTTGGTACCGGGCCAAGAAAACATTAATATATTTGTTTTATGCCAGTCCTTTTATTTTGTCGTATTTACCCACCACATACCCGTCCGTGAAAATATTGCCTGACATGTAACCGGTCCGTGGTGTAAAAAAAGCTTTAGAAGGAAAACTGCACGTAAAGACGCTTCTTTCAAAGCTTTAGGTTTAGGGCCAGCTTGCCATATTGAACATATCTGATGTAAAAAGTGCTGTGTGTGATATTAAAGAGGCAATCTGGAAAGGTTCCAGTGTGAGCCTGCAAAGTACTGCAAGAACAATGCTGCACGCAGCAAAACCCCCCAGCACAGCCAGGACACAGTATCTCAAAGGATTAGCTATCATTTCCACTGTCATTTAACAACACTGACTTCACTATGCCTTCTCAAAACAAATTAGAGCTTCCACGTGAAACAAAATGCACATATAAAATTTGTAAGGAACCATGTGTAATATCAAAGTTAAAACGGTAATAATGGATTGGCTTTCCAGGGTTTTTCCCCCATGCGTTTTCATTTATGTTTCATATGAACCATATTGCAAACAAAGAAAAGTCTGAATTCTCTTTACTTCCTAAACTATGTCAGGATGGTCCGTGTTCTGCTCATGGGGTTTTGCTCTATGCCCGTTTCTCCATCTCCCTCCCCCAGGTCTTCCAGAAACTGCCCGACTACACTCTCCTCCCCACCGCCTGCAGTGAGGCTTCCAAACTGGGAGGGGCGCTGTCCTCCTTTTGCCTACTTATCAACAGGAAATTCAACTATTTTTAAATCTGCAATTGATCATATTTGTATGATTTATGATTGTATTGGTGTAGTTAATTTTCCTACAGCTGTGTGGGACCTGTGGCCTCAGTCATATTACTTCCATGTATTTAATACTAATCATTAGTTTATTCATGTAGAAAACATGCACTGAATGTAGAGTAAATAAGAAATTTTATACAGATTTCAGACAATTATGAAATTGTGTGCATGAGATCTCAGTTAATGAGCAGTTATTACATTTACTCACTCACTTGGATAGTGGTAAGCTGTTTTGTACCTGGTGTGTATGCAACACAGACTTACCATCATATCTGTACAGAATATTATGTTAGGGTTTTGGTTTGATTTATAATCACACTAAAATGGTGATGGCACAATGTTGGAGTAAGACACCTTCACTGATACCAGAAAGATTCAGAACCAACCTTGCTGATGCCACAAGGCATTACTTCAATAAACAGACCACTGTTCAACTTCTCATCTCTCTCTTAATATTCGTTAAAGAGTATGATAAGAATGATAAGAAACGTTATCATTCTGTAATATCCAGTAGAAGTTTGAACAGATGACCCAGATAGCATACTGTAGTTGAGACGATCAAAAGGGTTGTCCCTGAATTATATTGTAATCTCAAGATTAAGGAGTGCCATAATCCAAAGAACCAATCTAACCCTTAACCCTAAGCCAACAGATAACAAAAACAGCTCTATTATGTCAAATGCAGTTGAGAAATCCCTGATTTTCTCTCAAGGTGTTTATAAAGTGAAGTGTGCACACATCCAGAAATTAGATGAGATTTATGTCAATTTTCAATGGACAATTCCTTAACCAGGGACAAGGCCAAGGCCTTTGGAAGGTTTCTTTTCTCAAGGGCAGGAAGGTGGAGTTCATGTCTGTGGAGGACTGAACTAACATTGCCTGAGCAGTTGGTGGTGCTGCGTCTGCAGAGGCATGGATAGATCAGCAGAAACAGGACACCGCATGGTCAGGGGTGTGCACACACGCAGGGTGATGCTTCAATGAAGTGGAACAAACGTAATCAATCCAGTCTAGAAGATTCTTACTGGGTTGTATAGCCAGATGAGTGGAATCCAAGACAATGTATGAACGTGCTCAGTTAAATTCCACAGGATTATACATAGCCACTAAATGAACAGCTCCAAAATTTACAACATAGCCAATCTGATCACAATCATGACCTTCGCCAAAGCTGTAAACTGGTAACCCGTTTTTCCACCTTCTGGGGAGTTCAAATGTTGAGGGCTTCAAAAGGCACAGTGGGTTCTATTCCCAGGCCTGAGGCCATGACTGAGGTGTCCTTGAGCAAGGCACCTAACCCCAACTGCTCCCCGGGCTAGGGCTGCCCACCACTCTGGGCACGTGTGCCCTACAGCCCCCTAGTAATCACTAGTGTGTGAGTGTGTTCTCACTGCAGAGATGGGTAAAAAGCAGAGGACAAATTTCAATTGCAGTGAAAAGAAAAAACACAAATGACAAATACGGCACATTTATAAATAAATAAATATCTCAGAATTACGCTAGGTCATTTTTAGAGGCCACTGGAAATGTGAGCCAACATTATATACCAGACCAAGTTACTGGGAATTAACTCTCAAGAGAATAACATACAAGTACTTCAGAACACCTAGAAGGCGTAAGGCATAGCGCTAAAATCTGTGTGCACACCAGTAGTATTTTCCAACGTCCAGATATTTGCAATGCAATGGTGGCTCTATCATGAACCTCAATTCAAACCACACTGTCCACATGAGCAGATCCGGCCCAAGATAAGTGACCAAAACAACCAAATACAGTTTGTTTAAAATTTATTTCATTCTTTTGTAGAAAGCAACAGACATTTTAACGGTTGGACTTGGCTACTCTCTCCAGTTCATCCTTCTTCTTGATGGCGTAAGAGTTTGACGAACCCTGAGGACACAGACATTTCGGAAGATAAGACAACTCAGTGATTCTCCGGGTATTATAAATCTGGAGTGAATCTCTTTCAGAGCTGCTGATTGGTTAAGCAATAAAGCAGCAGCCAATGAATGCAGCACACCAATATGATGAGAGATGCAGCTCGACTCTCTGGACACATCCCAGTTAAGACTGCTAGGAATTCAACCTACTCTATCCAGACAACAAAATACTAAACAAGATGGATGTGGGTGTTGTAAAGAAAATCCCAGTGTCCGAGGTTTTGAACCAGAAAACTGAATTCTACATCGCACTATAAATGTATTTTGCCTCAGGATCATTAGACATCAACGTCACCAGGGGTGCCCATTACGTCGATGGGCATACATGTAGATCGCATGACAAAGTAGTGGATGAATGACAGGCCATCGTCCATCTGCACTAACGGTTGTATATATACACCGCCCCGGTAACAATTTACGTTCGCCACCCCCGTAACAGCCAGAAATATGTGTACTGTCTCTTTAAGGGAGCGAGTTGAGTGCGCGTATGGAATACAGTTTTGTTGTTTTTTTAGCTTTCTGCCATAGACCGACTCAGACCACTGCTTTTTATTTTATTTCTGTAAGTAACGCATTCAATGAGCTTTGGACAACTCACCAGTTCATGTATGAACAGTCAAGTAGTGCTGGAGCCCAGGTTTATTTTGGTCAACCAGCAAATAAACGGACTAAGTGTAATACCACCAGCGCGAGTATGAGTCAGTGATTCACCTCTCCTCTGTGTGCTTCGTGTTTCATTCGCCTGTTCACTGTCCAAGTTCACTTCTATCCGGGACAGAGTGGATATTTAAGGTTGAACTAACTCCGAAAAGCGTTACAAGCATAGAATTAGACTGAATAGATCTGTTTTTATGGATCGGTCACATTGTCACCGATATCCGATCTTTTCCAATATCGGGACCGATACAGATATTAATATCGGAATCGGTGCATCCCTACAAATTACGTTCGCCACACCCATCAACAATTTACACTTGAGGCGAGGTAGATCTTTTTGACTTCGTCATCTTATAAGTAGCTCGCAAGCTGAAATCTTGTGGGCACCCCTGAACTTCACCATGCTGTGTTTTTCTTCTGAACTCTTCAGGATCTCTGGCACATGGTCAGGTTAGCTCTGTGTGTTCTGTTACCTTTGCAGCGTTGATGAGCTCGTCAGCCAAACATTCAGCAATGGTTTTAATGTTCCTGAAGGCAGCCTCTCTTGCCCCCGTACACAGCAGCCAGATGGCCTGAGAGAGAGAGAGAGAGAGACACAGAGAGAGAGAGAACACCCATTAACCTTTCACCACCCTGCGCATTCCTACACTTAACCTCACTTACTAACTGGCTTGCAACTATTTTAATGAGAGGTGTGGGTATATTTGTTTGAATGGAGTAAGTAAATTGGGGCATATTCAATCTCTACAATAATACTTTCACTTGACTTAAGAAAAAAAGCCACATTTTATTTAAATAAAGCTACACACTTAGTTTTATATTTGTTTGAATGCTAAAGAGTAGCCTATTGAATATGGCCTAATTAAGTGTGCATGCACTGGTGATGCTGTATTTAATAAAAGGCAGTGAAGAGTGTGCGTGTGTGTACCTGGTTGACCCTGCGGAGTGGGGACACATCCACAGCCTGTCTCCTTACTGTACCAGCACGTCCGATACGGGTGGAGTCCTCACGGGGGCCACTGTTGATGATGGCATTCACCAGCACCTGCAAGGGGTTCTGCAACACAGCAAAGAAAAACATCAAAATTGGATGAATTCACAATTACAGCCACAGCTGCATTTGTAAAGTCACTTACTACTAAGTTCTACTAATATATATTATATATGGAGTAACGAACCATAAAGCATTCTTAACTTGCTATGTCACAGAGAGAAAAGGTTGTTTTCGGAGCTGGTGATTGGCTAAGCAATGGAAAGCAGCAGCCAATGAATAAGCAGAGAAGGTTTGTTCTGCGAGAACATTAGCACACCAGGACAATGGATTGCATGTGAGGATGTGACTCGAGTCTCGCATCAAATGAGGGAGCGTCCTTTAACAAAGTGAGTTAATAATTTGCATCAACTTGTGAAACAGCAACAGGCCCCATCTGAGGTAATTAAACTGAGAACAGATTTATGGTTGTGTTACATCTTTCCAAAAAATGTCCAGTAAGGAATAATTTGCCAAATATAACACACGAAACCTGTGTTCTTCAGTTTGAACAATATGGTTCTCTTAGAATGTCCTCTAGCCAAAAGCCTGTGTAAATACCCAATTAACATCATTAAAAAAATATATAAAAATATATACTGCATTTAGCATCACCACGCATGTTTGGTCTGGAATGTGCTCCACGAAGGGTTCCGACCTCGCCAGTCAGCAGGTGGATGATCTCGAAGGCGTGTTTGACGATGCGCACGGTCAGGAGCTTCTTGCCGTTGTTACGGCCATGCATCATCATGGAGTTGGCCAGGCGCTCCACAATGGGGCACTGTGCTTTGCGAAAGCGCTTAGCGCCCCCCAGAGTGCGGGAGGTACTTGGCGTACTTCTCCTTAGCGGCAATGTAGTCCTGAGCAAAGGAGGCAAAAATCCAGCTTTATGGGCATGATAATGGATTATTACACACAGTCAAGTCATGTAGTCTGGACATTTTTTCAAAAATGTATTAAGCTCTATTTTCTTCTCACCCACTTTTACCTTTTCATATTTATAGAGTGAACACCTCTCTTACAACCCCAAGCTTTATCTGGACAGACGAGCATAATCTCCAGAGGTGTTAATTCCAGGTTCAGAAAGTAAGTCCTCACCAGGATTTTGCTCAAGCTTGCTAGATTTTCTAATTAGTGCAATCCAGGTAAAATTAGTGGAATCAACGCAATCTAGGAAGCCTGAGCAAAATCCTGGTGAGGACTTTTAATCTCTGAACCTGGAATTGACACCTCTGCTAATCTCTAAGGTCACAATTGCTGAAACGCGCTTAGCTGCTTCAAAGTTATTAGGAATGTTTCAGAGCTGGTGATTGGCTGGGCAACAGAAAGCAGCAGCCAAAGAATAAGCAGAGATGGTTTGATCTGCGAGAACATTAGCACACCAGGACAATGGAGTGTGTGAGGATGTGACTCTAGTCTCGCGTCAAAGGCAAAAAACAGCAAGACAATTTAACTTGCAATGCGTTTCAGAGGCCTCACTCACCTGTAGGGAGATGTCATTGATCTGGACATCATCCGTGCTCCACTTCCCAAACAATTTGATCTCGGGGGTCTCAGCCACCGCTGGTGCGGTCTCCCACTCCGCCATCCTGAGGACAGAGCACCCTCAGAATTAGAGTTCCCCCGGTACCAGAAGGTATTTTAAATGTCGATTTATACCACAGTATTAAGTGTTTCTGAGCTGGTGATTGGCTGGGCAACAGAAGCAGCAGCCAATGAATAAGCAGAGAAGGTTTGTTCTGTGAGAACATTAGCACACCAGGACAACAGAGTGTGTGAGGATGTGACTCTAGTCTCGCGTCAAAGGCAAAAAACAGCAAGACAATTTAACTTGCAATGCGTTTCAGAGGCCTCACTCACCTGTAGGGAGATGTCATTGATCTGGACATCATCCGTGCTCCACTTCCCAAACAATTTGATCTCGGGGGTCTCAGCCACCGCTGGTGCGGTCTCCCACTCCGCCATCCTGAGGACAGAGCACCCTCAGAATTAGAGTTCCCCCGGTACCAGAAGGTATTTTAAATGTCGATTTATACCACAGTATTAAGTGTTTCTGAGCTGGTGATTGGCTGGGCAACAGAAGCAGCAGCCAATGAATAAGCAGAGAAGGTTTGTTCTGTGAGAACATTAGCACACCAGGACAACAGAGTGTGTGAGGATGTGACTCTAGTCTCGCGTCAAAGGCAAAAAACAGCAAGACAATTTAACTTGCAATGCGTTTCAGAGGCCTCACTCACCTGTAGGGAGATGTCATTGATCTGGACATCATCCGTGCTCCACTTCCCAAACAATTTGATCTCGGGGGTCTCAGCCACCGCTGGTGCGGTCTCCCACTCCGCCATCCTGAGGACAGAGCACCCTCAGAATTAGAGTTCCCCCGGTACCAGAAGGTATTTTAAATGTCGATTTATACCACAGTATTAAGTGTTTCTGAGCTGGTGATTGGCTGGGCAACAGAAGCAGCAGCCAATGAATAAGCAGAGAAGGTTTGTTCTGCGAGAACATTAGCACACCAGGACAACAGAGTGTGTGAGGATGTGACTCTAGTCTCGCTTGAGCACAGCTGGTACAGAAAACACCCAAACTTAAAAATGTTTTAAAAATCAGATTGAAGGATTGAGTAAGTTTTTTTAAAGCAATTAAACAAACCTTTCCCTCATCATGCCTCATTATGGAATGAAAAAGAAATCCGCCTTGTTCTTCTATTGATAAATCTAGGAGACGAAATATTGTTGAAAAACGTACCAGTTACGAACACGGGTAAAATTAGTTGCTGAAAACGCATTTGGTTTCGCATGTTAATTTTCGTTGAATTATCAGAACCAAACCGGGAGCGAATTAACTCCCTCACGAAAAAAATCTGCGAATTCGGCAACCAGTCATAAGTCCAATTTATCAGCCGAAAACGGACTAGTTAAGCTCGACTGCTTCGTTTTGTGCACCATGAAATACTGACTAGACGTTTCGAGTAAAACTGGAAGTAATGGACGCAAGCGAGGGACTCCGTGTGCGCCAAAACCCCACACTTTGTGGGCCAGTTAACCAACAGCCTGCTGAACCAACCAAAGCAAACCATTCACATCCACGTCCTTATAAACGTGTCTAAGCGTCCACCAAACACGACACACCGGGCCACAACGCAGCCTCGCCAGACACCCGATCGGAAACCTCTACGTTTGCTAGAAATCTCAAAAGACGAACTTTAATATAATCGTTTCGTCTTTAAATTATATTCGGACACAGACTCGAACAGCTCTCGACAAAACATAAATACACCCAGACGTTTGTAACCCTGCTGGTTAGGTTAGCCATATGTCTAGCGAGCGTGGCCGGACCACACATGGGCTCGGGAGAGAAATAGTATTTTATTAAACAGAGCTCAATTCGTCAGGTCTGCGGATCCGTTTATCTTGCCAGAGAGTTAGAGAAAATGTACCACACGACAATTGTTCGTTCTAGGCTGTTTACATGCTAATTTCAAGCATTATTTCCCCCACTCACTTGTGCGCTGACCCACACCGCACTTCGCAGAGACAGAAAAGGAATTGTCGACGGTGTATCGCGCCTACATGCCCTTCGGCGGAAACGCCATCTTTTACTTCCGTTGCACATATGCTTTATGGGATTGTAGTTTGTCCGCTGATATTCCAAACCAGGGATTCTTAAGGGATCCCGTGCATTAAATTCAGTTATCAGACCCACCGTGAGTCAACCGATGAGTCAACCCACCGATAGATCAGCAGAAACAGGACACCGCATGGTCAGGGGTGTGCACACACGCAGGGTGATGCTTCAATGAAGTGGAACAAACGTAATCAATCCAGTCTAGAAGATTCTTACTGGGTTGTATAGCCAGATGAGTGGAATCCAAGACAATGTATGAACGTGCTCAAAGTTAAATTCCACAGGATTATACATAGCCACTAAATGAACAGCTCCAAAATTTACAACATAGCCAATCTGATCACAATCATGACCTTCGCCAAAGCTGTAAACTGGTAACCCGTTTTTCCACCTTCTGGGGAGTTCAAATGTTGAGGGCTTCAAAAGGCACAGTGGGTTCTATTCCCAGGCCTGAGGCCATGACTGAGGTGTCCTTGAGCAAGGCACCTAACCCCAACTGCTCCCCGGGCTAGGGCTGCCCACCACTCTGGGCACGTGTGCCCTACAGCCCCCTAGTAATCACTAGTGTGTGAGTGTGTTCTCACTGCAGAGATGGGTAAAAAGCAGAGGACAAATTTCAATTGCAGTGAAAAGAAAAAACACAAATGACAAATACGGCACATTTATAAATAAATAAATATCTCAGAATTACGCTAGGTCATTTTTAGAGGCCACTGGAAATGTGAGCCAACATTATATACCAGACCAAGTTACGGAGGTGTCCTTGAGCAAGGCACCTAACCCCAACTGCTCCCCGGGCTAGGGCTGCCCACCACTCTGGGCACGTGTGCCCTACAGCCCCCTAGTAATCACTAGTGTGTGAGTGTGTTCTCACTGCAGAGATGGGTAAAAAGCAGAGGACAAATTTCAATTGCAGTGAAAAGAAAAAACACAAATGACAAATACGGCACATTTATAAATAAATAAATATCTCAGAATTACGCTAGGTCATTTTTAGAGGCCACTGGAAATGTGAGCCAACATTATATACCAGACCAAGTTACTGGGAATTAACTCTCAAGAGAATAACATACAAGTACTTCAGAACACCTAGAAGGCGTAAGGCATAGCGCTAAAATCTGTGTGCACACCAGTAGTATTTTCCAACGTCCAGATATTTGCAATGCAATGGTGGCTCTATCATGAACCTCAATTCAAACCACACTGTCCACATGAGCAGATCCGGCCCAAGATAAGTGACCAAAACAACCAAATACAGTTTGTTTAAAATTTATTTCATTCTTTTGTAGAAAGCAACAGACATTTTAACGGTTGGACTTGGCTACTCTCTCCAGTTCATCCTTCTTCTTGATGGCGTAAGAGTTTGACGAACCCTGAGGACACAGACATTTCGGAAGATAAGACAACTCAGTGATTCTCCGGGTATTATAAATCTGGAGTGAATCTCTTTCAGAGCTGCTGATTGGTTAAGCAATAAAGCAGCAGCCAATGAATGCAGCACACCAATATGATGAGAGATGCAGCTCGACTCTCTGGACACATCCCAGTTAAGACTGCTAGGAATTCAACCTACTCTATCCAGACAACAAAATACTAAACAAGATGGATGTGGGTGTTGTAAAGAAAATCCCAGTGTCCGAGGTTTTGAACCAGAAAACTGAATTCTACATCGCACTATAAATGTATTTTGCCTCAGGATCATTAGACATCAACGTCACCAGGGGTGCCCATTACATCGATGGGCATACATGTAGATCGCATGACAAAGTAGTGGATGAATGACAGGCCAT
The DNA here is from genome assembly GCF_052324685.1 of Brachyhypopomus gauderio. Taxonomy (NCBI): domain Eukaryota; kingdom Metazoa; phylum Chordata; class Actinopteri; order Gymnotiformes; family Hypopomidae; genus Brachyhypopomus; species Brachyhypopomus gauderio. Next base: position 15,971,744 of record NC_135215.1, on the reverse strand, counting down.
CGTCCATCTGCACTAACGGTTGTATATATACACCGCCCCGGTAACAATTTACGTTCGCCACCCCTGTAACAGCCAGAAATATGTGTACTGTCTCTTTAAGGGAGCGAGTTGAGTGCGCGTATGGAATACAGTTTTGTTGTTTTTTTAGCTTTCTGCCATAGACCGACTCAGACCACTGCTTTTTATTTTATTTCTGTAAGTAACGCATTCAATGAGCTTTGGACAACTCACCAGTTCATGTATGAACAGTCAAGTAGTGCTGGAGCCCAGGTTTATTTTGGTCAACCAGCAAATAAACGGACTAAGTGTAATACCACCAGCGCGAGTATGGGTCAGTGAATCACCTCTCCTCTGTGTGCTTCGTGTTTCATTCGCCTGTTCACTGTCCAAGTTCACTTCTATCCGGGACAGAGTGGATATTTAAGGTTGAACTAACTCCGAAAAGCGTTACAAGCATAGAATTAGACTGAATAGATCTGTTTTTATGGATCGGTCACATTGTCACCGATATCCGATCTTTTCCAATATCGGGACCGATACAGATATTAATATCGGAATCGGTGCATCCCTACAAATTACGTTCGCCACACCCATCAACAATTTACACTTGAGGCGAGGTAGATCTTTTTGACTTCGTCATCTTATAAGTAGCTCGCAAGCTGAAATCTTGTGGGCACCCCTGAACTTCACCATGCTGTGTTTTTCTTCTGAACTCTTCAGGATCTCTGGCACATGGTCAGGTTAGCTCTGTGTGTTCTGTTACCTTTGCAGCGTTGATGAGCTCGTCAGCCAAACATTCAGCAATGGTTTTAATGTTCCTGAAGGCAGCCTCTCTTGCCCCCGTACACAGCAGCCAGATGGCCTGAGAGAGAGAGAGAGAGAGACACAGAGAGAGAGAGAACACCCATTAACCTTTCACCACCCTGCGCATTCCTACACTTAACCTCACTTACTAACTGGCTTGCAACTATTTTAATGAGAGGTGTGGGTATATTTGTTTGAATGGAGTAAGTAAATTGGGGCATATTCAATCTCTACAATAATACTTTCACTTGACTTAAGAAAAAAAGCCACATTTTATTTAAATAAAGCTACACACTTAGTTTTATATTTGTTTGAATGCTAAAGAGTAGCCTATTGAATATGGCCTAATTAAGTGTGCATGCACTGGTGATGCTGTATTTAATAAAAGGCAGTGAAGAGTGTGCGTGTGTGTACCTGGTTGACCCTGCGGAGTGGGGACACATCCACAGCCTGTCTCCTTACTGTACCAGCACGTCCGATACGGGTGGAGTCCTCACGGGGGCCACTGTTGATGATGGCATTCACCAGCACCTGCAAGGGGTTCTGCAACACAGCAAAGAAAAACATCAAAATTGGATGAATTCACAATTACAGCCACAGCTGCATTTGTAAAGTCACTTACTACTAAGTTCTACTAATATATATTATATATGGAGTAACGAACCATAAAGCATTCTTAACTTGCTATGTCACAGAGAGAAAAGGTTGTTTTCGGAGCTGGTGATTGGCTAAGCAATGGAAAGCAGCAGCCAATGAATAAGCAGAGAAGGTTTGTTCTGCGAGAACATTAGCACACCAGGACAATGGATTGCATGTGAGGATGTGACTCGAGTCTCGCATCAAATGAGGGAGCGTCCTTTAACAAAGTGAGTTAATAATTTGCATCAACTTGTGAAACAGCAACAGGCCCCATCTGAGGTAATTAAACTGAGAACAGATTTATGGTTGTGTTACATCTTTCCAAAAAATGTCCAGTAAGGAATAATTTGCCAAATATAACACACGAAACCTGTGTTCTTCAGTTTGAACAATATGGTTCTCTTAGAATGTCCTCTAGCCAAAAGCCTGTGTAAATACCCAATTAACATCATTAAAAAAATATATAAAAATATATACTGCATTTAGCATCACCACGCATGTTTGGTCTGGAATGTGCTCCACGAAGGGTTCCGACCTCGCCAGTCAGCAGGTGGATGATCTCGAAGGCGTGTTTGACGATGCGCACGGTCAGGAGCTTCTTGCCGTTGTTACGGCCATGCATCATCATGGAGTTGGCCAGGCGCTCCACAATGGGGCACTGTGCTTTGCGAAAGCGCTTAGCGCCCCCCAGAGTGCGGGAGGTACTTGGCGTACTTCTCCTTAGCGGCAATGTAGTCCTGAGCAAAGGAGGCAAAAATCCAGCTTTATGGGCATGATAATGGATTATTACACACAGTCAAGTCATGTAGTCTGGACATTTTTTCAAAAATGTATTAAGCTCTATTTTCTTCTCACCCACTTTTACCTTTTCATATTTATAGAGTGAACACCTCTCTTACAACCCCAAGCTTTATCTGGACAGACGAGCATAATCTCCAGAGGTGTTAATTCCAGGTTCAGAAAGTAAGTCCTCACCAGGATTTTGCTCAAGCTTGCTAGATTTTCTAATTAGTGCAATCCAGGTAAAATTAGTGGAATCAACGCAATCTAGGAAGCCTGAGCAAAATCCTGGTGAGGACTTTTAATCTCTGAACCTGGAATTGACACCTCTGCTAATCTCTAAGGTCACAATTGCTGAAACGCGCTTAGCTGCTTCAAAGTTATTAGGAATGTTTCAGAGCTGGTGATTGGCTGGGCAACAGAAAGCAGCAGCCAAAGAATAAGCAGAGATGGTTTGATCTGCGAGAACATTAGCACACCAGGACAATGGAGTGTGTGAGGATGTGACTCTAGTCTCGCGTCAAAGGCAAAAAACAGCAAGACAATTTAACTTGCAATGCGTTTCAGAGGCCTCACTCACCTGTAGGGAGATGTCATTGATCTGGACATCATCCGTGCTCCACTTCCCAAACAATTTGATCTCGGGGGTCTCAGCCACCGCTGGTGCGGTCTCCCACTCCGCCATCCTGAGGACAGAGCACCCTCAGAATTAGAGTTCCCCCGGTACCAGAAGGTATTTTAAATGTCGATTTATACCACAGTATTAAGTGTTTCTGAGCTGGTGATTGGCTGGGCAACAGAAGCAGCAGCCAATGAATAAGCAGAGAAGGTTTGTTCTGTGAGAACATTAGCACACCAGGACAACAGAGTGTGTGAGGATGTGACTCTAGTCTCGCGTCAAAGGCAAAAAACAGCAAGACAATTTAACTTGCAATGCGTTTCAGAGGCCTCACTCACCTGTAGGGAGATGTCATTGATCTGGACATCATCCGTGCTCCACTTCCCAAACAATTTGATCTCGGGGGTCTCAGCCACCGCTGGTGCGGTCTCCCACTCCGCCATCCTGAGGACAGAGCACCCTCAGAATTAGAGTTCCCCCGGTACCAGAAGGTATTTTAAATGTCGATTTATACCACAGTATTAAGTGTTTCTGAGCTGGTGATTGGCTGGGCAACAGAAGCAGCAGCCAATGAATAAGCAGAGAAGGTTTGTTCTGTGAGAACATTAGCACACCAGGACAACAGAGTGTGTGAGGATGTGACTCTAGTCTCGCGTCAAAGGCAAAAAACAGCAAGACAATTTAACTTGCAATGCGTTTCAGAGGCCTCACTCACCTGTAGGGAGATGTCATTGATCTGGACATCATCCGTGCTCCACTTCCCAAACAATTTGATCTCGGGGGTCTCAGCCACCGCTGGTGCGGTCTCCCACTCCGCCATCCTGAGGACAGAGCACCCTCAGAATTAGAGTTCCCCCGGTACCAGAAGGTATTTTAAATGTCGATTTATACCACAGTATTAAGTGTTTCTGAGCTGGTGATTGGCTGGGCAACAGAAGCAGCAGCCAATGAATAAGCAGAGAAGGTTTGTTCTGCGAGAACATTAGCACACCAGGACAACAGAGTGTGTGAGGATGTGACTCTAGTCTCGCTTGAGCACAGCTGGTACAGAAAACACCCAAACTTAAAAATGTTTTAAAAATCAGATTGAAGGATTGAGTAAGTTTTTTTAAAGCAATTAAACAAACCTTTCCCTCATCATGCCTCATTATGGAATGAAAAAGAAATCCGCCTTGTTCTTCTATTGATAAATCTAGGAGACGAAATATTGTTGAAAAACGTACCAGTTACGAACACGGGTAAAATTAGTTGCTGAAAACGCATTTGGTTTCGCATGTTAATTTTCGTTGAATTATCAGAACCAAACCGGGAGCGAATTAACTCCCTCACGAAAAAAATCTGCGAATTCGGCAACCAGTCATAAGTCCAATTTATCAGCCGAAAACGGACTAGTTAAGCTCGACTGCTTCGTTTTGTGCACCATGAAATACTGACTAGACGTTTCGAGTAAAACTGGAAGTAATGGACGCAAGCGAGGGACTCCGTGTGCGCCAAAACCCCACACTTTGTGGGCCAGTTAACCAACAGCCTGCTGAACCAACCAAAGCAAACCATTCACATCCACGTCCTTATAAACGTGTCTAAGCGTCCACCAAACACGACACACCGGGCCACAACGCAGCCTCGCCAGACACCCGATCGGAAACCTCTACGTTTGCTAGAAATCTCAAAAGACGAACTTTAATATAATCGTTTCGTCTTTAAATTATATTCGGACACAGACTCGAACAGCTCTCGACAAAACATAAATACACCCAGACGTTTGTAACCCTGCTGGTTAGGTTAGCCATATGTCTAGCGAGCGTGGCCGGACCACACATGGGCTCGGGAGAGAAATAGTATTTTATTAAACAGAGCTCAATTCGTCAGGTCTGCGGATCCGTTTATCTTGCCAGAGAGTTAGAGAAAATGTACCACACGACAATTGTTCGTTCTAGGCTGTTTACATGCTAATTTCAAGCATTATTTCCCCCACTCACTTGTGCGCTGACCCACACCGCACTTCGCAGAGACAGAAAAGGAATTGTCGACGGTGTATCGCGCCTACATGCCCTTCGGCGGAAACGCCATCTTTTACTTCCGTTGCACATATGCTTTATGGGATTGTAGTTTGTCCGCTGATATTCCAAACCAGGGATTCTTAAGGGATCCCGTGCATTAAATTCAGTTATCAGACCCACCGTGAGTCAACCGATGAGTCAACCCACCGATAGATCAGCAGAAACAGGACACCGCATGGTCAGGGGTGTGCACACACGCAGGGTGATGCTTCAATGAAGTGGAACAAACGTAATCAATCCAGTCTAGAAGATTCTTACTGGGTTGTATAGCCAGATGAGTGGAATCCAAGACAATGTATGAACGTGCTCAAAGTTAAATTCCACAGGATTATACATAGCCACTAAATGAACAGCTCCAAAATTTACAACATAGCCAATCTGATCACAATCATGACCTTCGCCAAAGCTGTAAACTGGTAACCCGTTTTTCCACCTTCTGGGGAGTTCAAATGTTGAGGGCTTCAAAAGGCACAGTGGGTTCTATTCCCAGGCCTGAGGCCATGACTGAGGTGTCCTTGAGCAAGGCACCTAACCCCAACTGCTCCCCGGGCTAGGGCTGCCCACCACTCTGGGCACGTGTGCCCTACAGCCCCCTAGTAATCACTAGTGTGTGAGTGTGTTCTCACTGCAGAGATGGGTAAAAAGCAGAGGACAAATTTCAATTGCAGTGAAAAGAAAAAACACAAATGACAAATACGGCACATTTATAAATAAATAAATATCTCAGAATTACGCTAGGTCATTTTTAGAGGCCACTGGAAATGTGAGCCAACATTATATACCAGACCAAGTTACTGGGAATTAACTCTCAAGAGAATAACATACAAGTACTTCAGAACACCTAGAAGGCGTAAGGCATAGCGCTAAAATCTGTGTGCACACCAGTAGTATTTTCCAACGTCCAGATATTTGCAATGCAATGGTGGCTCTATCATGAACCTCAATTCAAACCACACTGTCCACATGAGCAGATCCGGCCCAAGATAAGTGACCAAAACAACCAAATACAGTTTGTTTAAAATTTATTTCATTCTTTTGTAGAAAGCAACAGACATTTTAACGGTTGGACTTGGCTACTCTCTCCAGTTCATCCTTCTTCTTGATGGCGTAAGAGTTTGACGAACCCTGAGGACACAGACATTTCGGAAGATAAGACAACTCAGTGATTCTCCGGGTATTATAAATCTGGAGTGAATCTCTTTCAGAGCTGCTGATTGGTTAAGCAATAAAGCAGCAGCCAATGAATGCAGCACACCAATATGATGAGAGATGCAGCTCGACTCTCTGGACACATCCCAGTTAAGACTGCTAGGAATTCAACCTACTCTATCCAGACAACAAAATACTAAACAAGATGGATGTGGGTGTTGTAAAGAAAATCCCAGTGTCCGAGGTTTTGAACCAGAAAACTGAATTCTACATCGCACTATAAATGTATTTTGCCTCAGGATCATTAGACATCAACGTCACCAGGGGTGCCCATTACATCGATGGGCATACATGTAGATCGCATGACAAAGTAGTGGATGAATGACAGGCCATCGTCCATCTGCACTAACGGTTGTATATATACACCGCCCCGGTAACAATTTACGTTCGCCACCCCTGTAACAGCCAGAAATATGTGTACTGTCTCTTTAAGGGAGCGAGTTGAGTGCGCGTATGGAATACAGTTTTGTTGTTTTTTTAGCTTTCTGCCATAGACCGACTCAGACCACTGCTTTTTATTTTATTTCTGTAAGTAACGCATTCAATGAGCTTTGGACAACTCACCAGTTCATGTATGAACAGTCAAGTAGTGCTGGAGCCCAGGTTTATTTTGGTCAACCAGCAAATAAACGGACTAAGTGTAATACCACCAGCGCGAGTATGGGTCAGTGAATCACCTCTCCTCTGTGTGCTTCGTGTTTCATTCGCCTGTTCACTGTCCAAGTTCACTTCTATCCGGGACAGAGTGGATATTTAAGGTTGAACTAACTCCGAAAAGCGTTACAAGCATAGAATTAGACTGAATAGATCTGTTTTTATGGATCGGTCACATTGTCACCGATATCCGATCTTTTCCAATATCGGGACCGATACAGATATTAATATCGGAATCGGTGCATCCCTACAAATTACGTTCGCCACACCCATCAACAATTTACACTTGAGGCGAGGTAGATCTTTTTGACTTCGTCATCTTATAAGTAGCTCGCAAGCTGAAATCTTGTGGGCACCCCTGAACTTCACCATGCTGTGTTTTTCTTCTGAACTCTTCAGGATCTCTGGCACATGGTCAGGTTAGCTCTGTGTGTTCTGTTACCTTTGCAGCGTTGATGAGCTCGTCAGCCAAACATTCAGCAATGGTTTTAATGTTCCTGAAGGCAGCCTCTCTTGCCCCCGTACACAGCAGCCAGATGGCCTGAGAGAGAGAGAGAGAGAGACACAGAGAGAGAGAGAACACCCATTAACCTTTCACCACCCTGCGCATTCCTACACTTAACCTCACTTACTAACTGGCTTGCAACTATTTTAATGAGAGGTGTGGGTATATTTGTTTGAATGGAGTAAGTAAATTGGGGCATATTCAATCTCTACAATAATACTTTCACTTGACTTAAGAAAAAAAGCCACATTTTATTTAAATAAAGCTACACACTTAGTTTTATATTTGTTTGAATGCTAAAGAGTAGCCTATTGAATATGGCCTAATTAAGTGTGCATGCACTGGTGATGCTGTATTTAATAAAAGGCAGTGAAGAGTGTGCGTGTGTGTACCTGGTTGACCCTGCGGAGTGGGGACACATCCACAGCCTGTCTCCTTACTGTACCAGCACGTCCGATACGGGTGGAGTCCTCACGGGGGCCACTGTTGATGATGGCATTCACCAGCACCTGCAAGGGGTTCTGCAACACAGCAAAGAAAAACATCAAAATTGGATGAATTCACAATTACAGCCACAGCTGCATTTGTAAAGTCACTTACTACTAAGTTCTACTAATATATATTATATATGGAGTAACGAACCATAAAGCATTCTTAACTTGCTATGTCACAGAGAGAAAAGGTTGTTTTCGGAGCTGGTGATTGGCTAAGCAATGGAAAGCAGCAGCCAATGAATAAGCAGAGAAGGTTTGTTCTGCGAGAACATTAGCACACCAGGACAATGGATTGCATGTGAGGATGTGACTCGAGTCTCGCATCAAATGAGGGAGCGTCCTTTAACAAAGTGAGTTAATAATTTGCATCAACTTGTGAAACAGCAACAGGCCCCATCTGAGGTAATTAAACTGAGAACAGATTTATGGTTGTGTTACATCTTTCCAAAAAATGTCCAGTAAGGAATAATTTGCCAAATATAACACACGAAACCTGTGTTCTTCAGTTTGAACAATATGGTTCTCTTAGAATGTCCTCTAGCCAAAAGCCTGTGTAAATACCCAATTAACATCATTAAAAAAATATATAAAAATATATACTGCATTTAGCATCACCACGCATGTTTGGTCTGGAATGTGCTCCACGAAGGGTTCCGACCTCGCCAGTCAGCAGGTGGATGATCTCGAAGGCGTGTTTGACGATGCGCACGGTCAGGAGCTTCTTGCCGTTGTTACGGCCATGCATCATCATGGAGTTGGCCAGGCGCTCCACAATGGGGCACTGTGCTTTGCGAAAGCGCTTAGCGCCCCCCAGAGTGCGGGAGGTACTTGGCGTACTTCTCCTTAGCGGCAATGTAGTCCTGAGCAAAGGAGGCAAAAATCCAGCTTTATGGGCATGATAATGGATTATTACACACAGTCAAGTCATGTAGTCTGGACATTTTTTCAAAAATGTATTAAGCTCTATTTTCTTCTCACCCACTTTTACCTTTTCATATTTATAGAGTGAACACCTCTCTTACAACCCCAAGCTTTATCTGGACAGACGAGCATAATCTCCAGAGGTGTTAATTCCAGGTTCAGAAAGTAAGTCCTCACCAGGATTTTGCTCAAGCTTGCTAGATTTTCTAATTAGTGCAATCCAGGTAAAATTAGTGGAATCAACGCAATCTAGGAAGCCTGAGCAAAATCCTGGTGAGGACTTTTAATCTCTGAACCTGGAATTGACACCTCTGCTAATCTCTAAGGTCACAATTGCTGAAACGCGCTTAGCTGCTTCAAAGTTATTAGGAATGTTTCAGAGCTGGTGATTGGCTGGGCAACAGAAAGCAGCAGCCAAAGAATAAGCAGAGATGGTTTGATCTGCGAGAACATTAGCACACCAGGACAATGGAGTGTGTGAGGATGTGACTCTAGTCTCGCGTCAAAGGCAAAAAACAGCAAGACAATTTAACTTGCAATGCGTTTCAGAGGCCTCACTCACCTGTAGGGAGATGTCATTGATCTGGACATCATCCGTGCTCCACTTCCCAAACAATTTGATCTCGGGGGTCTCAGCCACCGCTGGTGCGGTCTCCCACTCCGCCATCCTGAGGACAGAGCACCCTCAGAATTAGAGTTCCCCCGGTACCAGAAGGTATTTTAAATGTCGATTTATACCACAGTATTAAGTGTTTCTGAGCTGGTGATTGGCTGGGCAACAGAAGCAGCAGCCAATGAATAAGCAGAGAAGGTTTGTTCTGTGAGAACATTAGCACACCAGGACAACAGAGTGTGTGAGGATGTGACTCTAGTCTCGCGTCAAAGGCAAAAAACAGCAAGACAATTTAACTTGCAATGCGTTTCAGAGGCCTCACTCACCTGTAGGGAGATGTCATTGATCTGGACATCATCCGTGCTCCACTTCCCAAACAATTTGATCTCGGGGGTCTCAGCCACCGCTGGTGCGGTCTCCCACTCCGCCATCCTGAGGACAGAGCACCCTCAGAATTAGAGTTCCCCCGGTACCAGAAGGTATTTTAAATGTCGATTTATACCACAGTATTAAGTGTTTCTGAGCTGGTGATTGGCTGGGCAACAGAAGCAGCAGCCAATGAATAAGCAGAGAAGGTTTGTTCTGTGAGAACATTAGCACACCAGGACAACAGAGTGTGTGAGGATGTGACTCTAGTCTCGCGTCAAAGGCAAAAAACAGCAAGACAATTTAACTTGCAATGCGTTTCAGAGGCCTCACTCACCTGTAGGGAGATGTCATTGATCTGGACATCATCCGTGCTCCACTTCCCAAACAATTTGATCTCGGGGGTCTCAGCCACCGCTGGTGCGGTCTCCCACTCCGCCATCCTGAGGACAGAGCACCCTCAGAATTAGAGTTCCCCCGGTACCAGAAGGTATTTTAAATGTCGATTTATACCACAGTATTAAGTGTTTCTGAGCTGGTGATTGGCTGGGCAACAGAAGCAGCAGCCAATGAATAAGCAGAGAAGGTTTGTTCTGTGAGAACATTAGCACACCAGGACAACAGAGTGTGTGAGGATGTGACTCTAGTCTCGCGTCAAAGGCAAAAAACAGCAAGACAATTTAACTTGCAATGCGTTTCAGAGGCCTCACTCACCTGTAGGGAGATGTCATTGATCTGGACATCATCCGTGCTCCACTTCCCAAACAATTTGATCTCGGGGGTCTCAGCCACCGCTGGTGCGGTCTCCCACTCCGCCATCCTGAGGACAGAGCACCCTCAGAATTAGAGTTCCCCCGGTACCAGAAGGTATTTTAAATGTCGATTTATACCACAGTATTAAGTGTTTCTGAGCTGGTGATTGGCTGGGCAACAGAAGCAGCAGCCAATGAATAAGCAGAGAAGGTTTGTTCTGCGAGAACATTAGCACACCAGGACAACAGAGTGTGTGAGGATGTGACTCTAGTCTCGCTTGAGCACAGCTGGTACAGAAAACACCCAAACTTAAAAATGTTTTAAAAATCAGATTGAAGGATTGAGTAAGTTTTTTTAAAGCAATTAAACAAACCTTTCCCTCATCATGCCTCATTATGGAATGAAAAAGAAATCCGCCTTGTTCTTCTATTGATAAATCTAGGAGACGAAATATTGTTGAAAAACGTACCAGTTACGAACACGGGTAAAATTAGTTGCTGAAAACGCATTTGGTTTCGCATGTTAATTTTCGTTGAATTATCAGAACCAAACCGGGAGCGAATTAACTCCCTCACGAAAAAAATCTGCGAATTCGGCAACCAGTCATAAGTCCAATTTATCAGCCGAAAACGGACTAGTTAAGCTCGACTGCTTCGTTTTGTGCACCATGAAATACTGACTAGACGTTTCGAGTAAAACTGGAAGTAATGGACGCAAGCGAGGGACTCCGTGTGCGCCAAAACCCCACACTTTGTGGGCCAGTTAACCAACAGCCTGCTGAACCAACCAAAGCAAACCATTCACATCCACGTCCTTATAAACGTGTCTAAGCGTCCACCAAACACGACACACCGGGCCACAACGCAGCCTCGCCAGACACCCGATCGGAAACCTCTACGTTTGCTAGAAATCTCAAAAGACGAACTTTTAAAGACGAAACGATTATATTAATTATATTCGGACACAGACTCGAACAGCTCTCGACAAAACATAAATACACCCAGACGTTTGTAACCCTGCTGGTTAGGTTAGCCATATGTCTAGCGAGCGTGGCCGGACCACACATGGGCTCGGGAGAGAAATAGTGTTTTATTAAACAGAGCTCAATTCGTCAGGTCTGCGGATCCGTTTATCTTGCCAGAGAGTTAGAGAAAATGTACCACACGACAATTGTTCGTTCTAGGCTGTTTACATGCTAATTTCAAGCATTATTTCCCCCACTCACTTGTGCGCTGACCCACACCGCACTTCGCAGAGACAGAAAAGGAATTGTCGACGGTGTATCGCGCCTACATGCCCTTCGGCGGAAACGCCATCTTTTACTTCCGTTGCACATATGCTTTATGGGATTGTAGTTTGTCCGCTGATATTCCAAACCAGGGATTCTTAAGGGATCCCGTGCATTAAATTCAGTTATCAGACCCACCGTGAGTCAACCGATGAGTCAACCCACCGATAGATCAGCAGAAACAGGACACCGCATGGTCAGGGGTGTGCACACACGCAGGGTGATGCTTCAATGAAGTGGAACAAACGTAATCAATCCAGTCTAGAAGATTCTTACTGGGTTGTATAGCCAGATGAGTGGAATCCAAGACAATGTATGAACGTGCTCAAAGTTAAATTCCACAGGATTATACATAGCCACTAAATGAACAGCTCCAAAATTTACAACATAGCCAATCTGATCACAATCATGACCTTCGCCAAAGCTGTAAACTGGTAACCCGTTTTTCCACCTTCTGGGGAGTTCAAATGTTGAGGGCTTCAAAAGGCACAGTGGGTTCTATTCCCAGGCCTGAGGCCATGACTGAGGTGTCCTTGAGCAAGGCACCTAACCCCAACTGCTCCCCGGGCTAGGGCTGCCCACCACTCTGGGCACGTGTGCCCTACAGCCCCCTAGTAATCACTAGTGTGTGAGTGTGTTCTCACTGCAGAGATGGGTAAAAAGCAGAGGACAAATTTCAATTGCAGTGAAAAGAAAAAACACAAATGACAAATACGGCACATTTATAAATAAATAAATATCTCAGAATTACGCTAGGTCATTTTTAGAGGCCACTGGAAATGTGAGCCAACATTATATACCAGACCAAGTTACTGGGAATTAACTCTCAAGAGAATAACATACAAGTACTTCAGAACACCTAGAAGGCGTAAGGCATAGCGCTAAAATCTGTGTGCACACCAGTAGTATTTTCCAACGTCCAGATATTTGCAATGCAATGGTGGCTCTATCATGAACCTCAATTCAAACCACACTGTCCACATGAGCAGATCCGGCCCAAGATAAGTGACCAAAACAACCAAATACAGTTTGTTTAAAATTTATTTCATTCTTTTGTAGAAAGCAACAGACATTTTAACGGTTGGACTTGGCTACTCTCTCCAGTTCATCCTTCTTCTTGATGGCGTAAGAGTTTGACGAACCCTGAGGACACAGACATTTCGGAAGATAAGACAACTCAGTGATTCTCCGGGTATTATAAATCTGGAGTGAATCTCTTTCAGAGCTGCTGATTGGTTAAGCAATAAAGCAGCAGCCAATGAATGCAGCACACCAATATGATGAGAGATGCAGCTCGACTCTCTGGACACATCCCAGTTAAGACTGCTAGGAATTCAACCTACTCTATCCAGACAACAAAATACTAAACAAGATGGATGTGGGTGTTGTAAAGAAAATCCCAGTGTCCGAGGTTTTGAACCAGAAAACTGAATTCTACATCGCACTATAAATGTATTTTGCCTCAGGATCATTAGACATCAACGTCACCAGGGGTGCCCATTACATCGATGGGCATACATGTAGATCGCATGACAAAGTAGTGGATGAATGACAGGCCATCGTCCATCTGCACTAACGGTTGTATATATACACCGCCCCGGTAACAATTTACGTTCGCCACCCCTGTAACAGCCAGAAATATGTGTACTGTCTCTTTAAGGGAGCGAGTTGAGTGCGCGTATGGAATACAGTTTTGTTGTTTTTTTAGCTTTCTGCCATAGACCGACTCAGACCACTGCTTTTTATTTTATTTCTGTAAGTAACGCATTCAATGAGCTTTGGACAACTCACCAGTTTATGTATGAACAGTCAAGTAGTGCTGGAGCCCAGGTTTATTTTGGTCAACCAGCAAATAAACGGACTAAGTGTAATACCACCAGCGCGAGTATGGGTCAGTGATTCACCTCTCCTCTGTGTGCTTCGTGTTTCATTCGCCTGTTCACTGTCCAAGTTCACTTCTATCCGGGACAGAGTGGATATTTAAGGTTGAACTAACTCCGAAAAGCGTTACAAGCATAGAATTAGACTGAATAGATCTGTTTTTATGGATCGGTCACATTGTCACCGATATCCGATCTTTTCCAATATCGGGACCGATACAGATATTAATATCGGAATCGGTGCATCCCTACAAATTACGTTCGCCACACCCATCAACAATTTACACTTGAGGCGAGGTAGATCTTTTTGACTTCGTCATCTTATAAGTAGCTCGCAAGCTGAAATCTTGTGGGCACCCCTGAACTTCACCATGCTGTGTTTTTCTTCTGAACTCTTCAGGATCTCTGGCACATGGTCAGGTTAGCTCTGTGTGTTCTGTTACCTTTGCAGCGTTGATGAGCTCGTCAGCCAAACATTCAGCAATGGTTTTAATGTTCCTGAAGGCAGCCTCTCTTGCCCCCGTACACAGCAGCCAGATGGCCTGAGAGAGAGAGAGAGAGAGAGACACAGAGAGAGAGAGAACACCCATTAACCTTTCACCACCCTGCGCATTCCTACACTTAACCTCACTTACTAACTGGCTTGCAACTATTTTAATGAGAGGTGTGGGTATATTTGTTTGAATGGAGTAAGTAAATTGGGGCATATTCAATCTCTACAATAATACTTTCACTTGACTTAAGAAAAAAAGCCACATTTTATTTAAATAAAGCTACACACTTAGTTTTATATTTGTTTGAATGCTAAAGAGTAGCCTATTGAATATGGCCTAATTAAGTGTGCATGCACTGGTGATGCTGTATTTAATAAAAGGCAGTGAAGAGTGTGCGTGTGTGTACCTGGTTGACCCTGCGGAGTGGGGACACATCCACAGCCTGTCTCCTTACTGTACCAGCACGTCCGATACGGGTGGAGTCCTCACGGGGGCCACTGTTGATGATGGCATTCACCAGCACCTGCAAGGGGTTCTGCAACACAGCAAAGAAAAACATCAAAATTGGATGAATTCACAATTACAGCCACAGCTGCATTTGTAAAGTCACTTACTACTAAGTTCTACTAATATATATTATATATGGAGTAACGAACCATAAAGCATTCTTAACTTGCTATGTCACAGAGAGAAAAGGTTGTTTTCGGAGCTGGTGATTGGCTAAGCAATGGAAAGCAGCAGCCAATGAATAAGCAGAGAAGGTTTGTTCTGCGAGAACATTAGCACACCAGGACAATGGATTGCATGTGAGGATGTGACTCTAGTCTCGCATCAAATGAGGGAGCGTCCTTTAACAAAGTGAGTTAATAATTTGCATCAACTTGTGAAACAGCAACAGGCCCCATCTGAGGTAATTAAACTGAGAACAGATTTATGGTTGTGTTACATCTTTCCAAAAAATGTCCAGTAAGGAATAATTTGCCAAATATAACACACGAAACCTGTGTTCTTCAGTTTGAACAATATGGTTCTCTTAGAATGTCCTCTAGCCAAAAGCCTGTGTAAATACCCAATTAACATCATTAAAAAAATATATAAAAATATATACTGCATTTAGCATCACCACGCATGTTTGGTCTGGAATGTGCTCCACGAAGGGTTCCGACCTCGCCAGTCAGCAGGTGGATGATCTCGAAGGCGTGTTTGACGATGCGCACGGTCAGGAGCTTCTTGCCGTTGTTACGGCCATGCATCATCATGGAGTTGGCCAGGCGCTCCACAATGGGGCACTGTGCTTTGCGAAAGCGCTTAGCAGCATAGCGCCCCCCAGAGTGCGGGAGGTACTTGGCGTACTTCTCCTTAGCGGCAATGTAGTCCTGAGCAAAGGAGGCAAAAATCCAGCTTTATGGGCATGATAATGGATTATTACACACAGTCAAGTCATGTAGTCTGGACATTTTTTCAAAAATGTATTAAGCTCTATTTTCTTCTCACCCACTTTTACCTTTTCATATTTATAGAGTGAACACCTCTCTTACAACCCCAAGCTTTATCTGGACAGACGAGCATAATCTCCAGAGGTGTCAATTCCAGGTTCAGAAAGTAAGTCCTCACCAGGATTTTGCTCAAGCTTGCTAGATTTTCTAATTAGTGCAATCCAGGTAAAATTAGTGGAATCAACGCAATCTAGGAAGCCTGAGCAAAATCCTGGTGAGGACTTTTAATCTCTGAACCTGGAATTGACACCTCTGCTAATCTCTAAGGTCACAATTGCTGAAACACGCTTAGCTGCTTCAAAGTTATTAGGAATGTTTCAGAGCTGGTGATTGGCTGGGCAACAGAAAGCAGCAGCCAAAGAATAAGCAGAGATGGTTTGATCTGCGAGAACATTAGCACACCAGGACAATGGAGTGTGTGAGGATGTGACTCTAGTCTCGCGTCAAAGGCAAAAAACAGCAAGACAATTTAACTTGCAATGCGTTTCAGAGGCCTCACTCACCTGTAGGGAGATGTCATTGATCTGGACATCATCCGTGCTCCACTTCCCAAACAATTTGATCTCGGGGGTCTCAGCCACCGCTGGTGCGGTCTCCCACTCCGCCATCCTGAGGACAGAGCACCCTCAGAATTAGAGTTCCCCCGGTACCAGAAGGTATTTTAAATGTCGATTTATACCACAGTATTAAGTGTTTCTGAGCTGGTGATTGGCTGGGCAACAGAAGCAGCAGCCAATGAATAAGCAGAGAAGGTTTGTTCTGTGAGAACATTAGCACACCAGGACAACAGAGTGTGTGAGGATGTGACTCTAGTCTCGCGTCAAAGGCAAAAAACAGCAAGACAATTTAACTTGCAATGCGTTTCAGAGGCCTCACTCACCTGTAGGGAGATGTCATTGATCTGGACATCATCCGTGCTCCACTTCCCAAACAATTTGATCTCGGGGGTCTCAGCCACCGCTGGTGCGGTCTCCCACTCCGCCATCCTGAGGACAGAGCACCCTCAGAATTAGAGTTCCCCCGGTACCAGAAGGTATTTTAAATGTCGATTTATACCACAGTATTAAGTGTTTCTGAGCTGGTGATTGGCTGGGCAACAGAAGCAGCAGCCAATGAATAAGCAGAGAAGGTTTGTTCTGTGAGAACATTAGCACACCAGGACAACAGAGTGTGTGAGGATGTGACTCTAGTCTCGCGTCAAAGGCAAAAAACAGCAAGACAATTTAACTTGCAATGCGTTTCAGAGGCCTCACTCACCTGTAGGGAGATGTCATTGATCTGGACATCATCCGTGCTCCACTTCCCAAACAATTTGATCTCGGGGGTCTCAGCCACCGCTGGTGCGGTCTCCCACTCCGCCATCCTGAGGACAGAGCACCCTCAGAATTAGAGTTCCCCCGGTACCAGAAGGTATTTTAAATGTCGATTTATACCACAGTATTAAGTGTTTCTGAGCTGGTGATTGGCTGGGCAACAGAAGCAGCAGCCAATGAATAAGCAGAGAAGGTTTGTTCTGCGAGAACATTAGCACACCAGGACAACAGAGTGTGTGAGGATGTGACTCTAGTCTCGCTTGAGCACAGCTGGTACAGAAAACACCCAAACTTAAAAATGTTTTAAAAATCAGATTGAAGGATTGAGTAAGTTTTTTTAAAGCAATTAAACAAACCTTTCCCTCATCATGCCTCATTATGGAATGAAAAAGAAATCCGCCTTGTTCTTCTATTGATAAATCTAGGAGACGAAATATTGTTGAAAAACGTACCAGTTACGAACACGGGTAAAATTAGTTGCTGAAAACGCATTTGGTTTCGCATGTTAATTTTCGTTGAATTATCAGAACCAAACCGGGAGCGAATTAACTCCCTCACGAAAAAAATCTGCGAATTCGGCAACCAGTCATAAGTCCAATTTATCAGCCGAAAACGGACTAGTTAAGCTCGACTGCTTCGTTTTGTGCACCATGAAATACTGACTAGACGTTTCGAGTAAAACTGGAAGTAATGGACGCAAGCGAGGGACTCCGTGTGCGCCAAAACCCCACACTTTGTGGGCCAGTTAACCAACAGCCTGCTGAACCAACCAAAGCAAACCATTCACATCCACGTCCTTATAAACGTGTCTAAGCGTCCACCAAACACGACACACCGGGCCACAACGCAGCCTCGCCAGACACCCGATCGGAAACCTCTACGTTTGCTAGAAATCTCAAAAGACGAACTTTAATATAATCGTTTCGTCTTTAAATTATATTCGGACACAGACTCGAACAGCTCTCGACAAAACATAAATACACCCAGACGTTTGTAACCCTGCTGGTTAGGTTAGCCATATGTCTAGCGAGCGTGGCCGGACCACACATGGGCTCGGGAGAGAAATAGTATTTTATTAAACAGAGCTCAATTCGTCAGGTCTGCGGATCCGTTTATCTTGCCAGAGAGTTAGAGAAAATGTACCACACGACAATTGTTCGTTCTAGGCTGTTTACATGCTAATTTCAAGCATTATTTCCCCCACTCACTTGTGCGCTGACCCACACCGCACTTCGCAGAGACAGAAAAGGAATTGTCGACGGTGTATCGCGCCTACATGCCCTTCGGCGGAAACGCCATCTTTTACTTCCGTTGCACATATGCTTTATGGGATTGTAGTTTGTCCGCTGATATTCCAAACCAGGGATTCTTAAGGGATCCCGTGCATTAAATTATCAGACCCACCGTGAGTCAACCGATGAGTCAACCCACCGATAGATCAGCAGAAACAGGACACCGCATGGTCAGGGGTGTGCACACACGCAGGGTGATGCTTCAATGAAGTGGAACAAACGTAATCAATCCAGTCTAGAAGATTCTTACTGGGTTGTATAGCCAGATGAGTGGAATCCAAGACAATGTATGAACGTGCTCAAAGTTAAATTCCACAGGATTATACATAGCCACTAAATGAACAGCTCCAAAATTTACAACATAGCCAATCTGATCACAATCATGACCTTCGCCAAAGCTGTAAACTGGTAACCCGTTTTTCCACCTTCTGGGGAGTTCAAATGTTGAGGGCTTCAAAAGGCACAGTGGGTTCTATTCCCAGGCCTGAGGCCATGACTGAGGTGTCCTTGAGCAAGGCACCTAACCCCAACTGCTCCCCGGGCTAGGGCTGCCCACCACTCTGGGCACGTGTGCCCTACAGCCCCCTAGTAATCACTAGTGTGTGAGTGTGTTCTCACTGCAGAGATGGGTAAAAAGCAGAGGACAAATTTCAATTGCAGTGAAAAGAAAAAACACAAATGACAAATACGGCACATTTATAAATAAATAAATATCTCAGAATTACGCTAGGTCATTTTTAGAGGCCACTGGAAATGTGAGCCAACATTATATACCAGACCAAGTTACTGGGAATTAACTCTCAAGAGAATAACATACAAGTACTTCAGAACACCTAGAAGGCGTAAGGCATAGCGCTAAAATCTGTGTGCACACCAGTAGTATTTTCCAACGTCCAGATATTTGCAATGCAATGGTGGCTCTATCATGAACCTCAATTCAAACCACACTGTCCACATGAGCAGATCCGGCCCAAGATAAGTGACCAAAACAACCAAATACAGTTTGTTTAAAATTTATTTCATTCTTTTGTAGAAAGCAACAGACATTTTAACGGTTGGACTTGGCTACTCTCTCCAGTTCATCCTTCTTCTTGATGGCGTAAGAGTTTGACGAACCCTGAGGACACAGACATTTCGGAAGATAAGACAACTCAGTGATTCTCCGGGTATTATAAATCTGGAGTGAATCTCTTTCAGAGCTGCTGATTGGTTAAGCAATAAAGCAGCAGCCAATGAATGCAGCACACCAATATGATGAGAGATGCAGCTCGACTCTCTGGACACATCCCAGTTAAGACTGCTAGGAATTCAACCTACTCTATCCAGACAACAAAATACTAAACAAGATGGATGTGGGTGTTGTAAAGAAAATCCCAGTGTCCGAGGTTTTGAACCAGAAAACTGAATTCTACATCGCACTATAAATGTATTTTGCCTCAGGATCATTAGACATCAACGTCACCAGGGGTGCCCATTACATCGATGGGCATACATGTAGATCGCATGACAAAGTAGTGGATGAATGACAGGCCATCGTCCATCTGCACTAACGGTTGTATATATACACCGCCCCGGTAACAATTTACGTTCGCCACCCCTGTAACAGCCAGAAATATGTGTACTGTCTCTTTAAGGGAGCGAGTTGAGTGCGCGTATGGAATACAGTTTTGTTGTTTTTTTAGCTTTCTGCCATAGACCGACTCAGACCACTGCTTTTTATTTTATTTCTGTAAGTAACGCATTCAATGAGCTTTGGACAACTCACCAGTTTATGTATGAACAGTCAAGTAGTGCTGGAGCCCAGGTTTATTTTGGTCAACCAGCAAATAAACGGACTAAGTGTAATACCACCAGCGCGAGTATGGGTCAGTGATTCACCTCTCCTCTGTGTGCTTCGTGTTTCATTCGCCTGTTCACTGTCCAAGTTCACTTCTATCCGGGACAGAGTGGATATTTAAGGTTGAACTAACTCCGAAAAGCGTTACAAGCATAGAATTAGACTGAATAGATCTGTTTTTATGGATCGGTCACATTGTCACCGATATCCGATCTTTTCCAATATCGGGACCGATACAGATATTAATATCGGAATCGGTGCATCCCTACAAATTACGTTCGCCACACCCATCAACAATTTACACTTGAGGCGAGGTAGATCTTTTTGACTTCGTCATCTTATAAGTAGCTCGCAAGCTGAAATCTTGTGGGCACCCCTGAACTTCACCATGCTGTGTTTTTCTTCTGAACTCTTCAGGATCTCTGGCACATGGTCAGGTTAGCTCTGTGTGTTCTGTTACCTTTGCAGCGTTGATGAGCTCGTCAGCCAAACATTCAGCAATGGTTTTAATGTTCCTGAAGGCAGCCTCTCTTGCCCCCGTACACAGCAGCCAGATGGCCTGAGAGAGAGAGAGAGAGAGAGACACAGAGAGAGAGAGAACACCCATTAACCTTTCACCACCCTGCGCATTCCTACACTTAACCTCACTTACTAACTGGCTTGCAACTATTTTAATGAGAGGTGTGGGTATATTTGTTTGAATGGAGTAAGTAAATTGGGGCATATTCAATCTCTACAATAATACTTTCACTTGACTTAAGAAAAAAAGCCACATTTTATTTAAATAAAGCTACACACTTAGTTTTATATTTGTTTGAATGCTAAAGAGTAGCCTATTGAATATGGCCTAATTAAGTGTGCATGCACTGGTGATGCTGTATTTAATAAAAGGCAGTGAAGAGTGTGCGTGTGTGTACCTGGTTGACCCTGCGGAGTGGGGACACATCCACAGCCTGTCTCCTTACTGTACCAGCACGTCCGATACGGGTGGAGTCCTCACGGGGGCCACTGTTGATGATGGCATTCACCAGCACCTGCAAGGGGTTCTGCAACACAGCAAAGAAAAACATCAAAATTGGATGAATTCACAATTACAGCCACAGCTGCATTTGTAAAGTCACTTACTACTAAGTTCTACTAATATATATTATATATGGAGTAACGAACCATAAAGCATTCTTAACTTGCTATGTCACAGAGAGAAAAGGTTGTTTTCGGAGCTGGTGATTGGCTAAGCAATGGAAAGCAGCAGCCAATGAATAAGCAGAGAAGGTTTGTTCTGCGAGAACATTAGCACACCAGGACAATGGATTGCATGTGAGGATGTGACTCTAGTCTCGCATCAAATGAGGGAGCGTCCTTTAACAAAGTGAGTTAATAATTTGCATCAACTTGTGAAACAGCAACAGGCCCCATCTGAGGTAATTAAACTGAGAACAGATTTATGGTTGTGTTACATCTTTCCAAAAAATGTCCAGTAAGGAATAATTTGCCAAATATAACACACGAAACCTGTGTTCTTCAGTTTGAACAATATGGTTCTCTTAGAATGTCCTCTAGCCAAAAGCCTGTGTAAATACCCAATTAACATCATTAAAAAAATATATAAAAATATATACTGCATTTAGCATCACCACGCATTTTTGGTCTGGAATGTGCTCCACGAAGGGTTCCGACCTCGCCAGTCAGCAGGTGGATGATCTCGAAGGCGTGTTTGACGATGCGCACGGTCAGGAGCTTCTTGCCGTTGTTACGGCCATGCATCATCATGGAGTTGGCCAGGCGCTCCACAATGGGGCACTGTGCTTTGCGAAAGCGCTTAGCAGCATAGCGCCCCCCAGAGTGCGGGAGGTACTTGGCGTACTTCTCCTTAGCGGCAATGTAGTCCTGAGCAAAGGAGGCAAAAATCCAGCTTTATGGGCATGATAATGGATTATTACACACAGTCAAGTCATGTAGTCTGGACATTTTTTCAAAAATGTATTAAGCTCTATTTTCTTCTCACCCACTTTTACCTTTTCATATTTATAGAGTGAACACCTCTCTTACAACCCCAAGCTTTATCTGGACAGACGAGCATAATCTCCAGAGGTGTCAATTCCAGGTTCAGAAAGTAAGTCCTCACCAGGATTTTGCTCAAGCTTGCTAGATTTTCTAATTAGTGCAATCCAGGTAAAATTAGTGGAATCAACGCAATCTAGGAAGCCTGAGCAAAATCCTGGTGAGGACTTTTAATCTCTGAACCTGGAATTGACACCTCTGCTAATCTCTAAGGTCACAATTGCTGAAACACGCTTAGCTGCTTCAAAGTTATTAGGAATGTTTCAGAGCTGGTGATTGGCTGGGCAACAGAAAGCAGCAGCCAAAGAATAAGCAGAGATGGTTTGATCTGCGAGAACATTAGCACACCAGGACAATGGAGTGTGTGAGGATGTGACTCTAGTCTCGCGTCAAAGGCAAAAAACAGCAAGACAATTTAACTTGCAATGCGTTTCAGAGGCCTCACTCACCTGTAGGGAGATGTCATTGATCTGGACATCATCCGTGCTCCACTTCCCAAACAATTTGATCTCGGGGGTCTCAGCCACCGCTGGTGCGGTCTCCCACTCCGCCATCCTGAGGACAGAGCACCCTCAGAATTAGAGTTCCCCCGGTACCAGAAGGTATTTTAAATGTCGATTTATACCACAGTATTAAGTGTTTCTGAGCTGGTGATTGGCTGGGCAACAGAAGCAGCAGCCAATGAATAAGCAGAGAAGGTTTGTTCTGTGAGAACATTAGCACACCAGGACAACAGAGTGTGTGAGGATGTGACTCTAGTCTCGCGTCAAAGGCAAAAAACAGCAAGACAATTTAACTTGCAATGCGTTTCAGAGGCCTCACTCACCTGTAGGGAGATGTCATTGATCTGGACATCATCCGTGCTCCACTTCCCAAACAATTTGATCTCGGGGGTCTCAGCCACCGCTGGTGCGGTCTCCCACTCCGCCATCCTGAGGACAGAGCACCCTCAGAATTAGAGTTCCCCCGGTACCAGAAGGTATTTTAAATGTCGATTTATACCACAGTATTAAGTGTTTCTGAGCTGGTGATTGGCTGGGCAACAGAAGCAGCAGCCAATGAATAAGCAGAGAAGGTTTGTTCTGTGAGAACATTAGCACACCAGGACAACAGAGTGTGTGAGGATGTGACTCTAGTCTCGCGTCAAAGGCAAAAAACAGCAAGACAATTTAACTTGCAATGCGTTTCAGAGGCCTCACTCACCTGTAGGGAGATGTCATTGATCTGGACATCATCCGTGCTCCACTTCCCAAACAATTTGATCTCGGGGGTCTCAGCCACCGCTGGTGCGGTCTCCCACTCCGCCATCCTGAGGACAGAGCACCCTCAGAATTAGAGTTCCCCCGGTACCAGAAGGTATTTTAAATGTCGATTTATACCACAGTATTAAGTGTTTCTGAGCTGGTGATTGGCTGGGCAACAGAAGCAGCAGCCAATGAATAAGCAGAGAAGGTTTGTTCTGCGAGAACATTAGCACACCAGGACAACAGAGTGTGTGAGGATGTGACTCTAGTCTCGCTTGAGCACAGCTGGTACAGAAAACACCCAAACTTAAAAATGTTTTAAAAATCAGATTGAAGGATTGAGTAAGTTTTTTTAAAGCAATTAAACAAACCTTTCCCTCATCATGCCTCATTATGGAATGAAAAAGAAATCCGCCTTGTTCTTCTATTGATAAATCTAGGAGACGAAATATTGTTGAAAAACGTACCAGTTACGAACACGGGTAAAATTAGTTGCTGAAAACGCATTTGGTTTCGCATGTTAATTTTCGTTGAATTATCAGAACCAAACCGGGAGCGAATTAACTCCCTCACGAAAAAAATCTGCGAATTCGGCAACCAGTCATAAGTCCAATTTATCAGCCGAAAACGGACTAGTTAAGCTCGACTGCTTCGTTTTGTGCACCATGAAATACTGACTAGACGTTTCGAGTAAAACTGGAAGTAATGGACGCAAGCGAGGGACTCCGTGTGCGCCAAAACCCCACACTTTGTGGGCCAGTTAACCAACAGCCTGCTGAACCAACCAAAGCAAACCATTCACATCCACGTCCTTATAAACGTGTCTAAGCGTCCACCAAACACGACACACCGGGCCACAACGCAGCCTCGCCAGACACCCGATCGGAAACCTCTACGTTTGCTAGAAATCTCAAAAGACGAACTTTAATATAATCGTTTCGTCTTTAAATTATATTCGGACACAGACTCGAACAGCTCTCGACAAAACATAAATACACCCAGACGTTTGTAACCCTGCTGGTTAGGTTAGCCATATGTCTAGCGAGCGTGGCCGGACCACACATGGGCTCGGGAGAGAAATAGTATTTTATTAAACAGAGCTCAATTCGTCAGGTCTGCGGATCCGTTTATCTTGCCAGAGAGTTAGAGAAAATGTACCACACGACAATTGTTCGTTCTAGGCTGTTTACATGCTAATTTCAAGCATTATTTCCCCCACTCACTTGTGCGCTGACCCACACCGCACTTCGCAGAGACAGAAAAGGAATTGTCGACGGTGTATCGCGCCTACATGCCCTTCGGCGGAAACGCCATCTTTTACTTCCGTTGCACATATGCTTTATGGGATTGTAGTTTGTCCGCTGATATTCCAAACCAGGGATTCTTAAGGGATCCCGTGCATTAAATTATCAGACCCACCGTGAGTCAACCGATGAGTCAACCCACCGATAGATCAGCAGAAACAGGACACCGCATGGTCAGGGGTGTGCACACACGCAGGGTGATGCTTCAATGAAGTGGAACAAACGTAATCAATCCAGTCTAGAAGATTCTTACTGGGTTGTATAGCCAGATGAGTGGAATCCAAGACAATGTATGAACGTGCTCAAAGTTAAATTCCACAGGATTATACATAGCCACTAAATGAACAGCTCCAAAATTTACAACATAGCCAATCTGATCACAATCATGACCTTCGCCAAAGCTGTAAACTGGTAACCCGTTTTTCCACCTTCTGGGGAGTTCAAATGTTGAGGGCTTCAAAAGGCACAGTGGGTTCTATTCCCAGGCCTGAGGCCATGACTGAGGTGTCCTTGAGCAAGGCACCTAACCCCAACTGCTCCCCGGGCTAGGGCTGCCCACCACTCTGGGCACGTGTGCCCTACAGCCCCCTAGTAATCACTAGTGTGTGAGTGTGTTCTCACTGCAGAGATGGGTAAAAAGCAGAGGACAAATTTCAATTGCAGTGAAAAGAAAAAACACAAATGACAAATACGGCACATTTATAAATAAATAAATATCTCAGAATTACGCTAGGTCATTTTTAGAGGCCACTGGAAATGTGAGCCAACATTATATACCAGACCAAGTTACTGGGAATTAACTCTCAAGAGAATAACATACAAGTACTTCAGAACACCTAGAAGGCGTAAGGCATAGCGCTAAAATCTGTGTGCACACCAGTAGTATTTTCCAACGTCCAGATATTTGCAATGCAATGGTGGCTCTATCATGAACCTCAATTCAAACCACACTGTCCACATGAGCAGATCCGGCCCAAGATAAGTGACCAAAACAACCAAATACAGTTTGTTTAAAATTTATTTCATTCTTTTGTAGAAAGCAACAGACATTTTAACGGTTGGACTTGGCTACTCTCTCCAGTTCATCCTTCTTCTTGATGGCGTAAGAGTTTGACGAACCCTGAGGACACAGACATTTCGGAAGATAAGACAACTCAGTGATTCTCCGGGTATTATAAATCTGGAGTGAATCTCTTTCAGAGCTGCTGATTGGTTAAGCAATAAAGCAGCAGCCAATGAATGCAGCACACCAATATGATGAGAGATGCAGCTCGACTCTCTGGACACATCCCAGTTAAGACTGCTAGGAATTCAACCTACTCTATCCAGACAACAAAATACTAAACAAGATGGATGTGGGTGTTGTAAAGAAAATCCCAGTGTCCGAGGTTTTGAACCAGAAAACTGAATTCTACATCGCACTATAAATGTATTTTGCCTCAGGATCATTAGACATCAACGTCACCAGGGGTGCCCATTACATCGATGGGCATACATGTAGATCGCATGACAAAGTAGTGGATGAATGACAGGCCATCGTCCATCTGCACTAACGGTTGTATATATACACCGCCCCGGTAACAATTTACGTTCGCCACCCCTGTAACAGCCAGAAATATGTGTACTGTCTCTTTAAGGGAGCGAGTTGAGTGCGCGTATGGAATACAGTTTTGTTGTTTTTTTAGCTTTCTGCCATAGACCGACTCAGACCACTGCTTTTTATTTTATTTCTGTAAGTAACGCATTCAATGAGCTTTGGACAACTCACCAGTTCATGTATGAACAGTCAAGTAGTGCTGGAGCCCAGGTTTATTTTGGTCAACCAGCAAATAAACGGACTAAGTGTAATACCACCAGCGCGAGTATGGGTCAGTGATTCACCTCTCCTCTGTGTGCTTCGTGTTTCATTCGCCTGTTCACTGTCCAAGTTCACTTCTATCCGGGACAGAGTGGATATTTAAGGTTGAACTAACTCCGAAAAGCGTTACAAGCATAGAATTAGACTGAATAGATCTGTTTTTATGGATCGGTCACATTGTCACCGATATCCGATCTTTTCCAATATCGGGACCGATACAGATATTAATATCGGAATCGGTGCATCCCTACAAATTACGTTCGCCACACCCATCAACAATTTACACTTGAGGCGAGGTAGATCTTTTTGACTTCGTCATCTTATAAGTAGCTCGCAAGCTGAAATCTTGTGGGCACCCCTGAACTTCACCATGCTGTGTTTTTCTTCTGAACTCTTCAGGATCTCTGGCACATGGTCAGGTTAGCTCTGTGTGTTCTGTTACCTTTGCAGCGTTGATGAGCTCGTCAGCCAAACATTCAGCAATGGTTTTAATGTTCCTGAAGGCAGCCTCTCTTGCCCCCGTACACAGCAGCCAGATGGCCTGAGAGAGAGAGAGAGAGAGACACAGAGAGAGAGAGAACACCCATTAACCTTTCACCACCCTGCGCATTCCTACACTTAACCTCACTTACTAACTGGCTTGCAACTATTTTAATGAGAGGTGTGGGTATATTTGTTTGAATGGAGTAAGTAAATTGGGGCATATTCAATCTCTACAATAATACTTTCACTTGACTTAAGAAAAAAAGCCACATTTTATTTAAATAAAGCTACACACTTAGTTTTATATTTGTTTGAATGCTAAAGAGTAGCCTATTGAATATGGCCTAATTAAGTGTGCATGCACTGGTGATGCTGTATTTAATAAAAGGCAGTGAAGAGTGTGCGTGTGTGTACCTGGTTGACCCTGCGGAGTGGGGACACATCCACAGCCTGTCTCCTTACTGTACCAGCACGTCCGATACGGGTGGAGTCCTCACGGGGGCCACTGTTGATGATGGCATTCACCAGCACCTGCAAGGGGTTCTGCAACACAGCAAAGAAAAACATCAAAATTGGATGAATTCACAATTACAGCCACAGCTGCATTTGTAAAGTCACTTACTACTAAGTTCTACTAATATATATTATATATGGAGTAACGAACCATAAAGCATTCTTAACTTGCTATGTCACAGAGAGAAAAGGTTGTTTTCGGAGCTGGTGATTGGCTAAGCAATGGAAAGCAGCAGCCAATGAATAAGCAGAGAAGGTTTGTTCTGCGAGAACATTAGCACACCAGGACAATGGATTGCATGTGAGGATGTGACTCTAGTCTCGCATCAAATGAGGGAGCGTCCTTTAACAAAGTGAGTTAATAATTTGCATCAACTTGTGAAACAGCAACAGGCCCCATCTGAGGTAATTAAACTGAGAACAGATTTATGGTTGTGTTACATCTTTCCAAAAAATGTCCAGTAAGGAATAATTTGCCAAATATAACACACGAAACCTGTGTTCTTCAGTTTGAACAATATGGTTCTCTTAGAATGTCCTCTAGCCAAAAGCCTGTGTAAATACCCAATTAACATCATTAAAAAAATATATAAAAATATATACTGCATTTAGCATCACCACGCATGTTTGGTCTGGAATGTGCTCCACGAAGGGTTCCGACCTCGCCAGTCAGCAGGTGGATGATCTCGAAGGCGTGTTTGACGATGCGCACGGTCAGGAGCTTCTTGCCGTTGTTACGGCCATGCATCATCATGGAGTTGGCCAGGCGCTCCACAATGGGGCACTGTGCTTTGCGAAAGCGCTTAGCAGCATAGCGCCCCCCAGAGTGCGGGAGGTACTTGGCGTACTTCTCCTTAGCGGCAATGTAGTCCTGAGCAAAGGAGGCAAAAATCCAGCTTTATGGGCATGATAATGGATTATTACACACAGTCAAGTCATGTAGTCTGGACATTTTTTCAAAAATGTATTAAGCTCTATTTTCTTCTCACCCACTTTTACCTTTTCATATTTATAGAGTGAACACCTCTCTTACAACCCCAAGCTTTATCTGGACAGACGAGCATAATCTCCAGAGGTGTCAATTCCAGGTTCAGAAAGTAAGTCCTCACCAGGATTTTGCTCAAGCTTGCTAGATTTTCTAATTAGTGCAATCCAGGTAAAATTAGTGGAATCAACGCAATCTAGGAAGCCTGAGCAAAATCCTGGTGAGGACTTTTAATCTCTGAACCTGGAATTGACACCTCTGCTAATCTCTAAGGTCACAATTGCTGAAACGCGCTTAGCTGCTTCAAAGTTATTAGGAATGTTTCAGAGCTGGTGATTGGCTGGGCAACAGAAAGCAGCAGCCAAAGAATAAGCAGAGATGGTTTGATCTGCGAGAACATTAGCACACCAGGACAATGGAGTGTGTGAGGATGTGACTCTAGTCTCGCGTCAAAGGGAAAAAACAGCAAGACAATTTAACTTGCAATGCGTTTCAGAGGCCTCACTCACCTGTAGGGAGATGTCATTGATCTGGACATCATCCGTGCTCCACTTCCCAAACAATTTGATCTCGGGGGTCTCAGCCACCGCTGGTGCGGTCTCCCACTCCGCCATCCTGAGGACAGAGCACCCTCAGAATTAGAGTTCCCCCGGTACCAGAAGGTATTTTAAATGTCGATTTATACCACAGTATTAAGTGTTTCTGAGCTGGTGATTGGCTGGGCAACAGAAGCAGCAGCCAATGAATAAGCAGAGAAGGTTTGTTCTGCGAGAACATTAGCACACCAGGACAACAGTGTGTGTGAGGATGTGACTCTAGTCTCGCTTGAGCACAGCTGGTACAGAAAACACCCAAACTTAAAATTGTTTTAAAAATCAGATTGAAGGATTGAGTAAAAGTTTTTTAAAGCAATTAAACAAACCTTTCCCTCATCATGCCTCATTATGGAATGAAAAAGAAATCCGCCTTGTTCTTCTATTGATAAATCTAGGAGACGAAATATTGTTGAAAAACGTACCAGTTACGAACACGGGTAAAATTAGTTGCTGAAAACGCATTTGGTTTCGCATGTTAATTTTCGTTGAATTATCAGAACCAAACCGGGAGCGAATTAACTCCCTCACGAAAAAAACCTGCGAATTCGGCAACCAGCCATAAGTCCAATTTATCAGCCGAAAACGGACTAGTTAAGCTCGACTGCTTCGTTTTGTGCACCATGAAATACTGACTAGACGTTTCGAGTAAAACTGGAAGTAATGGACGCAAGCGAGGGACTCCGTGTGCGCCAAAACCCCACACTTTGTGGGCCAGTTAACCAACAGCCTGCTGAACCAACCAAAGCAAACCATTCACATCCACGTCCTTGTAAACGTGTCTAAGCGTCCACCAAACACGACACACCGGGCCACAACGCAGCCTCGCCAGACACCCGATCGGAAACCTCTGTTTGCTAGAAATCTCAAAAGACGAACTTTTAAAGACGAAACGATTATATTAATTATATTCGGACACAGACTCGAACAGCTCTCGACAAAACATAAATACACCCAGACGTTTGTAACCCTGCTGGTTAGGTTAGCCAGGTCTCTAGCGAGCGTGGCCGGACCACACATGGGCTCGAGAGAAATAGTATTTTATTAAACAGAGCTCCATTCGTCAGGTCTGCGGATCCGTTTATCTTGCCAGAGAGTTAGAGAAAATGTACCACACGACAATTGTTCGTTCTAGGCTGTTTACATGCTAATTTCAAGCATTATTTCCCCCACTCACTTGTGCGCTGACCCACACCGCACTTCGCAGAGACAGAAAAGGGACTGTCGACGGTGTATCGCGCCTACATACCCTTCGGCGGAAACGCCATCTTTTACTTCCGGTGCACATATGCTTTATGGGATTGTAGTTTGTCCGCTGATATTCCAAACCAGGGCTTCTTAAGGGATCCCGTGCATTAAATTCACATAGTTATCAGACCCACCGTGAGTCAAATCAGGTACAAGGATCTTAGAGTAGGAAATAGCTAATTAACTTACGTGATCCGCTGTGCACAAGCTCACATGAAATGGCTTGGCAGAACCTGTAATCCGCGACATAAAAATGATCCTCATTAATCAGTGTTGACTCAATAGTCCTTAGCTCTTTTAATAGTTTCAACAAAGGCATTGAACATTATTTTAACAGACCTGTAGATGTTTAATTTTAATACTGTTAGAGTGTAATAATTAGTGGGTACGGTTTAAATGAGAGCAACAGATACACTGAAGGGTCATTATCATTATAAAGTGCCTTTCAAGGTCCCAGTCAGAATCACACATTTATTTTCAATTTAATGTAAAATAATGATGTTTTGAGTTTTTATTACAAATGTATAATCATTAACACATATATCTATACTATATTTACCATCTTGGAGTTATTTTTTATTAATTTGTACTATTTTCTTTAAGTGTGTGTAGGTGATTTTACCATGTCTCTCTCACAATAGTGGGAGCAACTATGAGTATAATAAGTCATTAAATTAAACAAAATTAAAATTATTTTTGTGGTCTTATTATTATTGACAAGAACTTTCATAAATGGGTAATTCTAGTAGTGTCCAACAGATATTTAATATAAATATTAAGTATTTAATACATGTCTCTCAAATCAGTGTCCATCCTGTCATTATGTTGTAACTGGTACTTTAATGCGGTAGCTGATGTCATCTGTGACATCACGACCACCATTTTGATGATCTTCAGTGATGACTGACACATATGACCCCTTATCAGTAAGTATTTACACCTTAATTTCACAATTGTCTTCATATTGTCTTTCTTGTTGCATGGTG
This sequence comes from Brachyhypopomus gauderio, assembly GCF_052324685.1. NCBI lineage: Eukaryota > Metazoa > Chordata > Actinopteri > Gymnotiformes > Hypopomidae > Brachyhypopomus > Brachyhypopomus gauderio. The sequence goes on along the minus strand of NC_135215.1, from coordinate 15,940,452 downwards.
TCGAGCTTAACATGTCCACCCTATCATGGGGAAATATTAAAAAATATTATTTTTCAAAATTTTTTAATATTGTCATATTTATTTTGAGGTCACCTTCACTACTCTTAACTCTGCTAGCTGAGGGGCCCCCATGTGTTTAGCAATTGCTAATTTTAGCTGAAAATGTCCACCCTATCGTTGTCCACCCTGTCATTAATACTTCCCTGATAGGGTGGACATGATGCATGACAGGGGGGACAGGTGGATATTTTTTTGACAATAATGACAATAATAACGTAATAAAATAACATTATACACACCTCTTGTTAACAATAACAATTGAAGTCAGACTGCTGGTTTAAAGGTGTCCTGCATCTGTTTTAGTTATGAGTCAAAGAGGAGCTGAAATAGCAAAACGCTACCGGGAGCGCCGTGATGCTGACCCTGACAGAAGAAGACAGTATCTTGAAAAAGAGAGGGCCAGGTGGAAGAAGGACAGAGACACTAGAAAGAAAAAGGGGATTAATGAGCTGAGTGAGCGAGAGAAGAGGGCAAAAAGAAAGAAGTGGAGAGAGGCAAAAAAAGCAGCCAGAGCAAAGTCCAGGGCCATAGTTTTGTCAGAGACACCACCCAGCACTCCTGAAACTCAGCCCGAGCCAGGGACCTCCAGGTTAGAAGGTGATCAAGCACCACAGAGCTTTTGTACAATCTCACCCTCCAGGAGACATGACCCAGTGGCCATCTGGGCCCACCTCGACCCCATTCTGAAACAAGTGAGAGAGCAGCATCCTGATGTCTGCACACTCCATTTTTTTAGTGATGCTCCAACGACACAGTACCATCAAAAGGGGAATTTTTTTCCTCCTCTCTACTGAACCCTTCAAGTATGGATTCAAGCAAATTTCCTGGCACTTTTTTGAAGCCAGCCATGGGAAGGGGGCTCCAGATGGGGTAGGGGGGGCCCTCAAGAGAACAGCCGACAAAATTGTTGCCCATGGGGAAGACATTCCGAATGCACAGACATTGTATGAGAAACTAAAAGGTCAAGAAAATTTGACCATTGGTCATTTCATGTCTCTGTAAATGGGAGGAAGGCACCCTGGATTGTTCATGTTTCAACCTTCAAAAAGTGTCCCTGCTGGCATCTGATCAGTCAAAAGTACATGTGAATGAACCAATTAAAAGTTGGAGGCCAGAAGTCATCGAAGAGAAGCACATTGGTGAATGGTGTGTAGTCAACTACGACAATGATGGGTACCCTGGTATCATTCTTGATGTAGAGGAGCACAGCGTGAAAGTTAAATGCATGCACAACAAAGGAATCAACAAATTCTGTTGGCCAAGTCCTCGTGATGACATCAACTGGTATGGGGATTGGCAGATTCTTTGCCTCATGCCGGAACCACAACTTGTTAACAGGCGTGCTTTCTCAGTTGAGCCATCTGTTTGGAAGTACATGGAGGACCAATTACAGTAGACCTAGATACGTGTCCTAATGTTCTGTTGAGTAGGCCTACGCTAGATGTTTTTTGATGTTCTGTTTTGATGTTATGTTGAGAAGCATATGTGTTCTGATGTTGGTGTATGAATTAACTGAGTAGTTTGTACCTAACTCATCCTTTTTAATGTTTTTCTGTACTTAATGAATTGCATTTGTCCACCCTGTCATGTAATTTTCCACCCTATCGTGCTGATGTCCACTCTGTCAAATTTAAGTTTAATGAAAAAAACTAAATATGTATTGAATATAAAGTAACCCTGTGTGTGATTTCCTGATGTCCAAATGATGACCAAACAAAACCATTAAAAAGTTTTGCTAGTTATATTTGTTTTTGTCATTTTATTTTAAAAACAACAAAGACCTATGGCCATCGCTGTAGATGAGCTGTAATTTTATTCTAATTTTAGTATTTCCCAAAGACTTTTCCCATTATCTGAAATGTATTAACTAGAAGAGGACACTCCCTACTGGTTGTCCCGTCTACAGCGGCAGCTGTCCTGTAATCGTTGCGTAGTGTGCGTCCCTCAGGTGGGCGGAGCCCATGATCCGTCTCACCTGAGGGTCGTTTGTTGGTCTATATATGTCTTGTCTTTGTACCAGTTGACTGCTGGTCATTATATCCTTATTTCGGATCATGTCACGGGTTTTTGGTTTGTGCACTTTCTATATTAAACCATTCTTTTTCCCTGAGACTTGGCGTGATCGCTTCCATTTTATTTCGCTCACCCTGCCCGTCACAGTTGAAAAATATGATCTGATATGATAGTTGTTATAAAGATTTTAAGAGTCTGCAAAGTGATTCCTTTAGCATTAATTCAATTAATCAAAAATGTCATTTTATATTCAGAGTTGACTGTTTCGATGCCCGTGTTAAAAGTGAATGACTAACTTAGTTGACTTCAAGTGTAATAACAAGATTATCACTGATGGTATGAGACAAAAGATGTAATAGAGATTCTTTCAAGAAACATCCTAATACAAATTATAAAACCACAATGGCTTGTCAAATGGCCTATATCTTCTAAAGTAAAAGAGACTCATTTCAAAATAATAAATAAGGTAATAAATAAGATATATCCTGTAGCCATGTTTCTTGAAAGAAGATTTAAACATTATGTGGATTCATGTACCTTTTGTAAGTCAGAAAATGAATTCCAGGAGCATTTGTTTTTTCATGTCAACATTCACAAAGTTTTAGCATGGACACTAGAAACTCGATTAATCTCAAACTTAACATTCTTTCTTTTGATACCATTTTACTTTATGCGGAAAACTTAAGTTCGGATTTCTCTGATGCCATAAATGTAGTCGTACTTTTAGCAAAATACCACATTCACTACAGTAAGTGGAGTGGTTAAAAGCCTTCTTTTCTCTTTATGAATGAATTAAATTCACATTACTCTTCATTAAGTAGATTAAAAAACTTGGAAAATGCTAGAAACATCTCACACCAAATTTCTCTAGAAATCTATTCTAATCTCATTATATGGCTTTGCTCTCTGTTTTATGTATGCACTGTATGTGTATATGCATATGTGTATTATTGTTATTATTTGTCAACGTATCATTTTTTTGCCAGCACAAGTTCATTTAAAATTATATTGATTCTACAGGGCCTATGCTGACTTTTACTTTGCAAAAGTTTGGTCTTTACATTCTACTGTAGAGAAATTTTTGTTTGTTCAGCACTGAAAGCTAGTGTTTCCTGTATGTAGTTAACGTATGTGTAGCCGCTCTACATGAATGTCACCTTCTCCACTGCTAAATTGCCAGTCATGTTGAGTGTGAATTAAGTTTTTGTTTAATCAGCGCTTAATGTCATGCACAGAACATTTCAGGATGCATGGCTTGAAATGGCTTTCGGTCTTTTGAATTTGCATTGAATTAACATGGTTTTTTGACAACATATTCAGGGGTAACAGTAGGTAAATGGTGCCAGGTGCAGTCCTTGAATTTGATGTTAACGAAGGTGTGGGAACCCTGGTTTTATTATATTTAATAAAAAACATATAGCTGAAGCTTACATTTATCCCCGACAGGGTGGACGTATTTTGCAATATGCCCATATTTTGACATTCTGTATTTAATTCATAAAAAGTGTTTAAGCCTGACCAATATGTATTTTGAACACCTAAGGGGCAGCTTAATAACAAGATTATAAAGTGAAAGGGGAAATCCTACCTTTTTCTTATCGAAATTACAATGTCTCAAAGGCACTTTATAATGATAATGACAGTATGTCTCTTTCCCTCATTCAACATGATCTTGACATTGCGTGGACTGGGCACAGGGGGATTAAATGCACATTTGAACACATTTTCTAAAATGCAGATGACCAAAGGGAAAACAAACATCAAGATCACATTAAAACATGTTCATGAGACCTTTATACCACAGAGCACTTATTAATCCCAATAAACACATGGTGCTCAAAATCAACAAAGCAATCTTTTTGAAACTGGGGTTTTATTTGACCAAAATTGCATTGACAATGTTCCATAAGCCATGTTTTAGTATTCAAAATATATCCACGGACTTTCTGATGAAAAAATTCAATTTCTTGTGAAAAACTGTAAAAGCACATTGGTTTGAAAAGTGGAGAAAATGACAAATGTCCTTTATTTTTTGTGCCTGCCCAAAATAGCAGAGTACTAAACAACCAAGTCAGATTTAACTGAATGCTGCAATGAAGTAGAATTAATAATTAGTAGCTTGGTTAAACATTGATTAAACAGATCCCTTGAAACATTCCCCATTATACTGATCAATATTATTAATCACTCCTGCTTAAACAGGTTAAACAGACAGAACAATAAAACTATATTTAAAATAGCACATTCCTCACAGAGTCTTTAAAATAAGACATATTCCATAATGAGTCAAAACTTTCCCTTTCACGTCAGGTTAAACACAGAAAAATGTAACAAACTTCAAAACACACACTAGGTTGCAATGATATTGCATTACCTTGCAAACCTGCTCCCTTGTCTGTGAACAAACTGCAACATAGCAGTTGTAGTTGCAATATTCCTAAAGTTACAATAATTACAGCTATGTTTTCATGATAATCAGGTGAGCCAAACGAGCTACAAAAAGTCAAGGGAAATATTTAAAGCAGATGTCAAACTTTTTTTTTTTTTTTGCTGTTCACCAAATATAGCGCTTAAGTGCCAATAGGGGTCACTGTTGTTTTTTGAGTAGCAACACTTTTTTGTAAACTCAAAGTAAACTGTAATAACAATGCATTACATTCCAAGGTAACAGGTCTCATCCATCAAGTAGACAAGCTAAATATTTTACGAAAAATAGCATTTGCAACTTTTGCAAAAGGTCACAAAACATTGATACTTCTTCCTCCTCACTGAATCTCTTTAAATGACCCTGGGGAGTACTGCCACAATGTCAGTGTTTATACATCCCCCATAATTAGGACTCTCATCCATAAAGTGTGGCAGAGAAACCTGATGCGCTACATCTAGTTCAATATGTATTGTGCAATATTCCTCTCTATCTTTCTCATTAACTGTGGAAAAGTTTATTTCAAAAATAGTATTAAAAAAAAAACAAACAAATAAAAAACCCCACCTGTTCTCATATTTGCTGTGAATTTACCCCATTGTGACATGAGGACTATGAGAATAATATAAACTTCCCTTAAAAAAAAACCTCTTCCCTCTTTAAAAAGCAAATTATAATACTACTATCCATCATACACCTGAGGCTTCAGTATGTTGTGATTAAATGTGCCTAGCATACCTCATGTGAAGTCAGCTTTAATACGTTGCTAGAGTCCTCTCCTCACCCACTCCTTGCTCTTCAACACTTCCTTCAAATATCATTTTATCTCCTTCCTTCTTTATGGCTTTCTGTCACGCCCTAGTTCTTTCTCTCTCGCTCTCTCTGTGTCTCTCTCTCTCTGTAGTCTCACAATATTTTCTCAGACAGTTGGAGAGTAAAATATCTCAAAGGTAAAAAGAAAATTGCAGCACAAGAATTTTGACTATTGTAAGATCTACAATATCAACTATTCGGTCTTGCTGTGGGGACGTCCAGGAGCAATATTTAATATTTGTGATTTGTTTGCAGATGGGGGCTGGATGGTTCATCATAACTTTGAGAACAAACCAATGATTCTCACTGGTTCTGCTTGACCACTAGAAGAAATACCAATCCAAACACAGACTACTAGGACACACTTTGCTTGCTGATACCAATCCACATCTACAACCACAAAGTTCAATTAGTTGTATTTTGAGTTTTTCGGGTTTAAATGATAAAAGGCTATGTATTGCTCCTTAAAAAAAACCAAATGGGATAGGGGGTGATTTTAAAAATCCGTGATAAAACCACATCCATTCTTGGGTAGCGTGGTTATGTATGGACAGAAACGTTCTTCAGGCACTGATTTGCTTTGCATTGCTTAGTTATAGTGTGCTTGTGAGTGAATACACACGCGCACACACACACACACACACACACACACACACACACACACACACACGTAAAAATCTGTTAAAAACCTAAAACAAGAACAAAGACATGTCAGCTATCTAAAGGTGATGCAAAAGTTGTATGATGCTCACTAAGGAGCAAAAATGCATTTTAGCGTTGTTATTAATATGCCTCACTAACAGGCTGTATGAATCACTACTATCACTTCACCATACTGTATTAATCATAGAAAAGTTTTAACCAATAAAATAGTCCTCTCTGAATGTGCACACGTGCACGTGTGTGCATGCGTGCGACTGTGTGTTTGTTTTCATTTGAGCCACTTCTCTATACAGGTTTTATAAACCATTTCGTTGGAGTGCCAGTAGATGTGTGGTACGCCAGGCACTGTACACATCTCCAGATCCCCTCGAGCATACAGAGTTTTTAGTCCAAACGAATCTCTCAGGAATGCCTGCAGGATAAACACAAACACGCACCAATACAAAAAACATGTAAACAATAACCAGTGGAGTTGGATGTTTTGGTGTGTATTATATGCGCTTTAGAAATGCCATTAGTAACTATTAGTAGCCTCTGGTGGAAATGACTAATTACCACTTAAAAAATTAATTACTTACATCCTGATACTTCATTTCCACAACTGTCTCATTGACATCATAGAAGCCAAAATGACTGCAAGAAAAAAAAAACAGCACAATCCATTCATAATGGGCCTTGTTATTTACTGGTAAGATGTTGACTTTAACTGCAGTTGTGTGCTGACCTACTGATCAAAATGTTAAGTGAGAGTTGACCAACCTTGACTGCCATGGCATGATGACGCCATCATCTGGTCCACCAATCAGGACAAGCTTTTTAATGCGCAGGAAATTCTCTTTCCACACTGTGGATGTGAACAGGATATTAAACTTCACATTTCTGAGTATTAAACACAGGATTTCGCCCAGTAGTAAACATTTAGACCGTTAAGTCTTTATCTCAAGAGCTGTGTAAAGGAGCTGGCTTGACCAACACTTTAAAACGTGCACGAAACAGCTTTACTATAGAAAAACTGTCCATGTTAAATGCCTTAATGATTTCATAAAACAATGGGGCCCTTAAAATCACTTCATACCTCCACATTCAGGAGCTTCTAAGTTCTTTGATCAATTATACTAAAGTCTGATCAAATTACACACTTGGCAGTGGAGAAAGAGTCTATCATAGCAACCGTGCTACTGCAATGGGGCAGTAATGGCCTGCTGGTAGGGAACTGGTCTTGTGACTGGAGGGCCGTGGGTTTGATTCCCAGACCTGAGGCCATGACTGAGGTGCCCTTGAGCAAGGCACCTAACCCCAACTGCTCCCTGGGTGCCAGGCTAGGGCTGCCCACCGCTCTGGGCACGTGTGATCCACAGCCCCCTAGTAATCACTAGTGTGTGTGTGTGTGTGTGTGTGTGTTCTAACTGCATAGATGGGTTAAAAGCGGAGGACAAATTTCGATTGCGGTGTAAAAATCACAATTGACAAAATATGGCACATTTACATTTACATTACTGACCCAAGCTCAGATTCCACCAGCATCACAGCTAGGTGGCTATGTTTACTCATTTCCTGAAATTCACTTCCTGTCTGTATAAATAATTCTTATTTATGTATGTGTAAAAAGCCCTACTACCATGTGACTTAGGACTTCATTCAACTGCAAATACATTTACCCCATTCGGCAGATGCTCTTATACAGAGCAACATACAATTTCAAGCATGTCTTCCACAAAGACATTTTGGTATAACAAAGCACTTGCCCACAATTCCCCACAAGAGAGACCACATGGTTACCCATTACACTATTCTTCTGCAATAGTGACAATCTGCTAGATTATATTAAAATAAACAACAAAACCGAGTACTAAAGTGTAATTGTGGCTTATAAGGCCAACCCTTCATCAAGAGGAGACAACATCCCCCTGCTGAGACTTTTGGAACAGCTGATGTATTAGTGCATGTTTACCGGTAGAGTTGGGATGTGACCTCTCATTGTTCAACAGTGCCAGGTAGTCACTGCTGTTCACATACATTTCTTTGTGGTGTGGGTCTAGCAACAGACAAACACGTGCATCAGTTAGGAACACGGGCACGGACACTTACAAAATCCAGTTCCAGAACATTCCTGACACACAGCTTCTCTTAAAAGCCTCGTAACTGCACTCAAATGGTCCTGTATTTTATAGCATTGTATTATATTGCACTGCAACTCTGAATCTAGGTTTCACTGACTCTTGTTTCTGGCCGTATGTGAAGTTTAAATGTATTTTTAGACTTCAAGCTATTTCTCCTAGCTAAGGATACTTTTGGAGTAGAACCATGTACGCCACCACATGAGTGTCTTGTGACAGGCTTTGGGGAACACTCTTGTCATATCACACTTTACTGGTTTGAGGAAGAAGAGTGTGTGCTAAGCTTAAGGTGTGGGAACGAGCTCACAAGACAGGGGTTTCCCAGCTGATTTATGAAGGAGGTCATTATTAGCTCTTAATTATGAATTATGCTAGTAAAACAATGCAAAACAGTAAACGCTGTCACACTATGACCTGCACGGTGCAGGAGTGAAACGTCCGATCCTCTACATGTCTGTCTGATGCCTGTCTCTCTCTCCAACACAACGCAAGCGCTCTATATATGCATGTCTGGCACCACTCCTCTCTTGTCCACTCACCATTCCAGTAGTTGCAGATGGAGATTCTCTGGCCCAGATACGTGTAGCAGACACGGAAAATATTTGACTTGACAAACGTGGGAAAGAGGTACTTCAGGTAGTCGGTGTCTGTTGGGCAAAGATAGTAAGCACACAAATGAGTTGAAAACTCGCACCAAAAGTTACAAACTAAACCACAGTGTCCACAGTGGTGTGTTGGAGCAGAGAGCCTTCCTTCAACACCATGGCACAGTGTTTTAAGCCACATTACGGGTTTAACAATCAGACGTGCTAGAGCAGGTCTCCACTAAAGTATGCTCAACAGGAAAAGAGACTGACCACCATACTGTCCAGCCTGAGGTGAGGAGAGAGAGATGAAGGAGTGAACGTTGTGATCTGGAAGGATAGACAGGATGCCTCGACATATCAGCCCTCCTGCAGCGGGTGAGAGGAAGAGACATGAAGACACGAGGAGAGAGGTAAAGAGAACGAGAATGAGTGTGTGTGTTGAGATCACTAGTGTCAAAAACAGTGGAAGCACAAGAGTGGAACAAAATCTTGCTTAATTTAATTTCTGGAATAATAAAATACTTGAACAATGTGAACATACAGAATGAATGTTAATGTGTGTGTGGTGAGCACTTGAACACAGACCTTGGGAGTAGCAGATCAGGTTAACCCCATCGGCTGCATTTTGTATGATGGGATAGATAGCCTCCTTGAAGCCCTCCACCTGTTTCCATAACGGCTCCAGGCTGGCGGAGTGATCAAACAGGTCAATGACTGACACATTTGTGCCAGGATGAGTCTGAAAAGGGGAGGGGGGGGGGGATGTAGAGGTCAGTGTCAATAAATTATGAATGGGGCTCTTTTCTGAGGTGAGATGTTCATGTTTACCAGATAATGAAGGAGCTAATAAGTAACTTACGCACACCAGCATCTGGATGACGAAGTAGAATCATAAACATATTTCATACGATTTTGTATTGATAAAAGGTCATTTTAGACCTACTCTATAGTCACGGGACCATGCAAACAATTCTGGAAGCCCACTTACGTTTATCATCTCCATCTTATAATTTTGAAGCATAGTATTAGGACTATTGCATTCCACGTGACCGAGTAATTCACACGGGAGCTAATTTACACCACATCACTCAATACCAACTTATCCGACTTAACAGAAAGCTCTTTTTAACGATCTAGTCCGAGTAGTCTATTGTGGACTTGCGGCCGAGAGAGACCAAATAACGTGTCAAGGGCACTGAACAACATGCAGTAGTTCAGTTCTTCTTCAGCGCTTTTATCGTCCACTACATTCTGAAATAGCCGCTCGAAATGTAGTTTTTGTGATAAGCCCCATCTAATCTGAATTAGTTGAAACATCCTACAATCGTGTGCAAATGTTCCGGGTTGCGCCACGATTCGAGCAAACACATTTCCTTATCGAGGTTTGCCTTCTTCAGAACAACTCTCGACAGCGCAGTGCAAACTATGAGAATAGCAAGATATTAAAACAGACATGGCTACAATATGCTAAATGCATCGTTGATCAAACAAAAAACAATTACTGCTGATCGCAGTCACAAAGTAAAAAAAGAACAATTCTCTAGGTACCTGGTTGATGAAGCGGTTTAAGTCTGCGAAATCAGCAGAACTATCGAAGAGCCCGTGGACAACAATCACTGGTTTATATGCAAACACTGCGGAGAGGAGACAAGAACCAAGCAACGTCCACAAGAGTCTGGTCTGCCCGCAGGTTCTTTGGAAAGGGCTACTTGCGCAACAGCGCCTTCTCATATTTCCAAATCACGTAATAGAAAAAAACATAAACAAACGGACTTAAAACCAAATATCAAACGAATCATTAAATGTAACTGAGACAGGTTCCAAATTCTGAAGTGTTGTTTCCTATGCCTGCTTGTCAAACGTCTAGGGGAGCTATGGGTAATGATCTTCCGCGGTCTTCTTTCTGTTTCTTTAATGTCGTAGAGAGACCTTCATCTCACTAACATGTTTTCCCGTTATGTCATATTCTGAAGACCTTTTACTCAACACTAACAAACGTAATTCACTTTCTTTCCATGCACATTTTATATCTACAGCTTTGTTTGTTCCGGTCTCAATCTCCAGATCGAATATGCAGGCACAATATACGTCATTTCCGGTGTACAACCAACGCCACAAACCTTTCTTGTTTATCAAATAGCTACCAGACACAGTTGATTATATATGCTGTAATGAATTATAGATCCCGTGGTCTTAAATTAAACATACCCAGTAAACTGCGTTTATCATACAGTCTAACCCAAAACTAAGTCATAGCTAATGTGGCCTATAAATGTAACAGTATTTGGCCTCCTGAGCAATATTTGATTCACTCAGTTCGTAAACAAAGTACAAAGGGGGGAGAAAGACAACAAAGCAGATAATTTAAAATCATTTAATTTAACTGATTAGAATCGCAAGCAGACATATATGGCAACCAGAATAACCCAGCATTAAAAAGTCCAGTTTTGCCCTTTGAACATGACACATTTAACATATGCATCTGCAACTAAAATAAGATGATTAAATCTTTCATGGCTGCTTAGGAAATTTTGGGGCGTGTTGTGCAAATAAAAAAAGGAAGTGTGACCTGTAGAAAACAGATACTGACCTCGGTATCTAAGGAACTGATTCAGTACCTTATCTGAATCAATGGCCTACATTTTAGTCAATTCACAGACACAACCAAAACACATCCAGGATATCCCTACTAATCTGACCATAGGCCAATGGACAACAGTAATGCAGCATGCTCATGTTGGGTATAGAGTAAAGTCATGAGGGGGTAGTATTTTTTATCTAGTTTGAACAGTCTCTGGATTTGGCCAGTGTCAAACCAGGTGATTCTACACAAGGATGTGAACAGAAGCTCAGGTCGACATACTATTTATTAAGCCTTTCCATAAGTGATTAGAAAACAGGTGAACAATTAAATGTAGGTTAGCACACAAATGTACACAGTGAACACAGGCAAGCTGCTGCTTTTCAAACTCAAAAAGTACAATTCCAAGGACACATTTTTATGTAGATATTTGTAGATGTAGGCAGAGCTCCCAAAATGCACTGCAACTGCAATAGCGTTCCATGTGGGACACTCCACGGACGCACTCCGGTCAGGACGTCTGCCATCATAGCAGCTAATAGGGTGGGATGAATTACACGTCTTCCTCACCGTCGTATGAATGAAGCAAGCCATGGATGGTTGCATGTCCAGCATTTCTCAAGCGCGACAGTACAACTACACTGTTCAGTCTTTGTGATGCGAAGCGGTCACTCAACTCAGCTTTAAGCTGGGCTCGGTCTCTTCAGCGCCCTCTAGTGCTCATGTGTAGATGACAAACCTACAGTGAGGCACAGCTGTTTCACCCAAACAAGTCATCTGCTAACAGAAGACACAAATCCTACATCCTGTCTAATGGGCAGGATCCATTTGACCTACGTTATGGGATCCATTTTACCTTTATGGGAATTTCACTAATACAGCAACCTCTACCTCCATTTCACTCCCTCGTTTTATAAAACAAGTGTCATCAAGGGAAGTCTGACCAGTAGCACTGGCAGGGTAAATAAATGACCATGAACAAATGTCATGGAAAAGTCAGATATGGTGCAGCTTCTCCACTGAGAAGTCAGCAAAACTGGTACATTTCAAAAGCACAAACAATTCAATTAGGCCTGACTGCAGATATAAAGATAGATTTAAAAGTGTCTTGCAAATTAACAGTCATTACTGTTGCTCGAACAGTACACGAGGAAGCAACTCCGACCACTCCTGAAAAGAACGGCCTCCCTAACCCACAGAAGCCCAGCATTTGCATCTATTACAATTACTAATACAAATACACTTCAAGTTTCAATGGCAAAACGTTTAATGTTTGAGCCTTTGGGTTGTTTAAAGTTAATGTGCCTTAAACAACGCTGGATAATGCTGTGTTTTTATACTCCTCCTGCCTGGACTCTTGAGAAGTCCTCCTGAAGACCAGACAGAACGGAGGATAAAAGGTTCAGGTGTAAAAAGGTTCAGTCCTTGCTCCTATTCTAAGATTTTACCACCGCTCTATGGAGCAGGCTGCAGTAACTCCTGGATGTCACAGAGGGCACTCTCCAGCGTAAGAGCCAGGTGCTCTGCATTGGTCTCCTCGCAGCAGTTGAAGGCGGTGACAGAGAAATGAACATGGTCCGACTGTGGGTTGTAGCACACGGCGTACCCGTCTGGAACCAGAGGCCCAAAGCACATGACGCTGTCCGTATTAGTGGGAACCTGGGTGTGAAAACGGACAAAGGATCAGAACACGCCATCCACAAAGACAGTGGAAAAGGTTGAAGCTCAAACCCCCAACGCCAAAGTGATGCTTTCAAGATTCCCATAACTGCTAGCGAGAATGTTCAATGTGTTACTCCACCATCTTGTAGTAATACCATTTTAGGTTTACAGTAAACTCCAGAGACCCCGGAAGCTTGGCATAGCCAGCACTTCACTACACATGCTGGTTCTACCAGTTGGGCAAAGCTGGGGATCCGCCTCCCACAATTGTCACTGATGCTAAAGCAAAACAGAACCGGGGTACACTCTTCAACATGCGGCACTGGGTCAACAGAGCCTCTGACGCATCTGTGTTTGTAAGCATCTCCGCAGTGCTGGAGTGGGTTCAGACTCAGCATTGCGCTGGATCAAATGGCTCATTCGCTTTCAGACTTTTAGATCGTTATCGTCTGTTGACTGGCATGTGTGACTGCAGCAGCGTCCCACGCAGGAACGCTGACACAGGACTCGGCTCCGCTCCTTTCTGCTTTGGTTTCTGTTTCAGAGATGAACACTCCAAAAGTACACCCGACCTTTGCTAAGATCATGAATTTTACAATGTTTAGCATAAAGGGTTTGATCTTCACGCATCATATGTTTATGATACATTGATGAATATGAAAGTGTCTTAGTCTGTAATTCTATTGCACTCTGCCGAGTCATTCTATAAGTTATTTTGAAGGTCAGTCCAGCCCTGCAGCTCATGTGATTACAGAAATGCTAAACCAACCTACCTGGTTTGTGCCAGAGTGTGGTTGTAGTGTAATATTGTGTCTCTACACACTTTGTTTTCTGCAAGTTGCACTTCTTTATTCTGTTAGTGCAAACTGGTACCTGTCCCGTCCGCAGCTTAAAGTGTGTGGCCAGTCCATAGGCTGTGTCCATGAACATCCTGGGAATGCTCAGTCCCTCCTCGATGGCCTGCAGCTTTAGACCCAGGAGGTGGAGATCTATACCCTGGCCCTGAAGTGCCTGATCAAAAAGACCCACCCAGAAAAGTAGTATCAGTAATGACCACATTCACACACATCATCATCAGCCCATATGCCCTATAGATAGTCTCTTAACTTAAATTTGTCAAGCAATCACACATTTCTGGACCCAGAGAATCTGCCAAAAATGGTGTGAGGTACTGTTTACAATGGAGTGGTGAGCACCTGGTCTGTGAGCTGACTGTACGTCTCCGCTGCCTCTCGGAGCAGTTCCACCTTGGCCTCTCTCTGAAACACGTGTATACACATACACACACACACACACACTGTGACAGGGTGCCAATTTGCATTTCCATTTTTCTAACTGGATATGTCTCATATCACTCACGGAGACAGCAGGGTCATCGAATGCTTGGCTGAAGCTAAGCATCTGATTGGTTGGAGAACGGATGTAGTCGGTGCGTCCTCCACGAAACATTCGGAGCGAGGCGATGTCACATGTGGCACACACCTCATTGTGTACTCTGGTGACACAAACCAAAACACACCAGCTACACACACATCCAACAGGAAACACAAACTTCCACAGATCTGGCCCAGACCACCCTCACCTTTAGTACCAAAACAGGAAGTAGAGGGAGGGGTGGTTTTAATGGCAGAAATAATATAATAATACTAATGTAATTATTAGGAACAAGACAAAAACATCAAAAGATGGGAGCCGGCTGACCTGTAGTAGGCCAGCTGGATGGCCAGCTGTATGAAGGAGTTGGGGCTGATGTTGAGCTTCTTGGGAAACTCCTTGCCAAAGCGCTGGAAGTTGAAGCAGGTGACATCCAGGTCGTTGATGAGGCTAAACGCACAAAGTTGATTGGTCAGGTGTTTCATTGCCAGCCTAACAGTAACTAAAGGTTGTCAAACTACTAGAAGAGTCAGTGCATTTTTACATCCCCTCCCCCCATGTGCAAACATGGACCAGACCATTAAGCAGAGTCTTTTGGTCATTAACCAGGTGGGGGAGGTTGGGACATGTGAAGCCACAATGCAAACTCACATGTCAAGATTCTGCTTGGCCATCTCAATGTCCCATTTGATGGCGGGGTCAATGTAGAAGTAGAGCTTCCTTGGCATGGGCAGAGGGATGAGAGGTGCTCGCACCATCTCTGGCTTTTTACTGGAGAACGGGGAGAAGAACAGCGAAGGGGGGGGGGGGCAGAGGGAGAACAGCAGGAGAAAGAGCACTCTGAGGTCAATCATCTATACCAAAAGCACTCATCTGTTTGCAATCTTTAAACTGCATGGTTTATAGTTCAGGATTAGCCTCAGTTCAGGCACTTACTGAGAAAACTAGCTCTGATTATAACATTTAAAAATAAACAAAATGTCACTATGCTATGCTATATGCATGTTTGTCAGTATGGCAGCATGTGGTGTAGTAGTGTGTGTACTAGTACTGCACAATGTTGTGTAGCTGTGTGTGTACCAGTACTGAAGAATGTGGTGTAGCTGTGTGTGTGTGTGTGTGTGTGTACCAGTATTGCAGAATGTGGTGTAGCAGTGTTGCTACTGGAGGCCCTTCTGCTGTGGCCTGTTCATACAAGAGTCCCCATGAGCCATCTTCACCTATTACAAACTAGAGAGGTGGAGGTAGATTTAATTAATAGGGGATTGGGGGGGGAGATGAGACAATTAACAAAATTTAACCAAGTACTGCAGCTCCACACACCTGTAAGGTTTTATCAAACCAGCGGTTCCCACTGTTTGAATAAGTCCCTCCTCCATGCAGGATCTGAGCTGCCATTCGGCTCGCGTACCTGCCAATCATTTTCCAAAGAAAATGAATCGAGTACACTCAAGAGTGTTTATTACAAACTTAAGATCACCGTTTCAGTAATATTTGTTCCCTTTCACCCACAGAGCAAAAAATACAAACAAAGCAGAGAGGGAGGAGAGTGATGCGTACTTCTCGTCCGAGATCTTCATGACGGGAGAGTCGAGGCACAGAGTGAAGAGCCCTTTCTCAATCAGCCTCACCGAGTCCTTATTAACCCTATCTACAGAGAGCAGAGGACAGGAGAAGAAGACCTTATCAAACAAGCCAGATGATGGTCAGGACAACAGACAGACACAGACACAGAGAGAGACAGAGAGAGACAGACAGAGACAGAGAGAGAGAAAGCGGAGCGGCTTTGTGGGATGCCGTTATTGAGGGGCAGCAGTGAAGGGGTGGGGCTGGTAGTATTTAATAGCATGTTGCTATAGTGGTGTATGGAGCACACTTGTGTTGTGCATGCATGTTTGGTTTCAGTGTTGAGGGTTTGAGATGTTTAAGGGTTTAGTGCACCGTTGTGGTGGTGTGTATATTAATGCTGAATACAGAGGGGCTGTATTGTGCATCACGGGGCACCTTGCAGCAGCCGGTTGTACGCCTGGCCCCAGGTGTGGCGGTGCTCACTGGTCAGGATTCCAATGGGCTCCTTATCTGTCTTCCATGACTGGGAGCGAATTCGGCAGAGCTGAGCATGAATCTGACTCTGCGTGAGCGGAGTGCCGTCACTATTGTAAACATCTAGCTGGAAAAACTGCGCACACACACAGGCCAAATTAGTGTACTTACATCTATCCTCTTTTGCTACCACATTCTGTAACATAACCCTAACCCTTCCACAACAAAGAAACACAGTGTGCTTCCAGGTTATTCCAGCATGCACCGCAATGGTATCTACCCCCCCATCAGACTGGGATACATAGCCAGACCTCTGAGAGGGAGTGGCTCCCCCAGAACAACACCTCTGAGAGGGAGTGGCCCCCAGAACAACACCTCTGAGAGGGAGTGGCCCCCAGAACAACACCTCTGAGAGGGAGTGGCCCCCAAAAACATACCTCTGAGCAGGAGTGACTGTATTGAAGGTATTTTTGTACCCATCAACAGCCATCTGCTGACATTGGGCTGTTTCATCAGATATGGGTGAAAAGCATCACTACTACAAACAAGCTATAAACCTGCCAGGCTGGTTTCAGTCAGCAGCCTTTTGTCACAGCCATGTTCAAACCTAACTGCCAGTTGTACTGAACCATCAAGGAAAGATAATGGAAGACTCTGAGTTTGAGTCCAGCCACACTAAATACAGCATGGCTGTCCCTGGCACGCAGGACGGCAGGACTCACCTGGTAGTTGCGCACCACAGTGATGTGGGTGGGGCCTCGGCGGGGCCGGCCGTAGTGCACCACGTGGTCGTGGTTCGGACCTGGGACGCGGCAGGACGAGAAGAGCTGGGGGAAGAGCTCCATGCACAAGGGTCTTCCACGCATGTACTCCACCGGCAAACGGCCACTGGGGTCAAGGGGTGAGAAGGTGGGAGAATAAGAGCGAGCTAAGAGGGGAAACGAGGTGGGCAGTATGGGACAGGCTGCGTGACAGAAGGAATGAGAGGCAGCAGGCACCGCTAGCCGACAGGAACACGCTGGTATATTTAGAAGCAGCATGGAGCCCAGTATTTGGTGCTGGCACACACAAACAAGCAGATGGCTGTAACGAAAAGGTTAGCGGGGAAACGTAGCCGTTTATCTCTCTCAGAGTTCAGACAGAACAAACCAGCCACTGCGTTCACACTGTTAAAAATAAAGTGGCGGGACAAAGTGGAGGACGAATGGGGACAAACCTGTCGACTCTGGCCTTGAAGTCCAGCACAGCAGAAATGAGCTTGGCTGCAAACCTGAAGGAAGGAGACACAATCACGTCTTACAGTCGCATCCCCAACCGCACGCTTCAAGCTCAGTTACAACTACATGCTTCAACTACATACATGGAGACAGGCAGGACACAAGTGTGTGCAGGGAGAACTCTGCCTTCATTCAACAGTACACTACATATTTCATGTAATAAACCAGGCCTGCACAATATAGCCTGCATTCATTCATTAGCACAATACTGGCCTTTGCAAGCCAGTGATATAGTGATATCACAGATGGATCCAGTATTCAAAAATAGACACACTATAAATATAAATATTAGGTGCTGCGAATCACAGATGTTCCTGTTTTGAGCTGTATGAGTGTTTCGATGAATAGTGGTACCGATACAACAAACTGTAAACAATCACAGTCAAATTAGCCAACAGTCACAATAGGCCAACTTGAACAACATTTGTTTTTACCTATTCAAACTGTGCAACACCAGCACAATCAAAACAAAGCACATGCTTAATCAGGCAATCAGTGACTAGTCTCAACATCCTGACCTCAGTCCGTGAATGTAAAGGAACCCTTTCTCACTTAGTGCACCAGTGACGCTTAACGAGTTCACCATGTGCCCACTACTGTGTCAGTAAAGGTATTGTCTGATATAATGGACCCACAGGAACAGTCAGTAGAGCATTGTTAAGGAAGCAGACCTTGACCTGTGGCTTATGCTGCACATTCGAGATGGACAATTCTGACAGCGAGCTCGAGAGACGGAGTAATACACAGACTATAATATCTTAACCAAGCGACCCCATTATGCATCAGTATTACACATCAGCCATTCCATGTCGCAAGATTTCCATACCACTATGTATGGAGATTGTGTAAGGGTCTAGAAATGTATGTGCGTGCGTCTGTGTGGACTGAGGTTGTCACCCACACTAGCTGGCCCCTCCAGTCGGAGAAGTCCCGTCTGGGCAGGGAGATGGCTGGGCTGGAGTGAACCGCGAGAGGCTGCCGGCTCTCAAGGTAAGCCCACTGTATCCACCAGTCAGTGATCTACCACAGGGGTCAAGAAGGTTGAAGGGGGTGTTAATGTCATAGTACACAATCCAGTAGAAGGCCAACGTCCAAACTTAGGGAAATTCATAATGGAAGCCATTTTAACCTCATAAAACACCCCAGTAATTAAACAAAAATATACATTCATACAGAGATACTTAATAGTAAGTTACACTGATTTCCTACACATTTTCACATTAGCAGGAGCGCCCTGTCTACTGCACAATTGGGGAGAATGGAGTAAGTACATAATTTCAAAAAGCCCATCATTATGACATGTGGCAAATCTACACATCACCGGCGGTCCCAAATGGGTCACTAGCCCACTGGAAGACTATTAAAAAACATATTTTAAGAATACGCCTTAAGAATGTTTTAAAACGTGCCAAAAAAGCTTGCTTTCTAGTTTACGAGTACGTGTATCTGATCTGGATTTAAACAAATAAGCACCAACACGAACACCAACCAACATTTAAACACGTGGGTTTAAATGTTTACCCAGTTGTGGGTGCTTCTGGCCCGCTTCTCCAGGCCGTTCTGCAGTCGTTCTCCCAGCCCGCCGGAGCTGCTGAAGCGCTGGACCATCTTGTGGGTGTGTTCCAGCTCATCGGGCGGCAGTAGCGGCTCCAGGGCCCGCAGGTAGCGCTGTAGAGTCTGTGCGAGCGGCGGCACGGGCTGAGGTGGCACGGCGGGGGAGTGCGCCTGTCTTACAAAGGCCTTACCCGGGAAAGAAAGTGATTTTTTATGGTCACCTTCAAAAGTAAATCGACCGCAGTAATCTTACGCATAGAATCACGACCCGGTTTCGTCCAGCGCATCAGTTTTATTAAAAAACAAACTCGTGAAATATAGGACGTTTAAAGTTGATTCAGCAGCCATGGTAGTGTCATTTAAGCTAGCTAGTCATATAACTTTATATGGGGCGGTTATCAATAGCCGAACAAGCTCACTAACAAGTGGATTAACAATATTTGCAACTGCAGACGTTAGTCAACAAGTTAACGTTGCACATGTAACTTAGCAGTAGCGTTAGCTAGCATACATATTTAAAACATCCACCCACTCCCCCTCCCAAAAGACGTTGGCTGGCTAGCTAACTTGGATATGCTAGCTAAGATTAGGTTAAGTTGTTTTGGTAGGCTAGATACTTACCCTCCTGCGAAGAACGATGTTTGCTCTTGATAACTTCTCTAAAATCATAATTGTAAGCTATTTGTAGCTCACCTCGAGATGTTGAAATCGAATTCATAAATGTGTAAACAAACGCGTTTAATTCGCAGTGAGCCTGGACCGTCATCCACTCCTGTCTGATATAAAAACCCCCTTCGGTGTCCAGCAGTGTACACACAGCCACCGTCCTGGTTTCCACACAACGATGGTCTGAGTTAAAAACCACTGTCCGCTTCTGCTTCTTCTTGTTTTTTTTTGTGAGGGATCGTCAAACGTCGGTTTGAGTTCGTGATCCCCAGCACATGTGCAGTGTTTTCCCTGGTTCAGGAGGGCCCCGCACGCCAAACCCTGCCGTATTGTCCCGTGCAGACGCGCACGTCCTCCCGCACCAACAGTCCTACCGACATGGCTCAAGTAAACCAGACGGCTCGACGCTTCAGACTGTTCCATAAATACAGACGTGCAATATTTTTTCAGTGACCCTTTTTTCAGTGAGACCTTTCTGGAATATGAGGGTGATGTCATTGGAGTGACTATGATTTGATTAATAATGATTATATTTTTGTTTGCTATATCCTACCTGCTTAACTGTGTGAAATGAAAATTCACATAATCTTTTTTACTAACACAGCTGTTTATATCGCGTCGAATTGACTAATATGCTATAATGTTAAAATTTAATTCCATCAATTGTATTGTTATGTAACGTATGTTCAATGCAAATTCTGGCATTTAGTTTTACATCGGTTTATTGTGAAGGATGTAACCAAGTACGTCTCGTATTCCACCAACTCGCCAGCCAGGTTTGAAAACTCATCGGAGGTTTCGAGATTAGCCCCCAAACCCCCTTTCTTAATTTAATTTAAAACATTTGAAATTGTCTTACAAGTTTGATAATATTTGTTTTCAAACTTTATTATATTTAAGAGTTTATTTACAGTGTATTAACCACGTGCTTTAATAGAAAAACCTGTTAAGTGGACGGAGTCTGTTCCTGCCTTCCAGCCTGTCGGTGCAGCAGCTGTCGCCTTGTGAAAGACAAGAACGTGCACACCGACCCCGGCGAGAGGGAGCTTCAGTTTTGTCGTACATTACATCAGCGACATTTCCAAACCACAGGCGTGAAATTCTCGATATTAGAATTATTTTGGGGGCTGACTGTAACATCCATGGAAGCACGTACACAACAGTTCTGCTATAACAGAAAAAGCCCGGGAACCTAGTCCAATGCCACCATCTAGTGCTCAGTGTCTAACTGTGCAATTAACTCCAGTTCCACAAGAAGAGTCCTCTTTAGTTTTAGGCTCTATATCAGATTTTTTTTTTCATTTTTTTAATACTATATATTACTTTTTTAAATACTTCTGCACACTAATGGGAATGTCATGCCCTAGATGTCAAAATCAAATCAAAGCCAATCAAATCACTACATTGTGTGCAGAATACTATTTGTCTTGTGGCCTCTTCATTATTCCCATTTGTCTGTAGGATTCCAAGGTTCTTGTAGTTGATCCAGTTGCAGCTGGTTCTTTTGCACTCCAGGGTGTTGCCTTCGTCAGTAGGACCATGTCAGGACCTGGAGCTGTCCAGCTCTTTATATTTCAGACATATGCTAGCATGATGGTTAGTGGATCTTGTTTGAGTTCAACAACCCAACAAGAATATACCTTGGAATGGCTTGTGGGAGAACATCCTGTTTATTCTCCTGGGTTCTTATCTTTTGCACCACTTTACACCTCTGCTATGGACAGCTCCTCCAACCACCTTCTCCACAGATTATATGGCTCCTTCATCATATCGCCAAGCATGTCACGCATCGTTGCTGATGCAATATATTCAGTGTACTCCGTGATGGTCACAGCAGTCACTAACATGCTCAGTTTCTTTCCTAAATAAATGTACATGGCAATGTCAACTAAAAAGTTTGCAATCATCACTTTATGCAAATAAAGGCATTATGAAAGTTTATAACTTTCATAACACTCATAACAGGATATATGTGAGTGTAGGTGAACAGGACCAGGACTAGAGCTGGGTCCCCTGGCAGGACCGGGGTGACGCTTTCACCTTTCCTCCCCTGCTTTTCTTGCGGGTGGAAGCAAGCAGGAGTTGTTGGTACTCCAGGAAGAGCTGGCAGACAGAGAGGTAGACTTACTAGCCGGTCTATCTCCTCGACCCTGCCTGTGGCCACTAGGACTGTAACCTCCTGCCAAGGTGGTTACCTTCTTGGGGCCATCGCTCTGCCGGTCCTGTTGGGTCATTTGTTATGTAACAGCTAGCAAGGCTGAAGGCAAGATGCCAAGGTGAGCATGTTTCATTTCTTGTGTTTATTTAAATGAACAGAAGTCATAGAACATGGTGACATGCCTTGGTCAAAACAGGCAAGAAACATGACGCAAGCATGCACTTAAAAACAAAATATATGTGCAACGCATAACGCCAAGGAGATGAGACAAACTTACACATACAGACACAGATGAATGCATACACATACCTACCTACACATACTAACAATGGTTAAAATGACCATCTGTCTGATTTTTCTGTCAACATTTTAAAAGCATGTTTAAAATATATCTCAGCTTGCAAGAGTTTTCCTTCACATAAATCAAGTGAATGGCTGGCCTGTACACTAAATTAGTGATGTTACCCTAGTACGTGATTTTGGACATGTCGTTTCAGGACTTTTTTTGTTACAGGAGTTTTACCCAACACCTGTTTTACTGGGAAGTCTTACACAAATAAAAAATTGTTAGCGAATTGTATTTTGGTAAGAGACCCAAAAACAGTTGTAAGCTTCATTTTATGTACCTTCATTTGGTACAACACTTCACACAAGGATGTGAGAACGACAATTTTTTAACGGGAGAGAGAGAGAGAGAGAGAGAGAAACTACACATTTCCTCTCTTAATCCTTCCTCATTCTTCCTCTTCCGCATTCTTATTAGGATTACCTTGTTCTTTTTCCTACACGAAGTCACGTACGCTTGGTTTGCTTCTCGATTTGCCTGTTTTCACCGCCGTCATCCGACTCCTCGTAAAGCAATGCTAGATGGCGGTGTTGCACTTTACCGATAGTTCCGAGTCGACAAGATAAGTCAGAAGAAGATTTTTAGTGCAAAAGATGGGAAAACGAAGTCTGTTCACTGAAGCCAAGTTAAAAATCACCGAACGCGCATTCGCTTGCGAAATTTGCGTGGATTTCCAGCAGTAACCGTATTCATTAGCCAGGCGAATATTTGACGAGCTCCTCGTCCACTATTAGACGCTTATCCGTTTGGTCTTTGCGGGTAAGATGTAACCGAGTCGGGTATTAGCTAGTTAGCCATTACATGTAGTTAGCTAATGGTCCTCGACTACATTTGTTGTTAGACAATTAGCTAGTTGTCTAGCTACGTGAATTGTTTGGAAAATGTAGTATCCGTGAGCTGGCTAAGTAGCTAAATACGCTAGCTGTATCCGTAGTGCTCTATAGACAACAGTTAGCTAGCTAACTAGCCAGGTTACCATGGCGTTGGAGAGACGAGTGTAAGGTTCTCAGAGCCAAGCTCGCTGTTTAGCGAACGAGCTAACAGGCGCACAAAACCCACCTCGTCAGCAGTGGTAAGCTAGGTAGCTATGCTAACTGGCTAAGATAGCAGGCTAGCTAGGCAGTACAGCTACAGAATAGCAAAATACACAGCACGTCTACAGCTATATATATATATATATATATATATATATATATATATATATATATATATATATATATATATATAAGACTATTCAATTTCTAGCAGCTTATTAAGTTCTTTAAGTGTCGGATGTTGAAAGTGTCAGCTAGCTAACGTTAATGTTATACGTTTATTCTCCAGGCAGAATGGATAAGGGGTTGAGCAGCGGCAGTGCGCCCCTCGGCCCGGTTGTCCAAGTGTGTTTTCCCAACCTGCGAGCATCGGTGTTGGACAACCTGAATCGGCAGCGAGAGGAAGGCCGGCTATGCGATTTGTCCATCCAGGTTCAGGGCCAGGTGTTCAGGGCCCACCGCTGCGTCCTAGCTGCTTCGTCGCCTTATTTTCACGATCAGGTACATGTGTCATTTCTAGGTTGACCTAATTTTCAGATATAGATAGTTGCCCTAAAATATTGAATTGCATCGTGTACATTAGCAGAAAAGTAAATGGCCAGTAGCTGTAAAGACAATGTAGATTGTCACCACTACAGAGAGATTTTGCAGTCACATGGGCATTGGCTGTGAGACACCATACATTAATTGGCAACTTGATTAAGTAGACCTGTCTTACAGGTCTATTGGTGACCTGCTGTTGTTTGATGTGCCAACTTCTCTCGGTGCGACATTAACACCGTGGTTCAATACTGACTGACTCGGAAGTTGGTCAGGCACTGCAGTACCGACACTGTTTTCACACATTTTCGTCTGCCACTGTTACATTGTTGCAGTGTTTTATCACTCAGAGGTATTCAGCCAATTAACCTGATGTCCTGAGGTTGGATACTTAGCATTAATGAAAGAGTACATGATGGCTCACAAATTCTACTTGGTGACAGTTGGCCTGCAAAGTGGTCCTAAGTGACTACATAATCCAAAAATATCTTGGCCGGTTGTTCAGGCAGGGCTTTACCCTGATAGTGTTCTTGGTGTTGAATACTAAATGTAGAACATATACTACCAGTACTCCTAATATAACGAGTACAAATGGGGGCGCTGTCATTATTGAGTCCTCCAGCACCTCTCCAGTGAACCTCAAAGCTCTTCAGTAGTCAAATGATGGGCATTACCACCCCCATTCAAAGATTCAAAAAGATTCAAAAGCTTTATTCTTCACACATTGTACAAGCACATTGTACAAGCACAGGGTGAAATGCGTCTTCGCCCAGGGCCCAGTGTTAAAGCACCGAAAACCCAGAGCAGCGTCGCCTCGATGGGCGCCACCTTTACGCAGAATGAGAAAACATAGAGATAACATTGGGAGGAGACAAAAAAATATGACCACAGATTATTCTCGCGAACAGGACAACAGTCTGTGTGCATGCAAAAAATCCCCATAGCACATACAGCATTGATAACACAGACAGTAAGCAGTGAGAGGCGTGATCCATTCAGAGAGGGAGGAGGGGGGGGGGGCAGAGGCCTGGCACAGAGTTTTTGTGTCAAAGTTCGCGTTGGAAGGCGAGAGCCATCTCTGACAGTCTCTGTGTGGGGGTAGGAGCAGGTAACCAAGACGACGACCTTCTGGGAGAATTTGTTTGGGCGCCAATGCAGATAAGAAGAATGAAGAATTTAGCAAGGAGCTCGTCCTTGGGAATTTGAGCACACAAACTCCTCTTAAAGTCGGCTGTCTCCCAACTGATCCAACTTCGCACGTAGAGCATTGATTCCATCCACGATCGTCTCCAAGCTTTTTCCAACAGTCACAGTCTGTGTTCCAACAGCTCTACCCACCGCATCAATCATATGGGGCACTTGACGTGGACGCTCAATAGCTGACTCCACTCTATCAACTTTCCGATACACCAGGGCAACGCCTAATCCGATCAGCAGAGCCATCGCGATCAAAGTTACAAATAAGTACACGTCCTCAACATCTTCCAGGGAGAGAGGCGCAAGACACAAACAACGCCAGGTCCCCCACGAGTCATGCACATATCCAGATGAGAACGTACCGTCCGGGCATGTGGGTTCTCCCGCACCATGACTCCTCGTGGGAAAAAATAGTGTCAATTGCGTTGAGAGACCACCTGATTAAATCCATTTTCTTGTTAAAATTCGAAGAGCAGCGTCAGGTTACTAAAACAAGACAGAGAATCTAAGCTGCAGGGCAGGAGGGAGGGAGTGCAGGAGCAGAGATAAAGTGCGACCGCCTCTCTTGAAAGCCGGAAGAAGAAGCCCCCATCTTTCTGTGGCTATGAGCAACAGTAGGGATTTCAGAGGAGAGGAGTTAAATGTTATTCTAGCTGTGCTGTTTTAAAATCTTGATGTGTTACTCCACCAGAGACACATGAAATATGAAACATTTACTTCTCCATATCCACATTATTGCATAGATTCAGACATTCCTGCTTTTGTGATGGGTGGGGAAAGTGTCTTAACATTCAGTGTTCTGTTTATACAGCTTTGTTTGTGTGTGTATGTACATAATAATAAAAATATGTGGAACTGAGAGTGTGTGATGCCCTTTCCTAGGAAGGGACTCCAGATTTGCTGGGGAGTAGGAATTTGGCCCAGCACCCTAATGTAGATCTGCATGTTTGTCTAAGTCATCTGTTTATTACTTAAGTATGTAAATACTCGTTTGGGACCAGGCAAGTGTGTTATATAACACACGGTTTGTTGGTGTTGTCTTGGTAATCTTTTTAGTCATTCTGTTTGCCTTCACCCGTGTCTTGGGAAGACCGGTGATGCCATGCCCTAGACGTCAAAATCAAATCAAAGCCATTCAAATCACTACATTGTCTGCAGAAGGTAAGGATGTGATCCTGATCTTTGATGTGGCCCAAATGGTCTGTTGCCTTCAAGGCCTTTTTTTGTGTGTCTCAGGTTCTGCTGAAGAATGTAACCACAGTGTCTCTGCCTTCGGTCATGGACCCTCTGGCTTTCGAGAGTGTCCTCAACTCTGCCTACACAGGTCAGCTAAGCATCGTGCGTGATGACATCGTCAACTACGTCACCGTGGCCAGCTTCCTGCAGATGTGGCACATTGTGGACAAGTGCACAGACATCCTGAAGAGGTCACGACCTTTGGCTCAAGTCAACCCCGGAGAGCCCAGCTCCTCCAGGCACCAGTCTCCTAGCAGCTCGGACTGCTGCCTGACCGACCCGGAGGAGCGGGGTCAAGCCGAGCGCTGCCTTCCCCCAGACAGGAAGCCTCCTGCTGTGGATCACAGCGCCCTGCCTCCCCTGGCCACCTGGAGGAGACCCCAACAACTGCAGCAACAGGGGAGGTGGGGCAGATCCAGGCTCGCCCCTCCACCCCAGCACAGATCTGATTCTCCCCTGGCTCACCGCAGCCCCTCTGGGGAGGGAGAACAACCCTCCAGCCCCGAGGGGCTCTGGACGACCAATGAGAGAGCCAATGAGAGACACAGAGTCCGGGCTCGCCTCAGAGGGGCACAGGAGAGCAGGGAACGAGGGATGAGGGGGGATGAGGAGCAGGAGGAGGAGGATGAGAGGCGGCGAGGGGAGAGGTGGATGGAGGCAGATGAAGGAGTGGGGGAGGAGTTGGAGGAGGAGAGGGTGAAGGTGGAGTTAGACGAGCGTGGGGCCGGTGAGTGGAGCGTCTGCATCACTGCTGTTTAACTCCCAACCATCGGGGGGAGCGCTCTCCCAAAGAAGCGGCTCTGCCCTCCTGATCTTTAAAGGGAATATCCCAGATTGTCATGTTCTCCGCCCTGTGTGTGCCTGTGTGTTTTTGCCTGTGTTTGACTATCTTCTCTTCTCTCTTACTCAGGAGACTGTGGCTCAGGTGCACCTCTCAAAGAGGAGTCAGAGAGAGAGGGAGGGGGAGAGAGTGCAGAGAGAGAGAGGGAGCAGCAGGAAGGGTTTCTCTCAGCTCAGTCTCGCACTGATGATGCGCAGGAAGTGCCAGCCACTGCACCTTGCCCTCTCCCGGGCCCCTCCACACGTGCTCAGTGGCAGCCGGCAGCCGATTGGTCGGCGGGGCCGTACGCCCAGCCAGGCGGCAGGTTGCTGGAGGATCATTCCAGAATGAAGGACGGCGAGGACGATGCGGAGGATGAAATGGACTTCAGCCGTTTCACCGAGGCAGGCTTCGAGGGAGAGACGTATGACGAGATCGAGGAGGGCACGGGGCAGGTTTCCCAGAGGCCTTTGCTGCCCATGTCGCCCGGCGGCGGCGGTGGCGGGGAGTTTGTGCTCGGGCCCTCAGAACTCACCTGGACGTCGGGGGCCCTCTCTCCCCCGTCACACGCCTCCTCTCTCCCTCTTTCCTCCTCTCCCATCCCTTCCTCGTCCTCACCGCCCTCCCTGGCGGGAACGCCCTACGCTGGCAAAGTGCACTTCTGCCACTGCGGAAAGGCCTTCACGATGAAGAGCATGCGCGACCGCCACGTCAAAATGCAGCACCTGAACCTCCGACCCTTCGCCTGTCCCGTCTGCGCCAAGAGCTTCAAGATGAAGCACCACCTGACCAAGCACGTGAAGACGCATGGCGGCCTCCGCCCGTACGAGTGCGCCCTCTGCGGGAAGAAGATCGTGTGGAGGGACAGCTACCTCAAACACCAGGCGCGGTGCCAGCGGCTCGCCTCTAGGGCGGCCACCCCCGGACCCCACGCTGACGGCAAGGCTGCGGAGGCGGGGCAGGAGGAGGCGGGGTTTGAGTACAGCGTGTACCTCGGCGAGGGGCGGGGTCAGGTGAAAGTAGAAGTGGGGGAGGGGCAGGCAGTTGGAGGCTGCATGGAGGGGCTAATGGGGAGAGTGTCTGGGCGAGACCGAGCTCTGATGGAGCAGGTTCTGAAGGAGGAGGATGGAGGCAGGTACACGTGAGGAAGATCTTAACACGCCTGTTCTTATTAAAACTTCTATGTCTTTTTGCTGATCCAGGATCAGTGTTTACCATTCGTGTTCTAGTGCAGACTAACCTCACTCACCAGAGTCCAGCTTTTCAACAGCTATATGATTCTCGGCTTCTGTATTGGATGTCGGGGTCTGATTCAAACCTGATTGACCAGTCCAACTGGACAACTTTTGAAAACACAAAATGGCCTTAGTGTTCTAGGTTTCTTCTAAAAACCTCAGCATTGTAAAACTATTAGTGTTTTACAAACTATTAGAAACTCAGTGAAGTTAAACTTTCTGTAACACGACTGCAATATGACATTGATCATATTTTTCAGTCAAAAAAGAAAACGCATCCCTTTAGGATGATATTTGTAAAAATTTGGGATGCTTTGGTGTAGGGGCGTGGGGGTCATTTGAATAAAGCCATGTATGATGATCTGTATACATATACAGGAAAATTTGTCTTTGTTTGGCTGTGTGAGGCTAGTCGATGGAGAGAGAATGAGAACAAGAGTGCAAGCGCTGATCCCAGATCAGTACTTTCACTCAGGTTCTTGACATGCATAGTAGAGTGTGATGCTCTTGTAACTGCTGTCAATTGGCTGATGAGGGTGCTGCTGTCTTCAGCAGTAAGACAGTTGGAAGCCGGACTTTTGTGCGTGTCATTTCTGCACAGTGTTTGAAAAATCAGTGTTAAATGTATCCCACCGTGCATTATTTTTGAAATGTTGCTTTTTGTTTAAGAGGGCAGTATGTTTTAATGTATAAGATTTTAATACAGGATTTGAAAAACTGATTTAGAACTTGCAACTTCAAATACACATAAACAGCAAAATCAAACATGTAAACATAATTTAATTACAGATGTTAGCTTTGAGTAACTGCATGGAGCAGAAAACGCTCCTGTGTGACTCCTGATGTATAGGGACGCAAGAGAAAGCTTTAATTCTATTTAATAGACACGGTGTAACAGGGCCCCAGAACATGGACCACGCTTAATGTAGCCGTATATGCAGTTTCTGTGCTTTCTCCTTTGTGTATGTGCTTTCAGACATCATCCTAAATGTGCATTATTTGTATGATATCTGAATAAAGTGATATCTCTGAGTAAAGGTGTCTTGAGAGAGATGGAGAGACCCCAGTACTGTGGACTTCAGCACTGTGATTCTCTGTCCCAGTCATGCCGACCCTTTTTAGTACTATTGCCCTATCCGCTCCTGATCCAGCCAATCACCAACGTCCTCTACTGTCACGTGATGGTGAGAATCGGATCTTCAGGTAGACTGAATCAAATGTAGGGGTGAGAGGGAGGACAACACCCAGGATGGCATTTAGATAGCATTTACCCAAGATTGAGTTTATTGAAGCAAAGTTAACACAGTGCAAAAACTAATGTGGTTGTGTGTGAATCTAAATTGGCTTGACAGGAGAGTGAAAGTCTCACCCGAAACTTTTTATTACAGTATAATACAATGACAACAAGTAGACAAAATTAAAGAACAAATATTTGTGATCCAGAATTCCAACAATTTGCAGTAAGTAAATTGGTGTACTAACGACAACCGGCGAGAACACCATGACACTCCACAGTCGGAGTAGTGGACATAGAGCTCTGTTCTGAAGTCATGTGCACACAGGACAAACACTAGAGGTGTGTAGCAGCAACGTGAAATCACACCCATGCCTTAGACGGTTAGACCAGTCTAATAAATCAACAATGAACCTGACCAACCGACCACCCAACATGACAAGTCACTGAAGTTGACTTTCCACTGTATCTTTCGCTGTAGGTCTGAGTATTGATCTAGTGTTTGATGGCCATCTGTGTGACCAAGCTTAGCTGTAAAATAGGTATGTTTAAGCCAGTATACCTCTATAATATGTATGTGTTACCCAGCATACCTTTCCCCTGCTCAGTCACCAGTTCTTGGGTATAGTAAAGGTCAGATGGAGGTGACATCTGTCTGAAGAAAACCTTAAACATACAGGGAGGAAAGGTTAGGAACCCGTTGCATATTTAGGCTTTCCTGCTGATAAGATCACACCCATATCCGTCCTCTGAGGAGTTTCCTCACTGAACCAGATCTTTGTCACTCAAGTACTAATCAGACGCAACTGTTCTTCAATGTCTTCATTATCAATTCCCCATTATGGAGTTCCACTCCCTGACATTCATTCATATTTCCATTCTATTACATAATGCATACCGAGTGGTTTCTGGTTTAGTGTCTCCTGGTTAACCACCTCAGATTTTTTTCTAAGCTACAGCTCTCCTTTAACCCCATGGTGCTTCTTGGACTGGAGTGACCACCTGCCCTTTATTCATTGGATCTATATTCACTCTCAGAGATGAATTTTCTTTAGCCAGTTAATATCAAATAATTGCAGAAATATCACAAGGTAGAAAAAAACAACCATGAACTAAAAGACCAAAACCATCATGTCCCGTTGCGTGTTTGAAAGAAACAGAAGACGTCTGCTGTTCTCACTGCATCCTGTACTGGCCACCAGTAATCACATCCTGAACACCCACCCTGTTGATCTCTGGGACCGTCTTACACATCTCAGTCTGTTTCTCAGAGTAAGAAATACAGTTTGTTGCATAGTATGATGTAAGTGGTTATACTGCGAGGTCAGATTGTCCTGCTTCAGCATGTGGGTGGAGAATTGAAGCAGGAGTGAAAAGGAAGGGGGGGGGGGGGGAGACCAGTGCATTCCAACACGGATACACTTAGACGCACCTGAAGCAAAACTTACAACAGATTAGGTACAGAAAGGAGCTCTCTTCACTGACATGATCACGGTCATATTTGACTCCTGTTCCTCACTGAGTCCGATCCAGGGGCTGTTGCCGACGTGTCATCTTGTATGCATAGCTCACGTCAGCCTAGAGCTCACCTCTCTATTCACCATTCACTATTTATTGGTTTTTCTGGATTTCTGTTGTGCTGGTGGTTTTGGCTTCACAATCACATTCTCAGTTTGGTAGGGCCAGTTGCTGTTTGTGTCAGCAGTGAGTATTTGTATATATGTACAGTCAGGGATTTGGGAAAGCAGCTGTCTTTGGTCTTTTATTTTGGATAGCCTGTGTTTAGATAGTCAGAGGCGGTAGCTGCTTGGTGTGAGTGTTTGCTTGTTGTCTTCAGCACTAGCGAACCTGGCACTGGTGTTCCCATTTGCACTGCATTTCATGAGATACTATGACCTGCATTGTGAATATATAATATTTTAATGTTGTGACATTGGAAGAAAGGTAGCACTTTCTGATTTTATAGTTTCTTTGGATTGTTTCTAATACTTTTACTTCAGTACATTCTAAATGAGATATTTAAAAAACAATTAAAGGTAATAAACAGACGTGTATCTACACACCACCATCAGTTTCATTACTTTGCTCTGGTGTTTGTGGTCGATTTGTAAACTAAAGATGGTTGATCTTTAAAGACACTTTAGATACTGTACTGGACACTATATGAGACATTTTTAAATGAACACATTTTTTGAAAGAAAAAAAATGAATGAAATGAAACCTAAAAATGAAACCTCAGTAATAATATAGACATAATCATGTTGTGCATAATAAATGATTGACTAATTATAACTTTTTTATTATAGATAATCAGTGCTGAAAATGCTTGTTGTACAACAGAAATTACTTTCACTGAAGATATGAGGTGAGAGGGATCTCGTAATGGGGAGAGAGGAACAGGCACTTCAAGATGGTACAGGAGCATAAACTACAGTGACTGGGTCCCAGTGAGACAGTCCACAACAGCCTTCTACTTCCACGTTTGGTTTTGTGTCTGCTTTCCACCACTGACTGCCAGCATGTGATGTTTGTAACCATAATATGTTTATTTTTCTATGTATGTTTGATAGCCATGCCTTTGGTCATCATTGCCTGCAGTGCCTTTGTTGAAAAACGAACAAAAAAGATTCTTTTACATTGATGTAGGAAAAATGTCAAGGCCCAGTGCACCAAAAGCATTCAGAACTAAGCCCAGCCACTACAAACAGACAATCAAATAAAAAGACATGTTCTATCCTGCTTTTTACCTCTCAGACCTGCCACAGTTGTTTTGCTGTGGATGTAGGAATGTGTGCATTCAAATGTTCCAGTTAAAACAAATGTTACAAAGCCTCAGTAGCTATCCTCATATATGCTAAGCATATTGTCTGTGAGAAATGGTGGTTTTCTATTGTTACTGAGGTTTTGTATTTGTAGAGTGGACACCACTGTCACAAGCTAGGACAGCAGACATAAAATATGTGTGGCATTTGGTCTTTTACAGGCTTCCAATTTGCATCAACCACTAGGGTGTGCTGTTGCATCTCAGAATTATTAGACAAAATTGTGTAGTGTAATATTTTATTATCTTTCCAGGAAATTGAAATAATCCATTAGTTGTGACATAGTCATTACATTAAAACAACCTGCTCAGTAGTGTAGGTTGGCACTCTGCTACCAAATCATCTCTGACTTCTCGAAGCAAAGACTCCATCAAACCTCTGAAGGTGTCTGGCACCAAGAGATTAGCAGAAGATCCTTTAAGTCCTTTTATTTATAAGGCCTCCACTATAAGGCTTGGACCGCACTTGTTTTCCCCACAAATCCAACATGTGCTTGATTGGGGGGAGATCAGGAAGGAGGTGGCTCGTCTTGTTGCCTGATGTCAGGACAACAATCTGTCTCTCAACACTGGCGAGACCAAGGAAGTGATTGTTGTCCCAATGATGAGGGAGGGTCTGCTCAGACTGCTCTACACAGGTGACACATAGGTGATCTCACCTGGTCATCAAGAAGTCCCCACAGCTACTGAGAAAGCTTGAGAAGGCCCTCCAGCATATCATCAAAATGGGACAATCCATTGCAGGAGCAGCCTTCCCCTCACGACAGGACATTTACCACATCAGGACCATCAGGACGGCACTCTCCATCATCAGGGACAATACACACCCCCAACTATTCACACTCCAGCTATCAGGGAGACGTTACAGGAGTGTGAAGTCTAGGATGACCAGGCTCACAAACAGCTTTTACCCACAAGTCATCAGGATTGTGTATGACTAAATCACCACACTGCATTCTCCCACTTCTCTCAAGAATTCTTCCAACACTCTGGTTGAACCCTGGACCACACACAGACACCACTACACTTTACACTGTGGCTGACTCATCCCTGGACCACACACAGACACCACTGCACTTTATACTCTGGCTGGCTGATCTCTGGACCTCACACAGACACCACTGCACTTTATATTGTGGCTGGCTGATCCCTGGACTACACACAGACACCACTGCACATTACACTGTGGCTGACTGATCCCTGGACCACACACAGAACACCACTGCACTTTACACTCTGGCTGGCTGATCCCTGGACTCCACAGAGACACCACTGCACTTTACACTGTGGCTGACTGATCCCTGAAACACACACAGACACCACTGCACTTTACACTGTGGCTGACTGATCCCTGGACCTCACATAGACAACACTGCACTTTACACTCTGGCTGGCTGATCCCTGGACCTCACATAGACAACACTGCACATTACACTGAGGCTGACTGATCCCTGAACCACACACAGACACCACTGCACATTTCACTGTGGCTGGTCGATCCCTGGACCACACAGAACAACACTGCACTTTACACTCTGGCTGGTTAATCCCTGGACCACACAGACACCACTGCACTTTACACAATATACATGCGCTCATTCTATCTCATTAATAAATTTATTGCTACTGTCATACTACTGTTAGCTATAATACGTAGTGCACTTGACAAATTCTGCTGTCATACTGTGCAGTACTACACAGTAGTACAATGCCTATTTTCATTACAGCTATACTCTCATTACAGCTGTAATTCAGTCTAGTTTTTCATTACAGTTCTAGTCTCATTATCTTGTTTTCATTATAGTGTCATAAAACTACTTTAATCAAATTTTTCATTCATTACGTCTCATTACAGCTGTAGTTTAGGAACTCACTTCTCAATACCCAATGGAAACACAAATACTGACATACTGATATAAAGAAAATACAAACCCACTGATATAACCAAAACACAAACAAACTGATATAACCAAAATACAAATGGTCGGTTTATCCCATTGCTATGCGAGGTTCTTGCGGCAAACCATCATGTTTGTATGTATTTTATGCTTTTAGATAGATAGATAGATAGATAGATAGATAGATAGATAGATAGATAGATAGATAGATAGATAGATAGATAGATAGATAGATAGATAGATAGATAGATAGATAGATAGATAGATAGATAGATAGATAGATAGATAGATAGATAGATAGATAGATAGATATTTTTTCAATTAATCAATTAATGCTTGACAAAGTGTCAGACTTTATTTTGGTTGAAAATAGAATACAGGTTCTGGATCCTCATTGACTGGATTATTTCAAGTAAACGAGTTGAAGGTTGAAGCAGAAGGAATGTGTCAGCAGAAATATTTTTAGCTTATGAAAAACTAAAACATGCATATGCTGTTTCCTGTATGACCCTGCAGAGTTGAGCAATTTTATGGCTTCTAGCTAAAGAAAAGGTCAATGTTGAGCAAGAAAAGGGAGTCAGTATTTACAAAAGCAGAATGCCATAAGAAGCCATGCGTTACAGCAGTTTTATCATGGGTGTTAACCCTCATGTTTTGCTCAAAATAATTAGAATTAAATTTATTAAGTAGGTTTGTGTGTCATGTATGTTGTTCCTGTTAACTATTTACTTAAATAAAAACTATAATTCATAAATAAATAATACAATAATTGATAGGTAAAGAGAATAAATACAACTCCTTCCCTGCCACAACACATACACACCACCATTACTTCCAACACACCTATTATATTGTGTGAAATTGAAAAGAAAGATCATTTTGGTGCATGGCATATGTTATTTTGTCCCATTGTAGTCCAGGACCACCTGTGGGTTTCTGTGCTCTCTGGTGCTCTGGGCAGCATCTCATCATTAGGATGGTTTTACTTTTCTTGTAGCAATAAGAGATGTTGCCTTCTTCTTCTTCATTACAAGGAATTCATAAGGAAGTTCTGGCTTTGTTTTTTTAAAGTTCCCAACATGGTACCCTTCCTTCCTGACAGTACCTTACCCAGGGCATAAGATGTGAAAACAATTATCACCTTTTGCCAGGTGATTCCCCAGGGGATTTACCAGTGCTGACCTGCATTCTCCAGGCACAGCTACACTGCACATCACATGCTGCCCGTATTGTGACACCATTTCGGTCGGTGTGCCATCTGAAGGCACAGCGCCCATGATAGGCAGACATTCATACACTGTCACTGGATTGTGAAGAAAATATAATTGCTACACTCACATCCCCCACACAGCCTGTGTCGGTGCACGTTTCTCACGATCTCCTAGGCCCCGCCTTGTTTATTTGTCATCAAAACACGGGAGAAAACATGAAACTTCTTTAGAGATACAGTGAGTGGAAATACCGCCTTTGCGGTGTCAGCATTCCAAAGTCTTGCTGTCACGTCACCTTTTGATTTGTGAACTTCTGCCTAACCTAACATAGGCTTGCAGGTGGGTAACATTGATGTCTTTCCAACGAACAGCTCCACTCTAGTTTTGTCATCTCAAGCATATTATTTGATTGAGGGTGTGATGAAAAGTTCAAATGCTGATTTCATGTCATGGACAACATGGCTAACAGTGTATGTACCGGGGCCTGGAACCATTTTAATGATGTTAGCACCACCTAAGTTCAAGCGTGAAGACTGGCCACCCCAACGTTATGTCTCACTGTCGTCTCGGGAAAAAAACCCCTTTGCGTGGCAAATATCAAAGTTCTTGTGGGAATTACGTTTTTCCTTCCCGTGTGTTGTGTGAACTATCAGTGATTGTTCAGGGTCCGAAAGCACATATTTATGGTCTTCGTGTTGCATGTGATAGTGATCTTAATATAATCCAAAACAATGAAAACAATTGTGTGTAACGTGTGTAAAATGTTGATATTTCTTATGTTTTATACAATGAAAACAGACATGGGTAAAATTTTCTCCGGGTTCTCTGGCTTCCTCCCACAGTCCAAA
Source organism: Brachyhypopomus gauderio (assembly GCF_052324685.1). Taxonomy (NCBI): domain Eukaryota; kingdom Metazoa; phylum Chordata; class Actinopteri; order Gymnotiformes; family Hypopomidae; genus Brachyhypopomus; species Brachyhypopomus gauderio. The sequence continues at coordinate 15,904,039 of NC_135215.1, read as the reverse complement.
GACATACGTGTTAGTTTGATTGGTCACTCAAAACTGCCAGTAGGTGTGTGTGGTGGACTGGTAACCTGTCCATGGTGTAGTTTTTTTCACCCAAAATCTTAGTTGTAATCAACTAAGCAATTGTTTACATATACTGTAAGTATTATTGTACGTCTTTGTTTTCAGCTCGAAGCAAGAAGGGTTTTTTTCTGGAGCACGTCAGTCACTGGCATCTGGAACTTTTCATTGATCATATAGCTGGGTTGCTCGTCTGCGTTTGGGTGGTCCTCTCTAGATCTTTCTCTTGTGGGTGTGTGGACATGAATATAGGGGCTCATTTGGGTGGAATGGTTGGACACAGCTCAATGTTGGGGGTGCGGTCGGCTCTGCGGACTGTGGTCTTCCTGCTCAACTTTGGGCTTGATTCTGTGGGTCATGTCTCGGAGGGGCAGAGTTCAGATCCGGGTGCTGGAATTTGACACACGGGTTATATAGGTCATTTTCTGTTCCTGAGTTTGTTGCCCTTTGTATAGTTCTTAGCTTAAATTAGTGATGTAAAATCTGGATGGAAAAGCCCGCCATGTAGGACATTGTAGGTGAAATTTCCATGTACTTAACGATGATGTTGGTGGTTATAGTGGGGTGTCTGCTCACCCAGTGAATTGAGACATGATTGCTGTTGCTAGCATAAGTAGAGGTGAGTTTTACAAGACCTCCATAACTTTGTAAGGTACAGACAATATACAGGTTTTGAATAATATTTTGTTTTCTCATTGCATTAGTCTAACCCTAACCTTACCCTAACCCTAACCATAGTACTGTCTTGGTCACCGATGTGCGAGATTCCTGTGTCGTGATTGGACACAGACTTATAGGGAGATTTAAGAGTACAGTCATTTGTGAAGTAGTCAAGACATTTTTTGTTCCTTTTCTTTTCCTCTTTGATTTATCCTAGTAAAAGCTACAGTTTGATTAGAGCTGTATGTATTTGTGATATCAGTCTATTTATTTTGTATTTGTGCTATTTATTATTTTTTTGTATACTCCCTTATTCCATTTAAAATCCCATTAAGGGATCTATCAGAATAAATACTCTAAATAGTCTTTTGTCGTTGGTGTGTTTGGGACGCCTGGGACGTCATGGAGTGATGAGGCGGACGCAAATACTGAGATGACTGAGATGTATTAAAGGGCAATAAAGATCATACAAACATATCAAACCTGAAAGGGTAATCCTGACATAACCACCACGCATAGACATAATGAAACACAAAAGCAAAAACCATAACAACACAGAATATGACCAGGTAACAATAGCAAATGGAGCAGAATATAGATAACACGTGCACACAACGAACCACAACGACAAAACATAGGATATAAATAAATCAGACTAAACACGAAACACCTGAATATGATAACGAGGGGACCAGGATACAAAACACGAGAATGAACTACCTAAACATAAATATAATGTGTACCATTGTACATACCTCTGGTCATCACTAGTGGCTTGTGAGAGGAAATATGTTTCTTTCTCATCTTACTCCTTTGTCGGACCGTTCCTGCCAATCATAAGGTAATACAATCAACCCCCTAATGTAGCAACCATGCAGCAACCATCAAATATTGTAATATTTTAACCCTCAAAGTACCCCTCCTTAAAGTGCCCCTCCTTAGTACCCCAACTGAGGCATTATGTAACTCTCTATAGCTCTCTCTATATTTTTGCATCAAACTAAATCCAACATTCCTGATGAGAGCGTCAGGGCTGACTGAGCCAGGACTAAACTCTGGAGGGCAGCAGATCTCCAAGACTAGAGCAGCTCTCTGTGTGACGCACCTGTTTCCTCTCCAGCACTGACTGAAATTGGACAGAAACAATCCCCACTATTTTACAATCTACAGCATTAAGTTGAACAAAGTAAAGAGCAAAGATTGCTGGCCCGTTGTTGTTCACAAACCATGACAAAACCACTGAATTACATTTTATTTAGCATGAAATAGGCTGTAGATTATTGTATATATTATCTTAAAGAGTGCATGCAATGCATGCATGCATGCTGAGGGGTCAGTGTTGTTCCTGTGTGTGTTACTGTTGCCTTCAACCAATGAGGAAGTCCAACTGTAACAACATGTAAATTAAGACTTTCTAATGAAGATATTTGACTGAACCTTTCATGATCCTATATTCCAGACTCTTTCAAAGCGGGGCCACCTTTTCCACCTCTTCTAGGGGGATAGCAAGGAGGATATAATCTCTCCAGCATGAGAACTGTCATGTTTTGACTTCTGGTCTCCTCCCAGAGACCAGAATGCCTGGAACACCTCACCAGAGTGGCGCCTGGGGGTATCTGAACCAGATGTTCAGCCCACCTCAACTGGTTCCACTCTACATGGAGGAGCAGCGGCTCTACTCTGAGTCTCTCCCAGATGACCGAACTCCTCACCCTCATCTCTACAGGAGAGCCTGGACTCCCTGCAAAAAAATAAAAAAATCAGCTGCTTGTATTCCCGATCGCACTACCCAGAGCTTGTGACCATAGATGAGCAAATTTTCTATTGAAATGTTTCAGTGAATATTCTATATGAGGGAGTCCTTAGGTAAGAATGCAAACATTATATTTGCCTACCTGTGTAGCATGCTTAAAACCATAAGCTACTCTGGATAAGAGCATCTGCCAGATAAGTAAAATGTAAAATCTGTCTGCCTTGTGGAATTCTCTTGTGTTATCAGTCCAGGCTATGGAACAAGATGTTTTGCATTCAGACATTGGTGCATTGGAGCACTGCTGTTATATTCAGCTGCAATTTGCTTAACCGAGCACCAATTATTCATGATAACATGTTCTTGACGTCATCGTCTGACCTTCTTTATCATCAACTTGCTTGCAAAAACAGGACCCCCTGCCGAAGGCTGTGGGAGGCGGAGCTGTGGATGGACCTTTAAAAGGGAATGCGGGAAGGAACCTGGCATTATGATAGACCACATTCACCCTGTCACATTCAAATGAATTAATCATTCCCTAGCATTCCCTTTACTTTTTTTTGCATAGTTCTTGTATTGTTTTGCTTCCCAGAATAAGCAACCCTATGATTAATGACTTAAGCAGTTTATCATAAATAACAAGCTGACATATCAAGGAGAAAAAAATACTCAGACCAAAAATACAGTCAGACCAAAAATACAGTCAGACCAAAAATACACTCAGATCAAACATACACTCAGACCAAACATATATTTACACATTGAACAAAACGTCTCCAAGTCAGATAATGTTCCACTCAAATAATTATTGTGGAAATAATGTTCCACAATGTTCCAAATAATGTTCCAAGCCCATTGTGTGGCAGCATACCAACACATACCAACACCCCCATATACGCTCCCTTGGTACCGTCTGCCATATTCCTGTGTTTGTGTCTGTGTGTCGTGTTGTTGTCGCTGTTGTCGTTGTTGTGTCTCCTTGTTGGTTTCCCTCCTGTTTCACCTGTCTCTCTCATTTTCCCCTCAGTAGTTTGTATATTTGCCTTCTGTTGTCATTCTTTGAATTGTCATTTATTTTGTCATCTGTGTATGCCTGCGTGCTAATAAATGTTCAACTCTCTTGGCTTCCCCTCCCCCGCTCACCGTGACATTCAACAACTATCCCACAAAATTCCCATTTGAGTCAAACCAAAGTCCAGTCAAAGCCCAGTCAACAAACATTTGGATTAAATCACTGAACACAATGTCACCACCATGCACACAAATTGCTATTGTCAAAGCATGCCTTGTGGTCATTTCTGCACAAACACTGAGTCAGAAGTGTCAGGTCAGTCTAGACAAGTCAAATCCAGCACAGGTTCATACCTAAAAGTGAAAGTCCCTTGTGTGTGTCAGGCCAGGTCAAGTCACTCACTCATCTGACTGTACCCTATATTGAATGTCAATATTTGACATTTGAAATATAGGTTTTTTTGTCCAAGAGGAAATCTAAGAATAGCGAAGCCCATTTGTTCAATGTTTGAGGTCTAGGGTCAGTATAAGAACAGATCACAGATGGCCACAAGATGGTCACAACTATCTGTTGTATAGTTCAGCATAGTCACTGGTGTAGGGGTAAAGCCCACAGCCACTGGGCACGGTAGCAGTGTTCACATCACAAGTGAATGTCCAGAACCCTCCAGTTTTCCTTTCATAGGTTTTTGAACACCCAGTTCAACTGCTCAGCTAATTGATAGCAATCCCTCAAAACTGTACATTATGGAGTTTGAATTTCAAATCTGTTTATGGATAACTACTCTGTGAGCAAGCCCTAATTCATCAAGATCAGAATATGAGCGTTCATACACCAATCCAGTTCACATCTGGAATAGAACTGCTGCAGTCCTGGAAGTTCACAGGATTACATTTCTGGCAGCTCTGTCAAACCACAAATGACCAGAACTGTATGGGATGTTGTGTCATTTTCACGTGTCATATCAGTACTATTATATTATATTGATGCAAATGTGTATCAGTGGGTATCGATTTACTCGTCTGACTCCACTTTTACAGTACACAGGCATGCTGCGTTTTTTTCGCTCTTGCTTTCGTCTCTAACATCGTCTACAACGCATTGTGCACTACTACAGACATTACAGGTATTGACTGCTACAGTTCAATTCTACGGCATCTCCATCCTACTGCAAGTTTGATGAGGTCTTGCTAAATCATCAACCTGGCTGAGTAGGAAACCACTGAGACGGCGATGACTCAAATAAGCCACTAGCAACACAGATGCCCCAGTGTGGCTGCTATGTAAATGCACAACACCACCAGACACCTCTGACGGCAGGAAATTTACATAGCGACCGTGCGGACGTCTTCTATGGCCTGGTATGGTACGTTTTTTTTTAAAGAGAACATTTGATTATACGTATCTCTTCCGGCACACAGCGTGCGCAACAGAAAGAGTGCTGTGCAAGAAGATGAATGTGCACAATGATGGGTATGACTGAACTCTTCTTCCTGTAACAACGATTCAGCACTTCAGACCACAGCCAACTCAGGTTCAAAGTTCTAAATAGTTTAGTTTAGGGCTAATGTCAGGGCCTGTGTCCTATTTTTTAGGTTTTATTTGTCTAAAATTCAATGACATGTCTTATGTTAGGTGTAATACATTCAAACTTTCACCTGGGTATATTTTCCTGTGGTGTATTTTCCTTGGCCTGTTAGTGTCTGAAAAGTACTACAGCATTTACATCCACTTCACCAGTGATTACAAATAAACAAAGACTTAGACTGATGTAGCCTTCTGATAAACGGTTCACGGATCCCTTGATCCAACATCAACAGCTGCTGTGTAACCCCACAGCTTGTGTGCAATGTGTCATTAGGTGTTGTTTTTTTCTAGACTGTTGATGCACAAAGTTGTAAGTCATTTAGCTTATGAAAAACGTAATCATCCTCAGAATTACATCCTTAGCATGTCATTCTTAAGCATCCTTTCAATTACATTTAAAATTAGAAGTAGTAAGTAAATCGATGTGACTAACAACACAAAGCTGGATATAAATTCTATGACTTTGTTTCACAGTTGTTCTAAAGCACATGGTCACTGTTGTAAGAATGGCTCATATCTCCACAATCTAAACTTTGTTGTAGAAAAAACATTATTTGTCTCACATCTTCCATTTCACCTACAAAATTTCATTCCAGGTCATTTTGAATAATATTTCTTGAGCCACTAGTCATTAGTTCCCACAACATAAAGGACAGATATTTTTAAATGAATAAATGTTTGATTTATATAGCACCTTTCAAGATACCAAAGGGCACTTTACAATTTTAACATTGGTACAATTGGTCTTACATGGTCAATCACATACACCGGCAAGAAGCAGCAGCCAATTGCGCACAGCGTACTCTCTAACAGAATCAACAGCCCCTGGAGGACTGAATGGGGTGCAGGAAGGGGAGAGAGGACAGACCCTAGTGACAGAGCACCATCCACCATTGGGCATACAAACACACACACACACACACATTCATGCACAGACATCCAAACAACTGTTTTGAGTGAACCAAAGACCCCAGTGCTGAGAGGCAAATGTGCTACCCACCAATCTAATAATACTACAGAACAATTCTGTAGTTTTATTAAATGTTATAATGATGATTTTATTAAATGTTGAGTAGTGTCATAAAATCAACTAAGATTCAATATACAAGCTCAGTCATAGAACTGGTGTCACTGGTTGGTTTTCCATGCATTTAGATGCCCATGCACACATTACTTCTTTAACTGTAGGATGTTAACAGGAAGTTGAGGAGGGACAGTTAAGCAGGCAAATTATGCAATTTGACAAATTAGCATGTTTAAATTTAACACTGTTTATCTAAGAATAAATGTACTTTTTGGGGAAGCTACCACTAAGTCTTCATGGCAGAGGTTTAAGTATTTCTACTTTCGTTAAGGTACTGCCATCTGCGCGTGCTGGTGACTACACGTTCAGACATAAATATAAGTGTACCATCAGCAAAAACAAATCTTTGCCACGTCGGATTTTCTCTGAAGTGCGATGGGAATAGACAGATTCAAACGAAGAAATAAAAACGCCTTTCAACACAGAAGAAGGTGAAGAGGGGCAAGTGAATGTTTCCTTTAATCGTGATGAATGAGTGGCTTCCGAGAGCGGAGACACTAGTGCCAGTTTTTAAGTGACTCACCACGTTACTCTGAATGAGTACCGAATTACTTCCTTTACGCCCACGACGCTACTTTTCGCAGTGTGAAGCGACAAACCGCAATGAGTGGCACTGTGAAACGGCTGTGACTTTGAAGACACGAACTGACTAATCTAAAAAATGTGTGGATGTGGGGGGGTGGTCACACATTAAAAATTTAATAAAAAAAAGTAACTGCGTATATTATATTGTACCCCAAAAAGGATTTTAATGTCACAATTTGATTACGATGCTTTATTGACACTTTAAAACTCGACAATACACCACCTCCACCTTCCTGAAAAAACATCAGGTATAAGCAACATCTATAAAATATAAGAATACAACATCTATTAAAAAATAAATAAAAACAACAATAACATTCAAACTAAATCTGAACGATCGAATATGAAACAGAATTACACAGGGAAAAATTTAGTTTTTAGATTTTAACATTTATATTTTAGATTTTTTGGCATCTATGATAGCTTTATACATGTGGATTACTTATGCCAAAAAGTAAACCTAAGTAGGCTGTAGAGGGAATGTACTGACATCACTTTTACGTCAGAACAATTCAGTCAACTAAATGGCTAAACATTGTATAACATGGCTGTGGAATTAAGGGAAAATGCATCCAAATGAAAGAGACAGTTGTTCATGGACATTGAAATGTTGCTAGGAGAAATGTTCTCTCGGGACAAAAAATCTCTGCATCGGGACAAAGCACCAATCAAAGCCTAGTAGCCTACAAATACTCAGGATTTGATGGTGAAATTATAGTGCCGATGACATCTGTCGGTATTCCGGTGTTACGGTCAATTCAGTCCCCCCTGTTCCCCCAATACTACACACACGCGAAATCATTACGCATTAATCTGCTGCTGTGTTATCACCTTTGCTCGACATATGCAAGTTATAACATTTTGGTTTTGTTTCTCTAGCTACATTTAACTTTGCATGTAAAACTGCGTGCGATTAACTGTACTTGCTGTCATTTTCAAGGGGGACGGAGGGGGGGCTGTTTAAACCCGTTCCCTCTGTATTCTCAGTGTAAAAGCACTGTGCATGGATAAAACTTGCCCTGCGAAATAATATCAGTAAAAAAAATGCCACCTGCTCAAATTATATACATTTTTCGTGTTACATTAAATCCTGTGCTAAAATACCTTCTAAGCTTTACAGTACAGTTAATCACAAGCAATTTTATACAGAAAGTTAAATTTAGCTAGAGAAACAAAACCCAACTGTTATAACTTGTGAAAACACAGCAGCAGAGTAATGCGTAATATTGGGGGTGAACGGAATTGACCGTAACACCTGTTGTATGTGGACACGTATGTGAAACTGTAAGTGGCAAGGCCTTCTCATTAACACTTAATGACATATGTGTGCAGTTGTCACGATGCAGCCTCTGACCCCTCCCTTCGGGCGTGTGTGTGTAGTCTGCGTCTTTTTAGGTTCATATTTGTATTTCCTTTGTGTGTGGTTACATTCGTGTGTGTTCATTCGTTGCACCCATTTCACTATCGTGATATGCTGTACTTAGGTCTTGTTTACGTCTAGCTATTTAATGTGTGTAAATGTTGTGATTGTTGCTCGTCTTTGTTTTGAGTCCTTCCTGTGTGTACATTTTTTAACTCAATGTTTGTGCTAACACCAGAACCGCTGTTATTTGTGTGACAAATAAAGCCTCATTTAATGTGTGATCTCATCTTGGCATCACCATTACAACAGGTGGAATAACCAATGTTACTGTGTTGTCATTAAATTTAATATATAAAATATAATCCTCATGGATACTCATATAATAATCCACGGATGATGCAATAGCCCAACACTACACACTGCCCTATCCCACCTGGACAGGAAGAACATATATATGAGAATGCTGTTTGTAGATTACAGTTGAATGATTACATCATTACATTTGCAGATGGCACAAGAGTCATAGGCTTTATTCCCAACAAAAAGACATCTCCTACATAGAGGAGATCAACCACTTGACACACTTGTGCCAGGAAAACAACCTCTCTTTAAACGTCAACCAGACCAAGGAGCTGGTAGAAGACTTCAGGAAGCAGGAGTGTGCAAACCTTTATTATCATCAATGGGACCATGGTGGAGAGGGTCAGCATCTCCAAGTTCCTCAGAGTCCACATTACAGAGGATCTAACATGGACAGAACACACTGCACAGGTGGTGAAGAAACAGTGCCTCTTTCACCTCAGATGGCTGAAGAGGTTCGGCCAGAGCACCTGCATCCTCAGGACATTATATACATGTACTGTGGAAAGTGTTCTGACCAGCTGCATGACCACCTGGTGTGGCTTCACTGCTTTGGAGCCGACAGCCCTACAGAGGGAGGTGTGGACAGCTCAGCACATCACTGGGGTTCAACTTGAAATTACTCAATGTACAAACAGGTCAAGTCAATGGACATTGTGAAAACAAAACGCTTGTGTGACATTACCCCATGGTTAGTGTTTTGGATTTTTTTGCCCTTAATGTTGTATAAATGAGTTCTGTCGAGTAGTTAGACTACATGGTTAATTGATTACTGTGATGCAGTTAGCTTGTGCTAAAATGGAGTTTATGCTAAACCTAATCCAGTGAATTTATAGATATTTTAAGAATTTTTTTTTCATTCATTCATTATTGTCCCTGGGGTGATTTCCCTTAGACTTTAACTCGTATGTGTCTTTTACAATGCAGAACACCACAATAAACATGAATGAAACGTCAGGACCGACTCTGCATTTACTTTAGTATCGAGCAACATGCACCTCAGCGGTATGTGTGACCCACTTAAAACACAAGGGAAAGACTCTGGCTACACTAGCAGATACACTAGCATACTAGAATGAAGAAACATCTGACCACAAGTATAACTGAAATCGACAAACTGGTATAGACATCTGCAATCTGCATCTGAGTTCCTAGGCTACAAAGACCACCCCTTGGAAACAAAGGCTTCAAAACAGGATAAAGACAACATGGATGGATGTAAGCAAAATGGTGGAACTCCAGAAAGAGTTCATAACAATAAAAAGATGTGGCAGGCTACAGAAGAAAAACAACACATGGCTTGTAAGTAAGGCCTTTGTGTCTGCTGAACAAAGATTATCAGCACTGACATCCAGCCAGGATCGTTGCAGCAAATTCTGGGCCCTGTACACTCTCAATGTCAGTGGGCCCCTATAAATACTAGTAAACAAGGCACATGAGCAAAATGGGCCCCTCTCCCTAGTCAGGCCCCGGGAAGTCAGGTCCACTTTTCCCCCCACTACCATGCCCATGCATCCAGCCTACAGAGAACCAGAGCTGAAGAGCAAACACCTGCTTTGGCAAAAAAAATAAAAATAACAAAAACATCCAGTGTTTCCGGGATACAGAACCCTGACTGTGGATCCACTCAGTGCAGAAACAGAGCAGTAATGGAAGAATATTTGTGATAATGAAGAACATAATACTTTGTTAACAAATTCTGGCATGTACATCAAACACGATGGCTCCATGCACTCATGTTGTTTAAGGCTAATTCTAATCCTGCTATCATAATGCAAAAATAATCTAGGTTTGTCCTTCCAGGGGACTTTTTTTCACTCTTCAACATTCCAGGCTGGAAGCTCCTGTCCCCTGAAGAGACACATGGGTCTTTAACTGTAATAACCAATTTGACATCAAGTAGATTTATAAATGCAGTATTTGGAAATGATGATCTACACAAATATATTTAATACATATGCACCTTGCTTAGTGGTCACTATCACTTGCTTGCAAGATTCAGGACCTTCTCCTTTACCATCTCCACCTGACTAGATTTCATCATTTTGGAATTGCTATGATTACGGCTGCCACTGCCACATTGTCCACTTGCTCCGAGTGTTTCAAACTATTCCAGACAGTCACGGAACTTCAGTAAAAATGTCGTACCTTACGCTCTGTTAGAATTTCCTATGAGGAAATTCCTGAACATAAGACCTGTTGCAAGGCACTTGTTCTAATTCAGCTAGCCTAGTAACAGATTTCACGTTCATGTCTAGACTGTTTCATATCCTACTCTGAATATTAAATGTGTTTCATATTTGGTCACCTCTTAACGTACTACCCCATGTTACCATGTGCACTGGCATGTGCTCTGTGTCTTTCTTATTGAGAGTTAATGAGAAACATTCTTTCTTGAGAGATAAAAAAAATTCCAGCACAGCTGGAAGACAACGTATTTTATCAACAAGGAAACGTATTTTATCAATGGTGGAAATTCCCTCCAAATTACAGAAGAATTCAGAGGGGACAACAAAACCATCCCAAACCCTCAACACATGAGAGTCTAACTGCTGGGCATAGTTATTTTAACTGTAGAGTTAACTAAGAATTTAGTTAAACCATTCTAAATGTATTTGTGCATGTTCTGTTTTGTTTTATCTTCATCAAGATTTGTTCATACAAAGTTCTCTTCTCTTTGCAAGTTCTCTTCTCTTTGCATTCAATCTCCACATTTCCTTATTAACACAACAGGCATCGTGGTCATCTCATCTTCCCCAGGCTCAGACACACTACTTTAGTTTTTGTTATTAAACCAGTGTCATTACCCTTTCTTCTACCATCAAGTTAGAACAAACCAGCTTAGCTCATTAACATACAGCCACCTTGCCCTACTGTTTAAAAGTCTGTGCCAATTTAGTTGTGTTGCTCTCTACAGGAGAACCGAGATAACAAATACCACCTCTTCAAGCATACACATACACATGCGTGAGCACATCCACTTACACATTTTCTCTTCACTCCCTTTTCTACACATTCTCACACTCTAGCTAGATATTTAAATGTTTAGATGTTTAGTCTTCACTGTAAATATACCAATCCTCGTTGTTGATGCTGTTTGTGTCTTAGTAGTTAGTTTTATTTATTTTAATTATTAGTTATTAATCAGTCTTAATGTGCCATTTATTTTCACCAAGTTGTCAGATTGTGGTTGTTGCCAATAACACCATAACCACTTGTTATCTCAGTGCTGGTGCTGTCGTGGCATTCACAGACTTGATACAGTCCTTCCCTTGGCTAACAGAAACTGGCAATGAGTATAGACCAGCTAAAAACCCCACTTCCTGTGTCTTATCTGAATTACTTTCAGATGAAAAATGTGATTAGTTTGTAAAATTTTTTAGAGACAAGGTAATTATAAGGCAGAACATAGCAACAAGAAGTACTGGACTGTCAACCCTAATTAACACATCTTGATGTGATTTCATGTGATTGATTTGGTGACCCTTTACCGACATACTTTTTGAAGCAGGTTCTGAGGTCATTATTCCTAAGGGAATTCCTAAGTATTCTTAAAACTGCAATGGTTAAACCACTTCTAATGAACAGAAATTTTGGACCCACAATTTAATTATCGACCTATATCCATCATTTTCAACCAAAATAATTGAAAACGTTGTTAATTCAGTTGAATAATAAATGTTAAAGAAAATGATGATGTAAAAAAATCTGAATTAAGGGCAGGAGTTTTTCTTTTTGAAAAGATAACATTGTGTTTAAATCAAACAATACATTCTAAATTCCAGCATACACTTCAACAATCCAAATGTTTTATGAGATCACTTAATCATTAACACAAAATCTGCTGCCACAAATGTATAATTTCCAGAAATGCTGGTGAATCAAAAGTCATGTTACACTGAAAAATGTTCACCACACAGACACACTCATGTGCACACACACACATACAGTCTTACTGCTCTTTCTATTGCTGTGCACTATTTTTCAATTTACTGAATTTAAATTTTTGCACATTTACTGACAAAACATGTTTATCTACCATAAAAATATTCTTATACCTGATGATGAATAGACATTTACAGTTTAGCATAAATGTAACTTTTCATTTTAAGATGAAAATGTAGGTTTATCTGTACTATATAAGTTTACCTTTGCTGTGATGAATATTTCTGTAGAAAGCTTTTTATTTCATTGGTCTAAATCATGTTCCTATCCACAAATCATTAAGCAGTAAGCTCTCTCTTGAATCACTTGTTTTCTGAGATTCCTTTCAACCCCATAAATATTTTACACAACCATCATCATCCTTAGCCAATAGGGACAAGGACAAAGAAATAAGCTTCATATGAAAAATATGAAAACAGAACCATGAACCATGAACCATGGTTCCTGTGAATGTTTGGGTTGAATGCTTACCATCCTGGAAAAATGATACTGATTCTGTTCTTTAGTGAAAGCAGAGACACCCTCTGTAAAATACTTTCTTTCTTTGAACTTGATTTAAATGTGAACACATTCTCCATATTCAATTTATGTAGAATTTGTTCTTTTCTGAAATTCAGTGTGCAAAAATGCATAGATGTTTAATGTTGTGTAGAGAGGAATAAAAATGTATCAGTGTACAGTACTGGTCTTGTGTGGTGTTGGGTTATTTGTTTGTTTACCCAGAATACATCATTAGAGAAGCAGATACATTTTGCTAAAGATATGAGGTGTCCTGTTAGTGTTGTGTGTGTCTGTTTAAACTGTGTGTAGTGTTTGGACAAAATGATCCCTGTTTCCAAAATCATGCTTGAAGAACTAAAAAAAATAGAATATAAGAAAATAAGAATATAAAGAACTCTTCAATTCTCCACATTGACAGAAGATCAGGCAGAAAGAATAAACACTAAAGTATACACAGTTAAAGTGTACTTGGTGTCACATTTCAATGTACTGATTATGTATTAAATATGCAAATTATGTATTGTTAGTGCTAATAAAGATGTAGATCACTAGACATTAGGGTTAAATACAAGTAAATGTACTTGACTGCTATTTTGAGACCCCATGCACTTAAATATGCTTATATACATATTTTCTTCAGTAATCTCTAACAAAAGTACATTGTTTCAACTTGCAGTAATCCACCCTTCAGATAACTGTTACACTCACAATAAATAGGAAATCTTGTTTGTGAATAGATGGATGAGATGCTTCTGTCTCAAAGTATTATGATTCTGCAATATCTTGATATCTGCATTAATTATATCAGTAAAGATGTCAGTTTCATTGGAGGAGTCATTAGTCTTGGCTGTTTCACCATGTTTCACACCATCAGCATTTTAGTATATTGAAGCATCTTTTCTGATATATTTATCATTTCCTAATGTATCTGCAACATCTGAAAGACAGCTTACTCATTCATGTACTCACTGAACATGTAATCTGATCTTTGATGCACTGATTAAAAAAAGATGTGTGTTTTCTGGAGTAGTCTGAAAAATTCTGCTGGTAAAGTGTTCTGTGATCAAAATAAGGTATCATTTCTCTGTATGTTTTTTTCATTAACATACAGTATATATTCCTTTTGATGCCAAGCATGATGGTAAGTGAGAGCGCCTAGCTTGCAATTGACATTACAGTTCATCTCAAAGAAATTCAGTGGGTATGAGGTCACTGATCTGAGGAGGCTTATGGAGGTCCTCCACACCGACCATGTCAAACCATGTCTTTAGTGACCTCACCTTGTGGACAGAAACACAGTCATGCAGTAACAGGAAAGGGCCTTCCCTAACCTTCCAAACAAATGCCTAAAATAGCTTTGTATACTGTACAACTACAATAACCTTCCCTGGAATTAATCTAAACCCTAATTATGAAACCTTATCCACTTGACCTAACCCCGGGAACTATGAACCCTACTGAATCATCATTCCAGAGAATGCTGGCATTTCTCCAGAGTCCGGGTCGTGGCGTGATTCACACCAATCCAATGCAGGATGCCTTGCACTGCTCAGAGTGATCAAATGCAGCTGTTCGCCATGCAAACCCCTTTCATGAAGCTCCTGCTCCACAGTTGCTGTGGTAACATCACTTCTAGGGACACTTTGAAACTCCGTGGTGAGTGGTGCTAACAGGGGACAGGTGAGTTTGTGTGCTACATGCAGAGCCGGAGTGGCTAATCGGTAGATTCGGGAGGATTCCCGATGGGCCGGCTCATGTCAATCTCTAGTTTGGGCCAATTGGGAGGGGAAAATAATTTTGGGCCGGATTTGGGCATGAAACTCCCGGGCTGAAAAAGTGTCCCACTCCGGCCCTGGCTACATGCTTCAGCTCATGTCAGTCCTGCTCAGTGAGCTTGGACTACTCTGTCTCCCTACTCCATTACTATTTTGATCAAGTACAACTGTGAGATGTTGTCACTGATGAAAAGTATCTCAACGTCTATGTGTGGAATGGTGTCTGTTTAACAGATACTTTAAGCGAATAAACACCTGGAAAGCAGCTGTTCCAGGTGACCTTCCAGGATGCATGCTTAAAGTATGTGGACATATGTTTGCTGGAGTATTTACTGACATCATCAACATCTTACTCTCGCTTGTTTAAACTTGGTTTATATTTGAATCCACTTTTCAGGCAACTTTCAGACACTTACGATGAACAGTAAATATATTTAAAATTCAAAGTGGCTGGCTAATATATCTTTGTACTAGCAAAGCAAACACCTGAAATTAACAAGAGAACTAAAAGAAACAAGGAATTATAAAACAGGACAGCAATAGTGACAAAACAAATGGCTAAAAATTCAATACTTGGACCATTTACTGGGCAAGAGCAACAGGCAGTATAAACAATGACTAGGGAAACAAAACACAGGGTTTATACACATAGATAGACAAGGAACTGAACTAGGAACACATGAGAAACGAGGAGCGGGGTTACAAATGACAAGGGCTGTGTTCAAAATAGCCTACTACATACTGGATACTGCATACTGCACTCAGTATATACTGGATACTGCATATTGGTCCCTGTAGTAGTATGCAGTACAGTTTCCAGAAAGCTCTGATCGCATACTGGAATATTTTGCGGAAGTAGTATGTCATGTTTTGCGTACTGGAAAAATTTGTTTTATTCACATATGGAATACTGGATACTGATTTGGGGTCCAAGCAATATGCAAGTAGTATGTAGTAGGCTATTTCAAACACAGCCTAGATTGTAAAAGGTATTCACTCACCCAGCTAAATGATTGGAATCAGGTGTTCCAATCACTTATATGGCCACAGGTGTATGAAATTAAGCTCCTATTCATGCAGACTGTTTTTACAAACATTTGTGAAAGAATGGCTCTTAGGAGCTCAGTGAATTCCAGCGTGGAAATGTGATAGGATGCCATTTGTGCAACAAATCCAGTGGTAAAATTTCCTCGCTCCTAAATATTCCACAGTTAACTGTCAGCTAAACTGTGTTTATATTTGAAGCATTCAGTGTCCAGTATTAAGTTTGTTATACTTGGCCCCATCCCTGCCTGTTTCGTCATGCCTACGTTTTCCTCATGTGTTTCGTAGCCACGCCCCTAATAGTTGTCTCCCCAGCTGTTCTGTGGTAGTTAGTAGTGATGGGCACAGCTGTTCGTTTAGATGAACTGAATCATTAGAATCAGTTGGCTAAAAAAATTTGTTCAAAAGATTTGTTCACCAAATCGTTCAGTGCTTGGCAGGACTCCGACCCACCTAACTGATACACGGCTGAACGGTTCGTGTGTCAGCTTAGTTCACGGTCTCAGGGACCAGGAGGCGAGAGTGTTGTAAAAAAATTATAAATAAAAAATATGCAACTAAATGTTGGGTTTATTATAGGAAATATAAATTACATTACAAATACAGCATTCCCTTGTTTATCGCATTCTGGAGATTCCAGAACCACCCGCAATAACCTAAAATTCGCGAAGTAAAACGGTATATTTATTTAAATATTCATACAGTATATTAAGGCTTTATAAACCCTTCCCACACCTTTACGTTACATAAACCTTTCCCATTCCCTTAATAACCATTTCCACATTAATATCTAACAAAAACGAGAACCAGCATCACTTCTGAAACGCTACTTGCCTATATGAGATTGTAAACAACAAAGGAAAGAGTGAATTTGCTGAAGCGCGAAGTGGCGCGGGAGCACTGTAACATAATACAAAAAAAAGTATGAACTAACCTACAACTTTTAGTGCAAAATAAATATTAAATTAAGAGCAAAATTATAATAAAACTACATTCAGAAGAAAATATCAACTTAAATGTGCAATCAAAAAGAAAATGTGAGTGAGTGGCAGCGCAAACGTGAATCACGTCCCATAGTTTTCAAATGAACGAATAATTTGAATGAACTAACTGAATCAAATCACTTCCTCATCTGATTTGTTCCTTTTTCAGTTCAGTAGTTGAGCTCAGCAGCATTGAACTGTGCTTGCTCAGTGATTTGTTCACTGAACCGAGGGCTCTTGTTCACTCTCTGATTCGTTCACTGAACTGAGGGCTCTCGTTCATTCTCTGATTCGTTCATTGAACTGAGGGCTCTCGTTCACTCTCTGATTCGTTCACTGAATGTACTGTCACTGAATGTACTGTCACTCATTCTCATTCGTGCTGCCACCCAGAGAACTGCTGCTAAGGACGTGATTCACGTTTCTTTTTGATTGTACATTTAAGTTGATATTTTCTTCTGAATGTACAGTTTTTATCTTAATTTTGCTCTTAATTAAATATTTATTTTGCAATCAGTTGTTGGTTAGTTCATACTTATTTTTTGTATTATGTTACAGAGATCCCGCACCACTTCGTGCTTCAGCTTTTGCGAATTCACTCTTTCACGGTTTTTTATAAGATATTAATTGAGAAAATAATTTGCGGATCTTCGCTCCAAAATGTATAAAAATAAAAGTATTCATTCTAACAATAAAGGAATGTTATAAATGATAAAATAGTACGAATTACAATAAATAGTGCATATTTACTCTTGGACACGAGAACCAGCATCGCTTGCCTGAGACGCTACTCTCCTACATGAGAATGTAAACAACACGACTGGTTGCTCGCTGGACAAGCACACATGCACAGAACAATGTGAAAATGGTTATTAAGGGAATGGGAAAGGTTTATGTAAAGGTGTGGGGAGGGTTTATAAAGCTTTAATATAGTGTATAAATACTTAAATAAATATACTGTTTCTACTTCGCGGATTTTCGGTTATTGCGGGTAGTTCTGGAATCTCCAGAATGCGATAAAGCCTTGTTTATACTTTTCGCATCACATTCTTTGCAGAGTTGTCCGAAACGATATGTGGTAGTATAAAGAAACACCCCTCAAAAACAGGGGAATGAACATTTACCTGACAAATTTTAATGTTGCTTTGTGTTTCAGGTTTGAAAAGTGTTGGAATTTAGGCTAAAGTACTTGAAAATGCTTGAAATTGTAACTACTTTGTTTCACAACAAATAGCTATCTGACGGAACAGTTCTCCTGCATTATGTTAACGGTTGTGTAATACATCTTCTGATGCAGAATCTTGGACACATCATCAGTGATAGTACCTGGGGTCACAGGGGGTTTTTGGGTCTTTCAACTTCAGACCCCCTCACCCAGGCGACCCGACCGGAAGTGATCAGTTCCCGGCCTGTGTCCAAGAAGCGCTCATCCACGCCTTGTCCCTCTGGATCCACAGCCATCAAGACGCTTTCTCAGCGGCCTCTGTCACTGAACTGATGGCTCTCCTCCTACGTGCCCCTGTGATGCCTAGGAGACTGTAGGCCCTGCAAAGTGACTTCCCTGCAAAGCCACTTCCCCTGACCTCAATGGGTAGGCATCTTACACTCCACCCCCTGTTGCGGCAGTCCTCCACCAGCTCAGCGTATGTCTCCCTCTTCCTCCTATTGGCTTCCTCCATCCTCTCCTCCCAGGGCACCGTCAGCTCCATCATGATGACCTGCTTGGAGGACTCTGATTGCAACACTATGTCTGGTCTCAGGATGGTTTCCATGATGTTCTCAGGGAACTTCGGCTGTTTTCCCAAGTCCACCCTCAGATGCCAATCTTTTGCTGTTCCCAGGAGTCCTGTTAGTGACCCTCTCCAAGTGCCTTCGGACAGCTGCTGAGGATGTGCTCTAAAGTTCCCCTACCCTGGCTGCTGACCCTCCGCTCAAACCCTTCCACGGTAGACATGGGAAATTCATAGATCAGCAGTGGCCATAGTACAAACCTCTTGTAATTCCAAGACGAATCATGAGAGAACGTGAAGAAATAAACAACCATTAAATCAGTGGTTCCCAAACTTTTTCTGCCGTGCCCCCCTTTAGTAGATGAGAATATTTTTGCGCCACCCCCCCCCCCCCCCCCCCCCCCCCATATTTACTAGGGATGCACCGATTCACGTTTTTCACTTCCGATACCGATTCAGATATCTGAGGCTTAGTATCGGCCGATACCGATCCGATACCGATTTGATAGAGTAAAACAGTGCTGAATCGACTTAAAGCATTTTTTTTAACACAGACATACTGAATTACAAGTTTATTAAAAACTCTGCACCAGTAGCCTATAGCACACTTAAACACACATAAAAACATGTAAAAACAACATAACTTGCATTTGTTCAGTCAGTGCATTTATGAATATAACACTGAATGTAAAATAAATAATACCAAAGAACCTGAAACTGACAAAAACAATAGGTTCACAACTTTAGTCAAACATGAAAAAAATTAACTGCAAGAAACCTTTGAAATGGTTCAAGAATTCTAAATATAATTTAAAATAAATAAGGAGATGAAATAAGAGAAACAGCTATACCTATGCGGCTAGTTTGCTAGCGCAGACATCACGAAGAGCACAAAGCATGTAACAGCCAGAAATATGTGTACTATCTCTTTAAGGGAGCGAGTTGAGCATGTGTATGGAATATTGTTGTTTTTGTAGTTTTCTGCCGTAGACCGACTCAGACCACTGCTCTTTATTTTATTTCTGTAAGTAACGCATTCAATGAGCTTTGGACAACTCACCAGTTCATGTATGAACAGTCAAGTAATGATGGAGCCCAGGTTTATTTTGGTCAACCAGCAAATAAACAGACTAAGTGTAATACCACCAGCGCGAGTATGAGTCAGTGATTCACCTCTCCTCTATGTGCTTCGTGTTTCACTCGCCTGTTAACTGTCCAAGTTCACTTCTATCCGGGACAGAGTGGATATTTAAGGTTGAACTAACTCCGAAAAGCGTGTGTAGACACATGTGCACATGCTTTACTTCCAAGCTCCACGCCCCCCCTGCAATAGCTCCGCGCCCCACCTAGGGGGCGCGCCCCCCACTTTGGGAACCACTGCATTAAATAATGTGTTAAAAAAAGCGAATTATTTCGATTAATTTTGAGTATATGTATAAATATTTAACTTAATTAAGTTTAACATGCTGGGAAATATTAAAATGGACCTTGAAAGTGACATACAAGTGCTTGCACCTTGTATAGGTGTATGAACCCGGCAAACATGACTTTGTTCATTGCGATGAAGCGCGGCGCACGTGAAGTTTACAAACTTCGAGAGGTGCATGACTTTGCGAAGCGGGCGGAGCCACTGCGATTACATCATTAGGTGGGTCGGAGTCCTGTCAAGCACTGAAAGATTCGGTGAACGAACCTTTTGAACGAATCTTTTTAGTGAACTGATTCTAATGATTCACTTCATCTAAAAGAACTAACTAACAGTTCTCTGGGTGGCAGCACAAATGTGAATCACAGTGACAGTACGTTCAGTGAACGAATCAGAGAATGAATGAGAGCCCTCAGTTCAATGAGCGAATCAGAGAGTGAACGAGAGCCCTCAGTTCAGTGAACGAATCAGAGAATGAACGAGAACCATCAGTTCAGTGAACGAATCAGAGAGTGAATGAAAGCCCTCAGTTCAGTGAATGAATCACTGAGCAAGCACATGAGAGTCTCCACCTCCAGATTCGCGGGTGATTCGGTGAATCACAGAACACAGAGCAGTTCCCCTA
This sequence comes from Brachyhypopomus gauderio, assembly GCF_052324685.1. Lineage (NCBI taxonomy): Eukaryota > Metazoa > Chordata > Actinopteri > Gymnotiformes > Hypopomidae > Brachyhypopomus > Brachyhypopomus gauderio. Next base: position 15,883,552 of record NC_135215.1, on the reverse strand, counting down.
CTATGGCGTCAAATCCAATTCAAAAATCGCGAGCGCGTAAAATCATTTCGCGCGAGGAAAAGTGCTTATTCGCGCGAGCAAAAATGCTCTCACACGCGCGGAGAGAGCTTACTCGACTTACTCGACTTTCGCGCGAGCAAAACTACTCTCGCGTGCGAGGAGAGAGTTGCTTGTGCGAGGAAAATTTGTCACACCCTTTCTGCTTGCAATTAAGCTCCTGCTCGCAGAGCAGATCATTTGATTTTTGACAGTCGTGGGAGGGACCCAGACAGGATTGGCTTCTGGATGTGAATTGTGATTGGCTGTCAGTACTTGTCACACATAGTGTCACACGTTACTTGTCTGTTACAGCGTAATGGCGGACTCCAGAGAGGTGCAGGTCCTTGGTTAATGCTAAGTATGGAACATAAATATTTCTCATTAAATAGAAAATATTTAAAAAAATGTAAATGGGAAATCAGTTATGTTGTGTTTACTTTATTAGTGTTACAAAACAAGTTAAGCCAAATTTGGCCTTTTAGGCTGAGCTGCGAAATACTGCGAGACACGTGGTTACTCTACTGCGCAGTGCCCTAGCTGATGACCGTCAGTCAGTGTCTGCAGTTTCTGCAGCTGGTAAGCAAATGGCAACAAAGTTGAGATTACATGGCATAATCTCAGATGTAAAACGTCATATCACTATGGTCGAAACATTTGCACTGATTTGAGAAATATTTTTGTACACTCAAATTGTATAGACAGTTTTAAGCTGTTTCTTCAGGTGAAGTGCAGGTTCAGGGACAGCAGGCATCAGACAGGCAATAGAAAGACAGGAACAATCTGCCCCTGGCAGGGAGACAACATGCCACTGTCCTGCAGCAGCGGACCATTGGCTTTTCTGGTACATGCAGTTCAGTGGAGCAAAGTATGAGCAGGTTTGAATCTCTCAAATGAGGAAATTACTTTGATATGATAGTTAACATACATGTAAACACCTTGTAATTATGATAACACCATTCAACTCAGTTAACAATTGTGAAATTATTTAAATATGTAGTTATACAATAAACATTTTCTCAGCCTGTACCGTAGTGTTAAGGGATTTAACCTAGGAACAACCACACAATTCCCAACACCTGGCCTTGACATGCCTTGACAATTGTACATTTACTTCTGTGTTTTGTAATGTAACATTATTATTGTTCATAATAATAAATAAAGCTCAGTCATTGTATGACTAAATTATGTACTTGTGTAGCACATAGATGAAAATGTGTGACACATTGGCACGTCCAGCTCCGCCCTCCTCCCTGGTCCCGCCTAGTTATCCCCATTTCCTTGGTTTCCCTTCTGTCTGTCACGCCCCTGTCGTCAGTGTTCGCACCTGTGTCTCGTTTGCTCCCGTTTCAGTGTATATATTCCCCTCAGTTTTACTCCCCTGTGTCAGTCATTGTGTGTACGTAAGTCTTCCTTTGCCTTCCTGCTCTTTCGTGGTCCCCGTTCATAGGTTATCCTGATTCATGTTCTAGTGTTTTCTCTGTGCTCTTGTTAGTGTAGGTTCTTTTCCTGTTGCCCTTCTGATTTGCTTCGTGTTGTCTGTCTTATTGATCAATTTAGTTTCATATATTCTAGTTTGCTTAACCTTTTATGTTTAACCTCATTGTGTTCTGTTGTAGTCCTTCCTTCGTTGTGTTTAGTTGTAGTCTGGTTTGTTCTCTCATCAGCTGTCAGGTTTTGTTACTCTCTCTCCCCTTCGTCATTACTCCCTTTGGTTTTATGGTTCTCCCCGTTCCGTTCATGTAGCACGCGTTGTGGTAATGTTCCTATGTGTGTCGACAGCCCCGTCGACAGGGGGGAACAACCGGGTCTGTTGTCCCGGGCCCCAGGGCCAGGGAGGCCCATCAAAGAGCCCAGCAATTTATTTTTTATTTAAAGTCTATAATTTTAAATAATCTTGAAATCTTTCATTAATATAAATTTTTGTACTCAAAATAAGCTCAATGGCTAAAATATATGTTTTTTACCTATCTGCATATTTTCCATTAAGTGCATACACCCCCGCCTCCCACTGAAAAATGGTTTGATCCAGCATCGACCGTAGCTAGCTGGTACCCGTCCAACAGCGGGAAATACAGTGGTGGATAGCTAAAGTAAATACAGAAATCTGGAGCGCAGAAAAGAAAGTCGAATTTTAATGTATTTTAATGCATTGTGTTCCAGGTTTTGAAAAGTGCTGGAATTTAGGCTAAAGTACTACTTCGTTTCACAACAAATGTAATTCCAGGACGAAAAATGAGAGAACGTGAAGACGTTAAGATTGGGCGTTACATGAAACTTTCTTGTCCCGGGCCCCAGCAAGACTGTCAACGGGCCTGTGTGTCGACTTTGCTTAGTTGTCTTGTTCTATAGTATTAGCCTTTCGTATAGTATAGTTCCTATCTGTATTCTGTGTTTCTGTCTAGTGTTTTGTTGTTCCCCTTTTAATAGATATTCATCACTTTGCATTTGCATCACCCCTGCTTCTGGTAATCGTGTAACACATCAGAATACATTGCCCAAGTCATTATTGAACAATCTTTGATGCTAAATATTATTGTCTCTGCCAAATCAAATATCTAAAGTTGATATCTGAATTTTATTCCTCAGATCTTTCCCTGGGCTCTTTAAATCCCGTAGAATTGGCACCCCATCTCCAAAAAGAAAGACTGCTAGATCAACAACACCAGTTCAGTTTTACCTCTTAAACAAGTGTGTAGAGAGGACCCCAAAGATGTCTATGGAACTTGTTCTTCTCCAGGCAGGGCTTGGAAGGAGAACAGTTGTCATTCCAGAAGATGCACAGCACTCTGAGGTCAAGCATTTGAAATTCTACAGATAAACAAATATTAAAAGTATTTATTTATGTACTCTAATGCTGGCAAGAATGGTAAGAATTTTTGATTGATTTTTTTTTTGTAGTCAACTTCTATTATGTTCAAATATTGCTTTTTACTAGGTCATCAAACATTAGTTTTTTTTTACAGCAGTGATATGGTACAAAGAATGATACTTTTTAAATATTATATAATTTTTTTATCTTCTGTTACAGATTTCTAATCTACTCTTGGAAACATACCCTAAAATGGATTCACTGCAGGGAGCATGGATGCTATATAAAGCTGTTGGTAATCTATCACTATGTTTCACTGGAATGCAAAAGCTAGGCCTGTTACAAGACAACAAGGAAAATCACTATCTACACAAGTGGTGACCTAGAATCTAGAATAGCTGATTGACTCAAACACACAAAATTCAACACTTTATCCAAGTTCAATGTTTAACAGGTGTGTCTAGTGCAGAATCACTAAACTGTCCTGGACATCTGCAGTGTAGTAAAGTGTGGTTAGCAGTTAGGTGATATGTGTGTATATATATATATATATATGTAATATATGGAATGAAACCTGACGTCACATGCGCCATTTTGTGCTTTCAGTTTGTGGTACCAGGTATGGCGGCAGGCTCGTTTGTTTGGCAGCATTTTGGGTACCCGGCAGAAATGATAAATGGGAAGAGAGTGACTGATAAGACACTGACCATATACAAACATTGTATAAAAATAATGCCGTACACCGTGGCCAATACGAGCACGATACAGAGACATTTACAGCAGCACCACAGCTCAGTACTCAGATCAACATATCTCACTTGGTAGCAGGGACAGAACGGCGCTTTGGCAAGTTGAGACAGCAGGATATCGGGAGCAGTGTGGCGATGTTAATATTCTTAAAAATGAACATGGCAGTGTAGTTGCAGCAAATTCAGTGACATACTTGGTCAGGCTCTGTTTGCACTATTTGCACTCTGTATTGACAGAAAAAAACTTTTTGTTTTGCACATAATGAAGTGAGTCCCCGCTTAACGACGGGTCTGGTTGACGGTCCAGAGTTACGACCAACTTTTTATGTTATTTTGTGCGGTGCACGGAGGAGCAGTGGCACACAGTGGAGTGTTGTGCACGAGAACATTGTTCGTTTTTTTCTATACTGTATTTACGATCAAAGCGTATCTAAATCTGGGGTCACGCTTAACGACAGACTTTTTGGTCTAACACCATCGTTAAGCGGGGACTCGCTGTATTGTTTGCGCTTGAAAAAAGGAGAAATATTTTTATTTTATTTTAACTTTTATGAAATTTTATTTTAATTTCAATTTGTAGGACAAGTTTATTAAGTTCATGCTTGCATCATGCATGTTAAGAGTTCTAATAAAACATTTCAAAATGCATGTGTAACTCAGTTAAATAAAAGTATGTTGTCCAGTCATATAATTTGTCATTTTAGTTTTCTTAAAATCTCGTCACGTCTCGTTCTCGTGAACCCAATATCGTGTATCGTCACACCCCTAGCAGTAATCCTCAGTATGGAGGAGATGATAAACACCCTGACCAGTGCACGAACTATGGTGGCGTACTGCTTACAAGCAGAATAAATAGAACATTTCTCCATAGTACTGCTGGCTAGCATGCTATCAGCGGTGATTAGCTTGATTCGGAGCTGCGGTTTGCAGGGTTGCCACACACGCCATACATCTGATTCCTCATGCTGAAAAAATCTAGTTTATTTATCTCTGATCTACATCTATGATTCAATGAGTTACTAGTTTACTCTGGCGCCAACCACTGGTGATCGATTGATTTAAGCCTGGTTTATACTTGACGCGTCGCGAGGGTCTGCGGCTAAAATGACGTAATCGCGGTGGCTCTGCCCGTGTGCGAGGGTCTCGCGCGTTGTCGATTCGCGAGGTCGTACACCTCTCGAATTTTGTAACTTCGCGCGTGCCGCGCCTCAGCGCAATGAACAAAGTCATGTTTGCAGGGTTCATACACCTTTATAAGGTGGAATTAAAGCACTTGTACGTCACTTTCAAGGTCCAGTTCAATATTTCCCAGCACGTTAAACTTAATTAGGTTAAATATTTATACATATACTCGAAATGATTTGAAATAATTCGTTTTTAATCACATTTAATGTGATTACATTTACAACATTTAATGGTTGTTTATTTTCAAAACGCCCAATCTTAACATCTTCACGTTCTCTCATGTTTCGTCCTGGAATTACAAGAGGCTCATATTTGTTAATGTAATACAAGAGAACTGTTCAGTCAGATATATGTTGTGAAACGAAGTAGTTACATTTTCCTATAATACCTGGTACCACAAACTGAAAGCACAAAACGGTGCGAGTGCGTCAAAGACGTCAGGTTTCATTCCATATATTCAGGTTTTCATTCCATATATTCAGGTTTTCATTCCATATATTCAGACTTTCATTCCATATATTCAGGTTTTCTTTCCATATATTCAGACTTTCATTCCATATCTTCAGGTTTTCATTCCATATATTCAGACTTTCATTCAATATATTCAGATTTTCATTCCATATATTCAGACATCATTCCATATTCTCAGGTTTCATTCCATATATTCAGACTTCATTCCATATTCTCAGGTTTCATTCCATATATTCAGACTTAGCAGTCATTCTATATATATAGTATTTTCCTGAAATATATATATATATATATATATATATATATATATATATATATATATATATATATATATATATATATATATATATATATATATATTTATTTATTAGGGGTGGGCATAGATATATATATATAAATAATATTTTAATTAGACCTATAATTATATAATTAGACTTAGGTATATATATTAGGGGTGGGCATAGATTAATTTTTTTTTATCTAGATTAATCTCACTGAAATCTTGAAATTAATCTAAATTAATCTAGATTAATCTATATTAAATTGGCTCATATGCGTGCTACCCAAGTAATGACTAAAAGTCAGTTTTTGAGATAGGGTTTCTTAATACAGAGGGTGCATTAGACAAGGGGCTCATCTCCTGTTTCCAAAATGCATCAATGACTGCTTGAGAAAGCTGTTCTACTTTGATACTTGAAGAAAAAAAACATGCTCAATAAAATGTAGACTACTCGTGTTCAACGGTTTATTCAGTTAAACATGAATTTGTAAGCCTACAAACTGTACATTAAAAGGGGTTGATAACATGTTTATTCAGCTAAACATGATATTTGAAATGTAAGCAAACATTTAGTACATTTAACCTCAGGGACGTAATTTGGGGGGGACTTTTTCAAAAGCCGGTTTTGGTCCTCTGCAGTTTTAACGGTTAAAAAGAAATATTTAATAGTGACGAATCTAGAGCTAGGACCATGCAGAAAACGACCGCTCCGAGCTCCGCTCCGGTAACAATTTACGTTCCTAAAAATGAATTTTCCATGAAGCAAACCTGGTATTCCTTTAGGAATACAGCCGAGCTAAACTATCAAGTTGAAAGTCATCATAGTTTGCTTACCCATTTTGACCCAGTTCCCAACCCAACTTTAAGAATAGATTAACAGCGATAATTTTTATATCGCCTGATAAGAGTATCAAATTGACGAACGCCTAATATATATATATATATATATATATATATATATATATATATATATATATATACCTAAGTCTAATTATAGGTCTAAATTTAATCTTTATTGCAAGTCATATTACTTACCTCTCCTTTAAACTCAGCCTGCAATCTCCCTTTCACAGTACAAATAGTTTCTGACCTATAATTAGACTTAGGTAGCCTATATATATAAAAGATTAAGAGATTTAACTTTAAAATATAAAACAATAGCTTGCGTTATTCCATTATAGAATTATCCAATGTGTCATAGCACTCCACTATATTTCATGGGAACAGAACAGTGCAGTTTTTCTGCTAAGCTCAGTTAGATAATCTACATATCAAATTGAGAATAACTATCTGCAGTTTAGCCAGCCAAAATGTGTTTTCAGTGGTGACATGCAGTTTAACTTCCATATATAGCCAACTGCCTTTTTACTTCCACATACATGCAACACTTTCAGTTCAATAATTAATTTTAATTTAGGGAATACATTTATTTATTTATAGAGGAATACCAACTAATTAGCAATAATTAATATTGATTAACATTCACAAAGGTAGATTTGGTACGTACATGCTGCTCTCCATGTAGCTCCATTGTTATGGTCAAGTGGTTCTTCTTCCCAGGTTTTTCATGAAATTATGAGGAACACTGACAAACAGCCAATCACAATTCACATCCAGAAGCCAATCCTGTCTGGGTCCCTCCCCAAAAAAATCTAACGATCTGCTCCGCGAGCAGGAGCTTAATCGCAAGCAGAAAGGGTGTGACAAATTTTCCTCGAGCAAGCAACTCTCTCCTCGCGCGAGAGTAGTTTTGCTCGTGCTAAAGTCGTTTTGCTCACGCGAGAGCAGGTTTGCTCGCGCGAGTGTAGGTTTGCTCGCGCGAGAGTAGTTTTGCTCGCGCGAGTAAGCACTTTTCCTCGCGCGAAATGATTTTACGCGCTCGCGATTTTTGAATTGGATTTGACGTCATATCCTGCCGGCCTGCACGGTGAGCTCAAATACTGAACTGAGAAAGGAACGAATCAGCTGAGGAAGTGATTCGATTCAGTACGTTCACTCAAATGAATCGTTCGCGAACGACGAAACACTATTAGTTCGTCTCTGTTTGGTGTTCGGGTTCATTCGCCTTCGAGTTTTTCTTATGTTATGATACGACAAGGTCTCGGTGTCATAGTTTTGCTCTGTACAGGATTACTTTGGATTTTATGTTGTGTTTGGACGTTGGTTGCGTGAGTGTCTGTCGTCGTTAAGGTCTACCTTGTGTTTCGTTTGGGTTTGTTTCATGTAGCGTCCCTTGAACAGCTTGTTAACCTTTATGGTACGTTGTGTAGTCTTGATACCCGTAGGTGTATGTTAGATTGTTCAGTTGTCTTGTTTATCTGGTTGTATATCCTTTGTTTAAGATTTCATGGTTTCGTCTAGTTGGTCTTTAAAGCTTCGTTGTTCACGTGTGTAGTGTCTGTCTTCGATGAAGTTAGTAAGTGACGTTAATGTTGCATGTAAGTCCATGTTTGATAAAGAAGGCTCATCTAATCGAGTGTGTCCGCCCCCTGTATGGACCACACCCACAACATTATAAAGTTTTGCACCAATAAAACATTTTTGTATATTTTTAGGTTAGGTCACTATAGTACATAGAGTACACTAAACATTAGTTTAAGTATTGGTACTAATTAGTTTACTTATACTAAATACACTGAAAGTACACTGAGTGCTTATATCAATGTACGTTTTTAAAACATTAAAATTTACTATTTTTGCCTGAGCCACCATGGCGCCCTTACAGTTTGCCTACAAACAGGTATTTTGATTATTTATTATGGGCTGCCACCAGGTGGCGAGTATTTCACCTCATCCTCTTGTCATACAGACAAGACAGCCTATAAATATGAGGTCACTGAAACACTGGATTACAAGGATGATTGTTGCTGGGACGACAGTGATGCTGAGTGCTGGGATTGAAGGTGAGGTGTTTACCATGCTGCAAGTGAATCCAATTAAGGCAGCAATAATGTAAGACTATTTTAATAATCGTACTGTTTGCTCACAGTTTGAGATGGGAGAATATTTGCCTGACCAATCTTGTTCTTCTTTATAACAGAAACACTGTGCTCAAAAGATCATTTATGTTTTATGTTTTATTTGAATGCCATGTTTAGCCCTCTTTTTAGCTCCTGATCTCTGTGCTGTAAAAATGCATCAAATAAACACATAAAGGTTCGTCTAAAAATTTAAAAATGACAAACTGCAAAAGCATAAAAAACACAACTCCATGAACTCTGTCAACTCTGCAGCATAAACACTTGTTATAAATAACAGTCAACTGGCACGAAGTTCTTCAAAAGAAAACGCAATATACAAATAGACTCCATCCATCCAAACTGTCCAGAATTCCATTCATTCAAGTACACCTGAAAAATAAATGAATTTGCCCATAAGTGCAGTTTGTATTGCCAGTATTTTAAGTCTCGAGTTCCTTTCTATACTTCTGAGTAGTACTGGGGCTAAATGGGCTACGGACAACTATCAGGAGTGTCAGGGGATATTGTTACTGCAGTATTTAGTTTCTTCCCGAAACTTCGCGATTTTGTTCTCGACATTGGCGGCCAGGTTGTTGAGGTTTATCTTCGTCAGCTTGTCTGGAAGCTCAATTAACTGCTCTGGTGTAGCTCTTCTGAGCCATTCCTGCGCATGCAGCAAGTAGTTTTCGGAAGAGGACCGACGTTGAGATATCCGCCGTCGGCCGTCATCGCGCAGCACAAAGCGGTTTACAAAGCGCTGCAACCGATGTGGTTTCTGTTGGGCGAAGAGCTCCGCCAGGAGAGGCTTGATTAGTCCGTCCCAGCCTGAGAACAGCGAAAATATAGACTTAAGCAACAAGTCAAATCGGACCAGCACTAAAATATTAAGCTAAGAAACCCCACCCACCTACCTTTTTCTACGATACGGTTGCAACTGGCGCACACGTTGTCATGCCAACAAGACCCATGAAGCAAAAGCCGCTCTTCGGGTCTGCAAGTCTTGTGCGGTACACACACTTTATTTCCGGGAGCCCCAGTCGCGTAGTACCCATTCTGACAGAACTCGCACATTGTATCTGCGTACGGAGTTCCTGTGGATAAAACACTCGGTGAGGAGCTGCCCGCAGCGAACAACAATGTCACTCGGAACCTGTGGGACTAAAGACGGGTTTTTTCCTTTCAAGATTAAACTACTACATTCAAAACATTTGTCTATATCAAAAAGCAAACCTTTTGATTTAACTACGTATCCCGCGCCGCACACGGTGTGCCTCTTGCAGAAGTGGAAGTTCCAAAAAAAACCTTCCTCGCATTCGCAGACTTGGTTACGGGTGTGTGTGCACGGTTGCTTAACAACTTGATGCTCGAAGCAGGAGTCGCAGGGTAAACACTCAGGTATGTAGTTCCAGAATTCTGTGTAGAATCCCGCGCTACACCGACGGCATTCTGTCTGGCGAGTGTCTGTGCAGTGGGCACGGAGGTGGAATCCTGGGGCACATCGGTTGCACACGATTTCTTGTCCGGTTGACGGAAGAACACGCATGTAAGTGGTCTCGTTCACCCTCGCGGCTGCAGGACTGATGCTTACCAAACTCAATACTGCAAATATAAACTTCAAAACCACACACATCAGTTTAGACATTTAAAACGCTGTTTAGACATTTTAAAAGGTCATTTATTAGACTGTAGATCGGGACGCACTGATGAGTGAAAGATCTGACTTAACAAAGAACACGCGCAACATCACTTACCATAGTTGCTATGCCTCCGTCTCTATTGATCTACACTTGCCTCGCGTTTCCTCTTAAATATTGCCATTGACGTAATTGCACAACACGTGAAGTATTCGGGCTATACGTAACTTGTGGGGATTTCTGCCCACATCATGACTCTGGATTTTTAATTGAAACGCTTTTTCTTTTTTTTAATTTTAATAAAATAGCATTCTGACACAGGCCTATTTAAGTTGCCCATGACAATATTTTATGGCTCTGGCTAAACGTGTGCTCAGAAATTATATGAAGCACACTGTGGTTTTTTCAGACATACTTTTCCTTAGATAGCAGTATAATGGTAGAAAAAGTGTCCAAATGGCTCAGACACTCTACAACAGGCACTCTAGACAAGTCCAAACTCTGGTCTTACTGTCAAAATATATTTATTCTAGAGACATTAAACATTTTCCCTGTGTTTTATGTACTGTAGTTCCTGCCTGTTTTATTTATTTTTATGTCACTTCTTATCTACATTTTAAACTTTGATAAAATGTTTTCTAGGAGTTATATGTGCACTGCTGCATTAAAATGTATTTTTGTTGAGACACCAGAGAAAGAAAATACCAACATTTTGTAGTTCTGCTATATACTGTTAAACTTACGGTTGTCTGGTATAGGAAAATAAACTGGTCTCTTTAATTAAATCGTTCTAGAATTTAGAAGCTTAATATTTTTTAGACCATGGCACATATCTATAAAGCACTCAATAAAAGCAATCATGAATTCTATTTAAATATATATGTTTTAAATGATAAAATATAATACATGAATACAGTTCTTTTGCCTGGCACTTTATTGATGAAGTCTGTCTTTCTGTGAACTAGTACTGAAACTTATGTTACACAGCAAGAAAATGAGTTCCAGTCTGGAAAAGTCCAGATGAGACCTCTATGAAATTCTTTAATAAAACAGGAAACTGTTGCCGTTCTGCTTCAATCCACACTTCTCTAATACATATACTGTTAATATTTAATACAAAAAAATGCATTCATTTAAAGCCATCCATTCATCCTCCTACTTATCAGGTGGCGGGGGTGGGGTGGGGGGGGTGTTTCCCTCTTCCCCCCTTCCCCCTCCTCAAGCCATCTTCCAGCTTTTCTGGGGGAATACTAAGGCGTTCCCAGAGAAGCCAAGAGATATAATCTCTCCAGGAATCTGTCCAGTCTCCTCCCAGTTGGACTTGCCCAGAACACCTCACCAGGGAGGCATCCAGAGGGCATCGGACTAGATGCTTGAACCTCCTCAGCTGTCTCCTCTCTACACAGAGGAGTAGCGACTTTACTCCGGGTCTCTCCCAGATGATGGAACACCTCACCACATCTCTAAGGCATCTGCGGATTAAACTAGTTTCAGTTGCTTGTACCCATGATCTCACACTCATAGCTCATGGCTATAGGTCAGGATTGGGATACAGATTGACAAATAAATTGAGAGCTTTGCCTTTCATCTAAAGCCATTTTTGTTTAATGTGCTAAAAAAAAACAGACCAGAAAGCAGATCATTATACACACCAACAACAATTATTAAAGGTATTATAGCCAAATTTTACCACAGCATTACCTTACTGAAGGTTTGTCAAGAGCACCACCTTGTGGACTTTAAATATTAAAGTTTATCAAATGAGGATTTTCAAGGATACATTTGCAAATTTTCAAGCTAAACGGTAAAGCATCTCCTCCTGTACATCTTCTTAGTTGGTTTTAACACTTCATTTACATCAAACATGCTAAATATCAAGTGTGTTTTCTGATCATTCAAGTACTAAGATAAGTCTCTTAGTCAAATAAGGTATTAAATGTTTTAAAACAAACATGCACAATCACATTTTCATGGATCTAGGGTATTTTCCGTTTACTCAATCTCTTAATGCAGAAGCAGGTTTGCGATTATTTACATACTTCTGTTTTGACAAAATATGCACTGGGAAAAATGCCATGGAAACTTTTTTTTATGTCTTTGCACTGCACCTTGCCACTATTTTGGAATAACACTTATTTAGCATTATGTAATAAGCAACTGGAACTCTACCTTATTATATTTTGATGACCTATCATATAAAATGTTATATATTAATGCTTTAATTATCATGGCTTGTGAGCTCTACTCAGGCAAAATGAAACTCGGTAATGAACACGAGTCCTGAAGTGCCACCATACTGGCTACACATACTCCATTTGTTTACAGATATTACACACACACACACTTCCCCACCCCCATCACCCAATCAGCCAATCAGACTCCTCCAACCTGGCAATCATCAGCCCAATTACATCATTCATTCACTTCCACGCTCCCGATCACCCATCAGCACCTTGTCATTCACTCCTTATTTAAGCCGACAGGAACCTCCACTCGATGCTTCGTGTTGGCCTTAGGGTTGCCACATAGGTCTGACAAAAAACAAGGACACTCTGTCATACGCGAACGTAAATTATTGACGGGGGGGGTGACGAACGTAAAATGTTACCGGGGGCGGGTGTAAAATGGACACAGCGAGAAAGAAATCCGGATTTTAAGTGTGCAGAAACAGTCTAAATAGTCGTTTGAACTAACCTAGTGAAGACCGGGACATTAAATGATTTTTTTTTGCCGGGACCGAATATTTAAAAGAAGGAAAACCGGGACAGACCGGGAAAACCAGGACAGCGACGTGAACACCGGGACAGTCCCGGGAAAACCGGGACAGGTGGCAACACTAGTTGGCCTGCTCATTTCCGGGACTGGTGCAATCCTGTCTACAGGACCTGGAAGCACCTTTGTCATTTGTTCTCTCTTTTGCTTCTTTACATTCTCAGATTACAGGTAAATGTGTGTTTTTCACGTGTTCTGAGTCAGTGTTGTGTCATTGCGTACATACAGGTTTGGGTAGTGCCATGTAGCACTAGGTAGCAGTGCTGTTAGTTTGGCATAGACACAGTTCTTTATGCAAGACGTGTGGGTTCACACCCACAAAAGGGCAGAACGACAAAAGGTAATTTAGGGGGAATTCTTTTGAAATGCAATCGAAATATGTGAAAGTATTTGCTGAAATATTTGTTTTTAACATGTTAAATGTCTATAAAAAGCAAGAGTATATTAATAGGTGGAAAGACTATTTGGACTTCAGGATGACGGTGCAGCCCCACATGACTGAAAGCCTAGAACAAAGTTTCTCAGTACTAAAGCAGTTGGAGAGATCGTGCTGTGCACGGTTTGCTGGTTCAGTGCTGGGGCCCGGTTATCACCCCTCCCCACTCCCCCTCCGGCCTGCACTCACACTGGCTTTATCAACCCGGCCCGAGCACGCTTACGTCATCACAACGCCGCTTTATTTGGAAAAAAGCGCGCTCGCACAACACTATGGAGTTCACGATTCTCTTTTTATTGTATTTTTGGAGTCGTTTTGGGAGTGCAGAAACACGGTGCAAGCACAGATTTATCGATAATTTAACACAACGATTGTCTGCTAATCGCTTTGCCGCTATGACTGTTTAACGTGAGCGTCGAATCACTGACGTCATGTTTGAGTTCCAGCGAAATGAACCAATCACACGAGGCACCAAGCGGACCCGGGCACGGATAGCGCTCACACTAGAAGCGAACCGTGCCCGAGTCCACATGAATCGTGCCCTGGCCCACCTCTTCAAGCGGGCCCGAGCACGGTTAACTGATCCGGGCCCGGGCACGGTTGGAGCGCTCACACTAGCCAAACGAACCGTGCTTCGGCAGGCAACCGGGCCCGGATCACAGAGCCTAGTGTGAGTACGCCCTAAAAGTATTCAACTATAAATCGCATGGGGAAGAAACCCTGGATAAGAGGTGACATACGTGCACCATTAAATCACAGTATTAGCTGGCCTGTCAAGATCCCGTTTCAAACAATTGATCACGGTAGATCAAGCTAGGAGGTTTTTTAGTTCTGGGAATGTTTTTACTCTTTTTTTTTGTATATATGAATTTGCAGTCTAGGACAGAAAGGACCATGCAGAAAACGACCGCTCCGAGCTCCGCTCCGGTAACAATTTACGTTCCTAAAAATGAATTTTCCATGAAGCAAACCTGGTATTCCTTTAGGAATACAGCCGAGCTAAACTATCAAGTTGAAAGTCATCATAGTTTGCTTACCCATTTTGACCCAGTTCCCAACCCAACTTTAAGAATAGATTAACAGCGATAATTTTTATATCGCCTGATAAGAGTATCAAATTGACGAACGCCTAATATATATATATATATATATATATATATATATATATATATATATATACCTAAGTCTAATTATAGGTCTAAATTTAATCTTTATTGCAAGTCATATTACTTACCTCTCCTTTAAACTCAGCCTGCAATCTCCCTTTCACAGTACAAATAGTTTCTGACCTATAATTAGACTTAGGTAGCCTATATATATAAAAGATTAAGAGATTTAACTTTAAAATATAAAACAATAGCTTGCGTTATTCCATTATAGAATTATCCAATGTGTCATAGCACTCCACTATATTTCATGGGAACAGAACAGTGCAGTTTTTCTGCTAAGCTCAGTTAGATAATCTACATATCAAATTGAGAATAACTATCTGCAGTTTAGCCAGCCAAAATGTGTTTTCAGTGGTGACATGCAGTTTAACTTCCATATATAGCCAACTGCCTTTTTACTTCCACATACATGCAACACTTTCAGTTCAATAATTAATTTTAATTTAGGGAATACATTTATTTATTTATAGAGGAATACCAACTAATTAGCAATAATTAATATTGATTAACATTCACAAAGGTAGATTTGGTACGTACATGCTGCTCTCCATGTAGCTCCATTGTTATGGTCAAGTGGTTCTTCTTCCCAGGTTTTTCATGAAATTATGAGGAACACTGACAAACAGCCAATCACAATTCACATCCAGAAGCCAATCCTGTCTGGGTCCCTCCCCAAAAAAATCTAACGATCTGCTCCGCGAGCAGGAGCTTAATCGCAAGCAGAAAGGGTGTGACAAATTTTCCTCGAGCAAGCAACTCTCTCCTCGCGCGAGAGTAGTTTTGCTCGTGCTAAAGTCGTTTTGCTCACGCGAGAGCAGGTTTGCTCGCGCGAGTGTAGGTTTGCTCGCGCGAGAGTAGTTTTGCTCGCGCGAGTAAGCACTTTTCCTCGCGCGAAATGATTTTACGCGCTCGCGATTTTTGAATTGGATTTGACGTCATATCCTGCCGGCCTGCACGGTGAGCTCAAATACTGAACTGAGAAAGGAACGAATCAGCTGAGGAAGTGATTCGATTCAGTACGTTCACTCAAATGAATCGTTCGCGAACGACGAAACACTATTAGTTCGTCTCTGTTTGGTGTTCGGGTTCATTCGCCTTCGAGTTTTTCTTATGTTATGATACGACAAGGTCTCGGTGTCATAGTTTTGCTCTGTACAGGATTACTTTGGATTTTATGTTGTGTTTGGACGTTGGTTGCGTGAGTGTCTGTCGTCGTTAAGGTCTACCTTGTGTTTCGTTTGGGTTTGTTTCATGTAGCGTCCCTTGAACAGCTTGTTAACCTTTATGGTACGTTGTGTAGTCTTGATACCCGTAGGTGTATGTTAGATTGTTCAGTTGTCTTGTTTATCTGGTTGTATATCCTTTGTTTAAGATTTCATGGTTTCGTCTAGTTGGTCTTTAAAGCTTCGTTGTTCACGTGTGTAGTGTCTGTCTTCGATGAAGTTAGTAAGTGACGTTAATGTTGCATGTAAGTCCATGTTTGATAAAGAAGGCTCATCTAATCGAGTGTGTCCGCCCCCTGTATGGACCACACCCACAACATTATAAAGTTTTGCACCAATAAAACATTTTTGTATATTTTTAGGTTAGGTCACTATAGTACATAGAGTACACTAAACATTAGTTTAAGTATTGGTACTAATTAGTTTACTTATACTAAATACACTGAAAGTACACTGAGTGCTTATATCAATGTACGTTTTTAAAACATTAAAATTTACTATTTTTGCCTGAGCCACCATGGCGCCCTTACAGTTTGCCTACAAACAGGTATTTTGATTATTTATTATGGGCTGCCACCAGGTGGCGAGTATTTCACCTCATCCTCTTGTCATACAGACAAGACAGCCTATAAATATGAGGTCACTGAAACACTGGATTACAAGGATGATTGTTGCTGGGACGACAGTGATGCTGAGTGCTGGGATTGAAGGTGAGGTGTTTACCATGCTGCAAGTGAATCCAATTAAGGCAGCAATAATGTAAGACTATTTTAATAATCGTACTGTTTGCTCACAGTTTGAGATGGGAGAATATTTGCCTGACCAATCTTGTTCTTCTTTATAACAGAAACACTGTGCTCAAAAGATCATTTATGTTTTATGTTTTATTTGAATGCCATGTTTAGCCCTCTTTTTAGCTCCTGATCTCTGTGCTGTAAAAATGCATCAAATAAACACATAAAGGTTCGTCTAAAAATTTAAAAATGACAAACTGCAAAAGCATAAAAAACACAACTCCATGAACTCTGTCAACTCTGCAGCATAAACACTTGTTATAAATAACAGTCAACTGGCACGAAGTTCTTCAAAAGAAAACGCAATATACAAATAGACTCCATCCATCCAAACTGTCCAGAATTCCATTCATTCAAGTACACCTGAAAAATAAATGAATTTGCCCATAAGTGCAGTTTGTATTGCCAGTATTTTAAGTCTCGAGTTCCTTTCTATACTTCTGAGTAGTACTGGGGCTAAATGGGCTACGGACAACTATCAGGAGTGTCAGGGGATATTGTTACTGCAGTATTTAGTTTCTTCCCGAAACTTCGCGATTTTGTTCTCGACATTGGCGGCCAGGTTGTTGAGGTTTATCTTCGTCAGCTTGTCTGGAAGCTCAATTAACTGCTCTGGTGTAGCTCTTCTGAGCCATTCCTGCGCATGCAGCAAGTAGTTTTCGGAAGAGGACCGACGTTGAGATATCCGCCGTCGGCCGTCATCGCGCAGCACAAAGCGGTTTACAAAGCGCTGCAACCGATGTGGTTTCTGTTGGGCGAAGAGCTCCGCCAGGAGAGGCTTGATTAGTCCGTCCCAGCCTGAGAACAGCGAAAATATAGACTTAAGCAACAAGTCAAATCGGACCAGCACTAAAATATTAAGCTAAGAAACCCCACCCACCTACCTTTTTCTACGATACGGTTGCAACTGGCGCACACGTTGTCATGCCAACAAGACCCATGAAGCAAAAGCCGCTCTTCGGGTCTGCAAGTCTTGTGCGGTACACACACTTTATTTCCGGGAGCCCCAGTCGCGTAGTACCCATTCTGACAGAACTCGCACATTGTATCTGCGTACGGAGTTCCTGTGGATAAAACACTCGGTGAGGAGCTGCCCGCAGCGAACAACAATGTCACTCGGAACCTGTGGGACTAAAGACGGGTTTTTTCCTTTCAAGATTAAACTACTACATTCAAAACATTTGTCTATATCAAAAAGCAAACCTTTTGATTTAACTACGTATCCCGCGCCGCACACGGTGTGCCTCTTGCAGAAGTGGAAGTTCCAAAAAAAACCTTCCTCGCATTCGCAGACTTGGTTACGGGTGTGTGTGCACGGTTGCTTAACAACTTGATGCTCGAAGCAGGAGTCGCAGGGTAAACACTCAGGTATGTAGTTCCAGAATTCTGTGTAGAATCCCGCGCTACACCGACGGCATTCTGTCTGGCGAGTGTCTGTGCAGTGGGCACGGAGGTGGAATCCTGGGGCACATCGGTTGCACACGATTTCTTGTCCGGTTGACGGAAGAACACGCATGTAAGTGGTCTCGTTCACCCTCGCGGCTGCAGGACTGATGCTTACCAAACTCAATACTGCAAATATAAACTTCAAAACCACACACATCAGTTTAGACATTTAAAACGCTGTTTAGACATTTTAAAAGGTCATTTATTAGACTGTAGATCGGGACGCACTGATGAGTGAAAGATCTGACTTAACAAAGAACACGCGCAACATCACTTACCATAGTTGCTATGCCTCCGTCTCTATTGATCTACACTTGCCTCGCGTTTCCTCTTAAATATTGCCATTGACGTAATTGCACAACACGTGAAGTATTCGGGCTATACGTAACTTGTGGGGATTTCTGCCCACATCATGACTCTGGATTTTTAATTGAAACGCTTTTTCTTTTTTTTAATTTTAATAAAATAGCATTCTGACACAGGCCTATTTAAGTTGCCCATGACAATATTTTATGGCTCTGGCTAAACGTGTGCTCAGAAATTATATGAAGCACACTGTGGTTTTTTCAGACATACTTTTCCTTAGATAGCAGTATAATGGTAGAAAAAGTGTCCAAATGGCTCAGACACTCTACAACAGGCACTCTAGACAAGTCCAAACTCTGGTCTTACTGTCAAAATATATTTATTCTAGAGACATTAAACATTTTCCCTGTGTTTTATGTACTGTAGTTCCTGCCTGTTTTATTTATTTTTATGTCACTTCTTATCTACATTTTAAACTTTGATAAAATGTTTTCTAGGAGTTATATGTGCACTGCTGCATTAAAATGTATTTTTGTTGAGACACCAGAGAAAGAAAATACCAACATTTTGTAGTTCTGCTATATACTGTTAAACTTACGGTTGTCTGGTATAGGAAAATAAACTGGTCTCTTTAATTAAATCGTTCTAGAATTTAGAAGCTTAATATTTTTTAGACCATGGCACATATCTATAAAGCACTCAATAAAAGCAATCATGAATTCTATTTAAATATATATGTTTTAAATGATAAAATATAATACATGAATACAGTTCTTTTGCCTGGCACTTTATTGATGAAGTCTGTCTTTCTGTGAACTAGTACTGAAACTTATGTTACACAGCAAGAAAATGAGTTCCAGTCTGGAAAAGTCCAGATGAGACCTCTATGAAATTCTTTAATAAAACAGGAAACTGTTGCCGTTCTGCTTCAATCCACACTTCTCTAATACATATACTGTTAATATTTAATACAAAAAAATGCATTCATTTAAAGCCATCCATTCATCCTCCTACTTATCAGGTGGCGGGGGTGGGGTGGGGGGGGTGTTTCCCTCTTCCCCCCTTCCCCCTCCTCAAGCCATCTTCCAGCTTTTCTGGGGGAATACTAAGGCGTTCCCAGAGAAGCCAAGAGATATAATCTCTCCAGGAATCTGTCCAGTCTCCTCCCAGTTGGACTTGCCCAGAACACCTCACCAGGGAGGCATCCAGAGGGCATCGGACTAGATGCTTGAACCTCCTCAGCTGTCTCCTCTCTACACAGAGGAGTAGCGACTTTACTCCGGGTCTCTCCCAGATGATGGAACACCTCACCACATCTCTAAGGCATCTGCGGATTAAACTAGTTTCAGTTGCTTGTACCCATGATCTCACACTCATAGCTCATGGCTATAGGTCAGGATTGGGATACAGATTGACAAATAAATTGAGAGCTTTGCCTTTCATCTAAAGCCATTTTTGTTTAATGTGCTAAAAAAAAACAGACCAGAAAGCAGATCATTATACACACCAACAACAATTATTAAAGGTATTATAGCCAAATTTTACCACAGCATTACCTTACTGAAGGTTTGTCAAGAGCACCACCTTGTGGACTTTAAATATTAAAGTTTATCAAATGAGGATTTTCAAGGATACATTTGCAAATTTTCAAGCTAAACGGTAAAGCATCTCCTCCTGTACATCTTCTTAGTTGGTTTTAACACTTCATTTACATCAAACATGCTAAATATCAAGTGTGTTTTCTGATCATTCAAGTACTAAGATAAGTCTCTTAGTCAAATAAGGTATTAAATGTTTTAAAACAAACATGCACAATCACATTTTCATGGATCTAGGGTATTTTCCGTTTACTCAATCTCTTAATGCAGAAGCAGGTTTGCGATTATTTACATACTTCTGTTTTGACAAAATATGCACTGGGAAAAATGCCATGGAAACTTTTTTTTATGTCTTTGCACTGCACCTTGCCACTATTTTGGAATAACACTTATTTAGCATTATGTAATAAGCAACTGGAACTCTACCTTATTATATTTTGATGACCTATCATATAAAATGTTATATATTAATGCTTTAATTATCATGGCTTGTGAGCTCTACTCAGGCAAAATGAAACTCGGTAATGAACACGAGTCCTGAAGTGCCACCATACTGGCTACACATACTCCATTTGTTTACAGATATTACACACACACACACTTCCCCACCCCCATCACCCAATCAGCCAATCAGACTCCTCCAACCTGGCAATCATCAGCCCAATTACATCATTCATTCACTTCCACGCTCCCGATCACCCATCAGCACCTTGTCATTCACTCCTTATTTAAGCCGACAGGAACCTCCACTCGATGCTTCGTGTTGGCCTTAGGGTTGCCACATAGGTCTGACAAAAAACAAGGACACTCTGTCATACGCGAACGTAAATTATTGACGGGGGGGGTGACGAACGTAAAATGTTACCGGGGGCGGGTGTAAAATGGACACAGCGAGAAAGAAATCCGGATTTTAAGTGTGCAGAAACAGTCTAAATAGTCGTTTGAACTAACCTAGTGAAGACCGGGACATTAAATGATTTTTTTTTGCCGGGACCGAATATTTAAAAGAAGGAAAACCGGGACAGACCGGGAAAACCAGGACAGCGACGTGAACACCGGGACAGTCCCGGGAAAACCGGGACAGGTGGCAACACTAGTTGGCCTGCTCATTTCCGGGACTGGTGCAATCCTGTCTACAGGACCTGGAAGCACCTTTGTCATTTGTTCTCTCTTTTGCTTCTTTACATTCTCAGATTACAGGTAAATGTGTGTTTTTCACGTGTTCTGAGTCAGTGTTGTGTCATTGCGTACATACAGGTTTGGGTAGTGCCATGTAGCACTAGGTAGCAGTGCTGTTAGTTTGGCATAGACACAGTTCTTTATGCAAGACGTGTGGGTTCACACCCACAAAAGGGCAGAACGACAAAAGGTAATTTAGGGGGAATTCTTTTGAAATGCAATCGAAATATGTGAAAGTATTTGCTGAAATATTTGTTTTTAACATGTTAAATGTCTATAAAAAGCAAGAGTATATTAATAGGTGGAAAGACTATTTGGACTTCAGGATGACGGTGCAGCCCCACATGACTGAAAGCCTAGAACAAAGTTTCTCAGTACTAAAGCAGTTGGAGAGATCGTGCTGTGCACGGTTTGCTGGTTCAGTGCTGGGGCCCGGTTATCACCCCTCCCCACTCCCCCTCCGGCCTGCACTCACACTGGCTTTATCAACCCGGCCCGAGCACGCTTACGTCATCACAACGCCGCTTTATTTGGAAAAAAGCGCGCTCGCACAACACTATGGAGTTCACGATTCTCTTTTTATTGTATTTTTGGAGTCGTTTTGGGAGTGCAGAAACACGGTGCAAGCACAGATTTATCGATAATTTAACACAACGATTGTCTGCTAATCGCTTTGCCGCTATGACTGTTTAACGTGAGCGTCGAATCACTGACGTCATGTTTGAGTTCCAGCGAAATGAACCAATCACACGAGGCACCAAGCGGACCCGGGCACGGATAGCGCTCACACTAGAAGCGAACCGTGCCCGAGTCCACATGAATCGTGCCCTGGCCCACCTCTTCAAGCGGGCCCGAGCACGGTTAACTGATCCGGGCCCGGGCACGGTTGGAGCGCTCACACTAGCCAAACGAACCGTGCTTCGGCAGGCAACCGGGCCCGGATCACAGAGCCTAGTGTGAGTACGCCCTAAAAGTATTCAACTATAAATCGCATGGGGAAGAAACCCTGGATAAGAGGTGACATACGTGCACCATTAAATCACAGTATTAGCTGGCCTGTCAAGATCCCGTTTCAAACAATTGATCACGGTAGATCAAGCTAGGAGGTTTTTTAGTTCTGGGAATGTTTTTACTCTTTTTTTTTGTATATATGAATTTGCAGTCTAGGACAGAAAGTGTGTTTATTTTTGTGTGATCTTTTTGTCTGATTTTTGGTCAAGAAATCAAATATTTAATGGATGTAGAGTGAAAGTGTGTATTTTAAATAAAATGTTTTAAATATATTAAAACAGTTTTAAGTATTACGATTATGACCAGATGAACTTCTAAAAAGTTTTATCAAAGAACATGAGAAAAAATGCTTTATGTTATTTAAAAACATCTGTAACTTTAAATAAAAAAACTAACCTGCATATTAATTTAAGAATTTAAGTTCTAATGTATTTCTGTCGGGACACTTCTGTGGTCCTGCAGGTCAACACTCTCAGATGTTTAGATGATCTAAATGAAGTATTCCGTGCTGTGTTCATCAGTGCGAGAACTATGTAATAGGTAAACAATTCCCCATTTGTGTTTAATTGAAGGAGTGTAACTTGTCTGATGTTTGCCATTAAGTTATATCTCTTGCCATGGTGGAATTTCCCGTGGGTCTGCACAGTACACAAATAATATTAACACACTATCCATCATCCTCTTTCAAAGTGGCGCTTATATGCATGGGCAGAGCTGTCAAACACAACCAGTTAACAAAAAGCAGACAAGAACCAAACGAGCATACTGTGATGTAAACATAGCTCTACAAGAACTACCAACTCGAAATGGACCCATTCAAAACACTCAAAATCTTACAAATGCATTACATGAACTTCCTCCTGTATGGGGAAACCCCTTCACTGCTACTTGCTGTGACGTAATAAAAGACCTTTAAAAACTTTTGTGTGTAAAATATGAGTCAACCACCAGATTCCTCAGTACATGTAAGGAACAACAGAAAAAGGACGAAGAATAATTTAAAGAAATGGATAACATAAGGGTTGGGGGCTCTCCCAGAGGCAAGGTTTCAGTGATCTCTGTAGTTTCTATAAATATATGTCACACATCTCTAATGCTCCATTTCTTTGTGTCAGAAGTGATTTTTTATGACTCACAATGGCTTTATGACTGGCCTACATATTCCACCGCTGACATGCATGTGATGTATGTATACATAACAAAATGAGTCATTCGGTAGCATTAGCATTGTTACACTGTGATTAAAACATGTCACACCCCAGCAGATTAGCATTGACAACTGGCATGTGACCGTTACTTGCAGAAACCCGCCTGTGAGATAAATCCAGGAGTGGGAGTTACACGAAAGAGTTTGAAGTCAGTGTTTACAAAACCCTGGAAAATTAACTGGTATTCTGACGAGATGGTCGTGATAAGAACCCTTGTGTTTTGCTATTTTATGCCCATAGGTCTTCTGTTGAAAAGTCAGGGGTTGTTGTGCTTTAAAAGTGAGTGTGAAGTCAGAGTATTGTATTCGCCAGATGATTCAGGGGTTTCGCTGATGTAAATCACAGCAATGGAAAACTACAGAATGGAAAAACCACTAGAGCCTGGTCCTTTTGCTGATACAAATCAGAAATCAGGATTGCTCAGTGTGTGGGCACCTGTATGACCAAAATGTATGAAGGAAGAGATTCCATACTGAGCATATTTTTATTCAAGGGAATACAATATTGTATTTTAATATATGCATACAGACATGCTGCAAGAGTACCCACACTTTGATTAACCTTCTTTTTGTGCTGTGCTTTCTGTTACTGTCTCTTATGTTAATGGCTCAGTTATGACCTCATGACTCAAATCAGCCATTAGATCCTAAAAACAAATTATGTATCATCCATTATGTAACCATGTTTCTTACCTCTTAGTTACATTGTCAGGTTTCCGTATCCATGATAGTATTGGTTTAAATATGTTTGTTGTGGCCCCCTGGGGCTTTCTATTGGCAGCATACACAATAGTACACACAAGTCTAATCTGATTTTGCCTTACATGTCTGGAAATGTCTGCCTTTCCTTGTTTTGTGAAAACGGCACAGACAGAAGCCCCTAACTGAAGATCCAGTGGTTGGAGGAAGAGCTGGCTATGGGCTGTTTTGGCAATTATTATTGTTTTCTGATTATACCTGGGTGAAACTGACCCTAACAACAGAAAGGTCATAATCATAACAAGAGCATTTTATAATTTATCAAGCAGGCACAGGAAAACAGGTTTTATTTAAACAAAAACAAAACAAGCTTGCTAACAAAGCATCAAAAAGACTTGACAGCAACAGTTGAAGAATGTTGAGAAAACACTCTACACGAGGTTAACGCGAAGCACTGGACCTTAGAGGATGTGCAGTTTAGATAGGTGAACAGGCATCATGACAGGAACAGGTGCCTGCAACGATCAATAACCTGGTCCCTGAGAGCAGGTCAGTGACAGGGTTTGTCATTGGTAATTTTTGAGTGTTGACTGGGATGTAACTCCTTTAATCACAGCATAAGAATCTATATGCAATATATTTATGCACCATGTCACACTTAAAAAATACTCATCAACAATGAATATTTTTCATGGTGGCCTATAAAAGCAACATGATGTGATGTCTAGAAGGTCATGACATCTAGAAGGACAGGTGAAGGTTGTAGAATTTCTCCTTGATCGAGCAGTAAATATAAAGTTTCTCTTCAAAAATATCTTCCCTTTGTCACTTTGGAAAGTGTTTCTCTCCAAAAGGGCTTGTTTGGTCATGCTGTTCCAACCAGCCAACCAGTGAATACATGTGTAAGCAATGTACCTGATCCAGCCAATCAGGATCATCAGGATATTGCAGGTCGTTTTGAATGATTATAGTTTGGCCTTTTTGAGTGTTTTTTTAATTTTACCATGATTCTCTTATTTTATTATGACCAGTTTTTTGTATATGAAATGTGTGTTGCCAGCAGAAACATGAAACATGGAATCAGGGCTTGTGCAAAAGTAAATGAACCACAGCTGCATTGATAAAGTCAATTAGTTAAGCAGACTGATAAAATAAGACATCATTGGGAAAAGATTTGAGCCACAATGATTAAATGGGAGAGGAAACCAACCAAACCACTATTGAACCAACTCGTAAAGCACAAAAATCAACAATGGGAGAGGATGGAAGACATCCGAGGACATTAGGGAGAAAGTGGTGACAGCCCGTCAGTCTGGGGAAAGCTACAAGACCATCTCCAATAGATTCCAAATCCATCCATCCACTGTTGGACAAATCATTTGGACAAATCAAAAGAGTTTATTGACTACAATCACAGGTGCAATATTTAGAGAAAAGTCAACACTGCATATAAAGAGAAGAACCTCCTCCCAACAATGAAGCATGAGGTTGGAAAGGTGAAGGTCTGAGCTTGGTTTTATGCCTCTGGAAAAGACCAAATTAACCAGGTAAAATTCCCAGGCCAATCAACAAATATTGACCAGAATCTCCTGCCATCAGTCATGGAGTTGAAGCTAGGAAAGAAATATATTATGCACAAAGATAATGACCCAAAGCATTCTAGCAAAACTACCAAGGAATGGCCTAAGAGAAAAGACATTTGCACTCCGGATTGTCCCAGTCAAAGTCCAGACCTCAGTCCTATAAAAATGCTGTGGCAAGATTTGAAGCAGATGGTACGTGTCAGATGTCCCTACAACCTCTCAACAGACAGAGTTCTGCAAGGAGGAGCGGGTTATTGTTGCACCTGTCTCTTCTCTTGTCATGGTGATATGTTGCATGTGTCTTGTTAGCATTTGTGTATTTAAGTGTGAGTGATGTCTACGTCCCTTATTCTGTGTTGTTTTATTCCATGTGCATCATATTAGTAAAACCGTTTAAAACTACTCTCACCCCAACAGGGATTATGGGGGATTTGCCATCCATGAAGTAGAATCAAGAGCCGACTGGTACAACTACTCCTGGGTCAGAATTGGAGGCCGAGCCGCTGCCAATTCAAGGACAAAGGAAGGGTCGGATGTTAGTAAGTAAGTAAGTAAGTAAGTAAGTAAAATTCATTTATATAGCACTTCTCACAGGCACAAGCCACAAAGTGCTTTACAACGGAAAATAAAATAAAATAACAAAAAATAAAAACACAAAAACACACACTATAAAACAGAAATAAAATACAGTGCACAAGGTCAACGGCTGCAACCTCCACCACTAACTAAACGCCTGCGTAAAAAGGAAAGTCTTTAGCTGTTTTTTAAACGTATCCACAGAGTCAGCTGATCTTAAATGTGGAGGAAGTGTGTTCCACAGTTTTGGAGCAACCAACTTAAACGCTCGGTCTCCACGAGTCTTTAGACATGAGCGTGGCACAGACAGTAAACTCAGGTTGTTTGACCTGAGTGATCGCGATGAAGTGTAGGGGTGGAGCAGGTCAGCGACATACACAGGAGCGGTGTTGTGTAGTGCTCTGTATGTTAAAGTTAAAATCTTGAACTGGATCCTGAATTCTACAGGAAGCCAGTGTAAGGATTTTAAAATGGGTGTTTCTAAAACTGTAATCAGTTGGTTTGCCACCACCTTCTCTAAAATTTTGGATAAGAAAGGAAGCTTAGATATAGGCCTATAGTTCTTATGCACAGCCGGGTCTAAATTTGATTTCTTTAAAAGAGGCAGAACAGTGGCGTGTTTAAAATAAGATGGAAAGCAACTTGTTAACAGTGAGGAATGTTGAGGGGTGCAAACCTGTGGCATGTAAGCACTGCCTCACAGACTGCCTCCATGTCAAACCCTTGAACGCAAGGAGCAAAGCCGTCTTCACCGGTGGGTCCCGATGCTGGAGAGTGTGCTTCAGGGGGAGAGCCGGCATCCCAAAGGTCCAGACCTGAGCCCACCACCCCGGGAGCACCACCCCCGTTAAATGCAGGGTTCCTGGTGTGGCCACCGGGGAATCGGTTTATTTGTGTGCCGCTGTTCCTGTTTGTTCATCTGTCCCTATGTGTGGCCTTTTTGCCTGTAATGTATGTGTGGGTGTCTGTGTGTATGTTTTTAATTTGAACATGGCATACATCTTTCAGTTACCTTAAATAGCAACACAGGTTTGGCACTGCATGTGTTCCTGTTGTTCTGGATGCTTTCAAAGTGACGAGGCTTTAACTTGATAATACCTCCTAGTCAGCATAGTGTCACTTTAGTCACCATGTAACAGGTCCACACATGCAGACAGATACTCATTCACTGCTCATATTGACATAATATATACATATTATATACATATATATATATATATATATATATATATATATATATATATATATATATATATATATATATATATATATATATATATATATATATTGTAATGATATAGATATACGTAATTCCTGACAGTTTCTGGCAGAGCTGGTCAGCGTTTCGATTGGTCATCTAATGGTTTCTATTGGTCATTTAATGGTTTCTACTAGTAATCTATTGGTTTCTTTTGGTAAACATCAGCAGGCTGTCCATATCTGTCATAATTGCCATGGCTTCCTTCCCTGCAGTTGAGCTGTTCTGGTTCTTAGTCATTCGTTCCATTCAGATTCCTCAAGGTCAAGAAGAGACTACGGTGTTTTTTGTCTGCTGTATAATGGTGATCTTGCCCAGTCATAATCATGTGAACTGACACTGCTGTGCTGGCCTTTCTCACTCTGGTGGTGTTAGGCTGCATTTTATTGTGTTGTACTATCAGGAATGTTCTTGTCATGCATTGGTTTTGGGTATGAAAGACCTCATTACGTCCTGTATCAAGCTTTGACGCAACAGGGATTGTTTGAATTCTTTCATGATGCATTCTTGTTTTGAGTTTCTGTTTTGTTTAGCTTTCTTTTTTTGCAATAGTCTGCAATACCATAATATAGGCATTTGAAATAGATGTTTAAATATTACATTAATACTTAAAATATTCAAAATAATGAATTTATTTTGGGAAGGTCATGATTTTAAAGGAATGAATAAAGAAATAAAAATAAATTAAATAATGAATTTAAAGAAATCAAATAGAAATTATTCATAAATTATTTATATGGTTATAAGCTATATTATCTACAGATACAGACAGTAGAACTTTTAATCCTCTTTAAATGTCATCAGGAGGTCAGAAACACATGTTTACTTGTTAGATACTAGTTATTTGCCATCTTTTCTTTGCTCAAGTTTCCTTTTGCCATATTTTTTTTTGCTGACTGTCATTCATTATTGGGAATCTGAGCTGCTGAAATCCTCCAGTTAGAATGAATTTGCTGGTCAGTGAGAAAAGTTGTTGTTGGTGCCAGATGGGCTGGTCTGAGTATTTCAGAAAATTAGAGGTGTCTTCAATTTTTTTTTAAACTAGAGCACCTTAAACGGGATCCCGTTCTCATTCAGGACTTTTTTCCACTTCAAAATAAAAACCTAAAACACTCAGATAAATGAATAAACATGGTAGGTTGGCTTTATTCAGCTTTTATTTATTTATTTATTTATGAAACGTTAGACAACATTAACAAAAAAGTCACCGACAGTCAGACAGGCACTGTGCAAAATGTCAAAAATATTTTAAATAAAATATGCCTGCCTGAAAAAAAAAAATGCCACACAACAGCAAAACATATATAATGTAAAGGTTCAAATAACAGGGTTTAAAAAGCAAACAACAAAAAAAAAATGTTTATAGGCCTACTTGCCGAGACGTGCCGAGACGCACCGAAACAAGACGACACGACTGAAACGGCACGACCAAAACGACAAACGGCTGAACTGTTTTTTTTTTCGCCTTACGCGTTTTAAATGGTATGCCATGTTGGTTGTTGTCGTGTGAAATAAAAGACGTTGATGACTTGCACTTTACTTTGTTTGATTCATCTTTATCTTTTTCAAAATACTCCCACACTTTTGAAGTTTTTTTAGTAGCCATTAATCTCGGCAGATGCTTACTATACTGTAGCTTGTTCAGCTCCGCTCATTTGTATTGTGCAACTGCAGGGTGTGATTTATTAATGTGTAGTAAGGCTATTGTTAATGCGTTAATGTTTATTAACAGAAATTAGGATGACTTTATTTTTTGACAAAAGGCTATGAGAATGGTACATTCGACTTTGACGTTCCAATCGAATAGTCGAATCAGCGACTATTGCAGGTCACCCCTAAACCATATATATATATATATATATATATATATATATATATATATATATATATATATATATATATATATATATATATATATATATATATGATCTACTTACAGTTTGACAATCAACATCTAAACAATTACAAAAACATAAGCAAATAAATTATTCCACAGTGTCTATTCAAACTGTGTTGGATCGTGAGGGGTTAAGTTAACACTAGAACTACCAAGCCGCCTGCTTTCGACAGTACCCCACTAGAACTACCAAGCCGCCTGCTTTCGACAGTGTCCCAACTAGACTCTTGGTCTCTTGGCAGGTGTGATAAGCCCTTCTTACCTCCAGTGTTATGTAAATGAGGTGTGTGTCAGCTGTGGGTGGTTGCTGTTGACACACCTTTCAATACACACCTTTGGCTGCCTCATGAGACTGCAACCTCTCTTGGCAGAAGTCTGCTCAACTCAGGACCATGTTTGAGATTTGATTTGTGGAAGGTTGAAATAATGTGAAATTGACACAAACATAATATTTGAATTATAGTGGCATATTGATTATTCAAAATGGCTCAGATTTTTTAACCTTATTTTAAGTAGTTAAAACTGTCAATAGGTATAGGTAAAGATATTTTTACATAAATTTATACAAAAAACCCTCAGCTACTTGAAATAGAATAATATTCTTGAGCAATTTTAACTTATCAAGACGGTACTTTTTGTAGTGTGTCTCTTTCAAAAACACAACAGCCATAACTGGCAAACAAAAATAGAAAATTTACTTTTCTCTCCCTACTCTCTTTTTTTGGCCTACCTCCACCCCCCCGCACCTTCTTTGGAGGACAACTTTATTTTTATGTAAGGATCAGAAAACAATTCTGTGCCACCACCATCACCACACAGAGAGTAGCCTGTTCAGCCATACCAGTGTTATGAAAATGAGGCCATTACATTGATTCTAAATGTAGGAGTACTGTTTGTGTGTTTGTATGGGGAGGGGTGGAGGTGGGAATATGCAGGTCCAGAAGAAATGTTCCTCTGGAACAAGGTGAAGGTGAATTGGTGAAGCCACCCCCCACCCCCCAAAAAAGTCAACATTGCCAGAAATTTATATTCAAGTTAGCTTTATTGGTATATAGGTGTATATATAAATACACCTATGAATATTCTGCACACACCTGGCACTGCCACATCATCTCCTTTCTGCACTTGCCACATGTGAACCTATCACAAGACACACAACGATTAGTGGCACGGTTACTTTTGCAACAACACTTGACCTGGCACCATGCCCTTTTCCCTGTGTCAGGTGTGGGTGGTTGCTGCTGCTGAGCCTTTTCCTTGGCCACCTCCTTGGCTGCCACATGAGCCTGTGCAAGCTCTTCTGTAAGATTGACCAAAAACTCCGACCGTCTCTCCTTTACCCCAGTGCATGCTTGAAAAAGCACATAGGCATTCAGCCAACGCCGTGTTCCGCAACGCACAGTGTACTTTCGTACCATCTGGTCCATTATATCCACACCACATTTTAGGGAGTTGTAGTCAGTGATTGTGTTTGGCTTTTTTTTGTGTGTTCCCAGTCTCCACCGTACTGTGCATGGTACTGAGGATGCAGACAGTCTTTCTACATTTGGGTGCGTAAACGGTCAGTGTGGCACCAGAGGTTGAAAACACCTGTGTGCTGAATTCCTCATGGACCAAAGTCTTTTTGGCAGAGTCTGGAAGCTCACAACGAATCCTGTTTACTGTGCCAAGGAGGGTGGTCTTCCGGCCCAGCAATCGTTTTGCTAGTGACAGTGAGGTGAAAAAATTGTCTGTGGTAACAGTTCTTCCTTTGTCCATAAATGGTTCCATGAGCTTCATCACCACATTTTCTGACAGTCTTTCCCCTGTGGGACGACTGGAGTCTTTACCAAGGTATGGGATGATGTTGGATACATACTTGGTTTTCAGGTCACATGCCACCCAGAACTTTATCCCAAACTTGTCTGGTTTTGTGGCTATATACTGAAGAAAACAGCAACGGGTCTTGGATGGGAAAAGTTGCTCATCTATGGTGATATGCCTTCCTGGGTGGTACGAAGTGATACAGTTGCCAACGAAAGATTTCCAAATATTAGAAATTGCAGCAAACCGGTCAGTTGCAGCTCGTTCATGGTGTGTGTCCTTGTCGTCAAAGGTTTAATGGTCACGGTTCGCTACTGCAACTGAGGCATGCAGAAGAGCATCTCTGAACGCACAACACATCGAACCTTGAGGCAGATGGGCTACAGCAGCAGAAGACCACACCAGGTGCCACTCCTGTCAGCTAAGAACAGGAAACTGAGGTTACAATTCACACAGACTCACCAAAATTGGACAATATAAGATTGGAAAAACATTGCCTGGTCAGATGAGTCTCAATTTCTGCTGTGACATTCGGATGGTAGGGTCAACAACATGAAAGCATGGATCCATCCTGCCTTGTATCAATGGTTCAGGCTGCTGGTGGTGTTGGTGCAATGGTGTGGGGGATAGTTTCCTGGCACACATTGGGCCCATTAGTACTAATTGAGTATCATGTCAACAGCACAAACTACCTGAGTATTGTTGCTGACCATGTCCATACCTTTATGACCACAGTGTACCTATCTTCTAATGGCTACTTCCAGCAGGATAACGTGCCATATTATAATGCGCTAATCATCTTCGACTGGTTTCTTGAATACGACAATGAGTTCACTGTACTCGAACGGCCTCCAAAGTCACCAGATCTCAGTCCAATAGAGCAAGGGTGTCAAACTCAATTGCACCAAGGGCCAAAACTCAAAGCACACTTTAGGTCATGGGCCGAACTTCTTTAACTTTTCTACTCTCTGTAGCTTTTGGTCTGCATTCAAGTTTTTCACCATGTCCTGATGTTTTTTTTCGAAGTGCCGTCTTCAATTGAATTCCTTGATTAGACCCACATTAGCTCCACAAAAAAGACACACGGGTTTACGTGAAATGTCAATAAACATACAGTGAGGAAGGGAAATTACTCATTTTAACCATTTATTGAACTCACCACAATATCAGGTCTTTTAAACAGAACAACAGGAAAAAGATAAACTGGCATTACAGAGAAAACACATATAACAGTGACTAAGTTGGGACCCAGGAGCATTCTGGGCAACGTGAATGCTTAGCCCCCTAATTATCAACTGTAGCATTATGAACATGATGCCAAAATATACTCAGCCTCCCAACGGTTTTCATAGGCTCTGTTTTCAGAATCAACGTTTCTTTTCGCCATTGTTAATTAAGGGCTAGATTTGACATTACAATCGTGTTGCAGATAGTAACAGACATTTGACTTAAATGATGCGGAAATGTTCCCAGTATCATGAAGGTATCATTCAGCAAGGCAGCTTTTGTAGCCGGGCCATAATAACAATAATAATAGATCAATGTAAAATTATCTTGCGGACTGGATATAATTGTATTACGGGCCGGATATCGCCTGCGGGCCTTGAGTTTGACACCTATGCAATAGAGCATCTTTGGGATGTGGTGGAACGGGAGATTCGCACCATGGACATACAGCCAACAAATCTTCAGCCACTGCATGATGCTATCATGTCAATATGGACCAGACTCTCTGAGGAATGTTTCCAATACCTTGTTGAATCTGCCATGAAGGATTAAGGCAGTTCTGAAGTCAAAAGGGTGTCCAACCCGGTACTGGTTGGTACAAGGTGTACCTAATAAAGTGGCCGGTGAGTGTATATGGCCTTTGGTGCATTAATGCAATGAGTCTACATGTTTGTGGCAGCTATGGAAGTGACACTTTAGGTTAGGCCCTCAAGCAACGAGGATCATATGAGGACAGCATGAGCTCTGAGGACCATACTTGTCATGGTGTTTGGTCTTATGATGGCATTTAATCCTGTACGCTTTCATTACAGCTACATTGTGTACACAAACGAGACAGAAAGATCTATCCTTATTAGAAGTAAAAGGTACTTGAGCTCCCATCTGTCCACATTCATTGTTCTTTTTTATTTTGACCTTTTTGTAGCTAGCTATGTGTTTATATTGGTTGGACTGTTGCTGAATGCAGCTAATACACTTGGTGTAAATCAGAAATATGTGGAACCAGATATTTGATCTCCAGTGAAGGACAGAGACAAAATGAAGAGTGTTAAATGGCCCCAGTCACATGTATTTTAGACAGCATTGTTCACTAGTGAGTGCTGAGCTACTCCTGATGGACATGATTGAGGAGGCAAAGAACTGGTTGCAAATGGAGCATGAAATGGAACATGGTGTCTTCACAAACTGAGATGCCGGTGTTGTTTGCTTTGGGCTGGAATAATAAGTGTTGAGTTTGTTCGCCCATCTTGAATGAAGGGGTAAAGTTGACTGCAGACTGAATTTCTGAGAAACTACATTGCACCATAGTACAAAAGAAAGCCTCTGGCATTAAAAACAAAAAATATTTTATTCATTCACAGTAATGCTCCATCACATACTGCCAATAAGACCAATAAACCAATTTAAAAAATGGCTGTCTGGTGACGTGGCCAGTGATTCATCCTGATTTGTCATGGGCAGTCATGACCTGGTGGTTAGGGAACTGGTCTTGTGACCGGAGGGTTGTGGGTTCGATTCCCAGACCTGAGGCCAAAACTGAGGTGTCCCTGAGCAAGGCCCTTAACCCTCAATTGCTCACTTGTATAAAAAAAATGAGATAAAAAATGTCGCTCTGGATAAGGGTGTCTGCCAAATGCCGTAAATTTGAATTCTATTTAGAGCGCATTTAGCATAATCAAGAATGGTTTGAATGATCCATGGAATCCTATTTCAACATCAGCAAAAGTATTCTATTCACAGAAATTCTGAATGTCTGAAAGTATTGGAAAACATACAGCAATTGTGACCACTTTTTGGTAAGTGACTAATGCAAATATTGGCATTTTCATTGGTATCAAAGTATCAAAGAAGCAACTGTACCACTCTGTGCAGAGAAAAACACAGAGCATGACTGTTATAAAAACAGACCAAATGGCTCATTGCCTGGTCCAACCACCGAAACTATGTGTGTACGTGTGTACACATGCAACGTTGCTGAAATTTGATTTACGCTCTCTGTGTCAGCACACTTAAAGAATCAGCTATTACCACAATGTAATTAGAATACAAGCCTTGATCATACTCAGCTAAGTAACTAAAGGCCAAAACAGCTACAGATCTTTGCACCTCACTGAGAAAGCTCTTGTTAAGTTGTAGGAAACAACTTTCCTACCTCTGGAGGTTGTGGGGCCATCTTCATATAATCCTGACGGGCTGCATTTAACCTAGTGTAACACAGTGTGGAAAGCATGGAAACCTGACCACAGTGCTGTAAGACACAGATGTGGAATACCACACATATAGTAAAATGGCTGAGTCACTCAATAGTTTCCCAAAGCATAGTGGTAATCTCCCTTGCCATCTGCCTTCATGTAGGTCCTTACTCCATGCCTTTGTAGTATGTCGCACACATGAAAAGAAAAGAGGCTTTTCATTTTATTGCTGCAAACTGAAAGACACATGCAAGTTCACCACGTAACAGCTTGTAAAAGGTGCAGTAGAAGGACTAGCTACAGAATTGCATGGTGAAGCATCAATCTCCACCTAGTGATTGAATATTTAAATGCTTCCACCAAATGAACTAAACAGAAACACATGTGTAATGAATGGATAAGTTAAAAAAAATGCAAGCAAAGAGGTTCCTCCGTCCTGTGGTAACACAGGTTATATTGCAGCTGTCCACCAACTTTGATTCCTTCATGACCCACATAAATGTGTTTCAGCTGTTCTTGGTTTCCTTCACCTGCAATGCCCTTTATTCTCTGTTTTTGGCAGGCTTTAAGGGTCCTGTGTGTGTGTGCTTTCATAGCCTACTAAATTACACCTAAAATAGACTAAGAATCAGCAACTGTTGGTCACGTCACTTTTCCATAGTAAAGTAACTGATATCAATAATTGTTTGGTATCCGATTAAATACAACTATGTAAAATTATGACAATATAAAAATGACAATAACATAAAACATGCCTACAGGGTAATGGGTTGAGTCTGATTGTAATAAATGCATTTCCATGTTCTTATTTCCACAGCCAATCACAGTGGAATATGATAAGCGGCACTCTTGTGTGCCCTGCCCTCTCCTGTTGCATCGTCCCAAGCCACGCCCCTTGTGTGAAGTGATTTAAGTGTGTGACGTAGCGACCTCACACAAGGGTATTTGAGTAGGGTTTGAGAAATAAATATGACCAATATAAAGTTGTGCTCAACTCTTGCTGTATGTTCAATGGTCCCCCAAGGTTTGCTCAAGGTGTGGGAGGCAAAGAGAACATAAACCTCAATACAGCTTTGTGTGAAAAGAACTCTACTCATAAATACAGGTGAAACTGATGTCATTTGAACTGTATCTTGAGATTGGCTGGACATACAGTGGTGTGAAAAAATGTTTGCCCCATTCCTTATTTTTTTCCATGTTTGTCACACTTAAATGTTTTGGACCATCAAACCAACTTAAATATTAGTCAAAGATAACACAGGTAAACACAAAATGCTATTTTTAAATGAAGGTGTTTATTATTAAGGGAGAAAAAAAATCCAAAACATCCTGTAAAGCTACACATCATGCTGAGATCCAAAGAAATTCCGGAACAATTGAGAAAAAAGGTAATTTAGATCTATCAGTCTGGAAAGGGTTATAAAGTAAATGTGGTGCGAACCACAATGAGAGCCATTGTCCACAAATGGCGAAGACATGGAACAGTGGTGAACCTTTCCAGGAGTGGCCAGCCGCCCAAAATTACCGCAAGAGCGCAGCGACGACTCATCCAAGAGGTCACAAAAGACCCCGCAAAACATCCAAAGAACTGCAGGCCTCACTTGCCTCAGTTAAGGTCAGTGTTCATGGCTCCACCATCAGAAAGAGTCTAGGCAAAAATGTCCTACATGGCAGAATTCCTAGACAAAAACCACTGCTGAACAAAAAGAACATTAAAGCTTGTCTCAGTTTTTCCAGAACACATCTTGATGATCCCCAAGACTTTTGGGAAAACATTCTGTGGACCGATGAGACAAAAGTTGAACTCTTTGAAAGGTCTGTGTCCCAGTCAGTGTTGCGAATAACGCCAGAAAAAATAACGGCGTTAGGTAACGGCGTCATTTTGTCAGTAACGGGAAAATATAATAAATTACTTTTCCTGTCGTTACAACACCGTTGATGTTACTGGTCATTAAAAGCAGTGCGTTACTATATATTGATATACTAACAGTAATGCGAGCGGACGCCTGCCCAGGCTAGTGTGGAGTAACAGATCTCGATAGGTCACAGTTCTCTGTGTAACACCTGTTTAACTTAAGTCAGTAAGCGATTGGCTAAGGCAGCGTTATGGTAGCCAATCAGAGCCAGTGTTTTTACACACGCGCCGAAGCACACCAGTGACACACGACACAAACGGAGAAGAGGCAGAAATGGCGAGTCAGGAGCAAGCCGAAGAAAAATTAGCATTTTCAAGGTGGCGATATAAAAATTATTTAAGAAAATACTTGAAGTTCCCGAAGGTCTACCAGACTGGGTATATGATTTATTTAATTAAGAATAGAGGTTTTATTGTTAAGTTTACTTCTGTTGTGAACAAACTAGTTGTCTCAGGTTGAGATAATTTAATTTGATAGATGTAAATGCACTTTATATAGTGTAACGGTTTACTTTTGCTATTTATTTTTTTTTTTTAATTTGGGATTTTAAAGGGATTTTATCCTGCACTGGTCTGTGGATGTGCAATAAATATCAAAAGTTAAACACCTTTCTGATCTACTCATTTCAACTGACTGTGAAAACTGCTTTTTCAAAAAATCCTTAATCATTGGCATATAACTTTTTAAAACTGTAATGCAAATAGTTACTTTCCCTGGTAACGAGTTACTTTTATTATAGAGTATTTCAGTTACTAACTCTTTTTTAACAAGTAGTGAATAACTATAACTAATTACTTTTTAAAAGTAACGTTCCCAACACTGGTCCCAGTACATCTGGCATAAAAAAAACTCTGCATTCCAGAAAAAGAACATTATACCAACAGTAAAATATGGTGGTGGTGGTAGTGTGATGGTCTGGGGCTGTTTTGCTGTGTCAGGGCCTGGAAGACTTGCTGTGATAAATGGAACTATGAATTCTGCTGTCTACCAAAAGATCTTGAAGGAGAATGTCCGACCATCTGTTCGTGATCTCAAGCTGAAACTAACTTGGTTTCTGCAGCAGGACAATGATCCAAAACACACCAGCAAGTCCACCCCTGAATGGCTGAAGAAAAACAAAATGAAGACTTTGGAGTGGCCTAGTCAAAGTCCTCAATCCAATTGAGATGCTGTGGCATCACCTTAAAAAGGCCGTTCATGCTCGAAAACCCTCCAATGAGGCTGAATTACAACAATTCTGCAAAGATGAGAGGGCCAAAATTCCTCTACAATGCTGTAAAAGACTCATTGCAAGTTATTGCAAACACTTGGTTGCAGTTGTTGCTGTTAAGGGTGGCCTGACCATTTATTAGGTTTAGGACACTTACCACCCTGGACACCATCTATTCCAGCAGCTGCCCTCAGGAAAACGTTTCAGGTTCATCACATCAAGGACAAACAGACTAAAAAACAGCTTTTATCCCAGCGCTGTACGGGAGCTGAACACAGCTAAACACACACACAACCACTCCCCACACTGTTAACTGGACCAAAACAGCACTACATGCACTTTACCACTATATCTGCCTTTTTACATATTTATTAGTTTACCATGTGCAATAAAAAAACCATTATGTGCAATAACTCACTATGTGCAATAATGTCATCATATATTTCCTATATTACTATGCATCAACCTGTATATTTTAGTTTTTTAGTTTTTTCTACACCTTAAATTATAAAAAAAATGTTTAAATTCTTGTATTACGGTATGTTCACGCACCTTAAGATTGCTGCTCAATTTCATTGTACATGTGCAATGACAATAAATATGGAAAAGATTCCATGCCAAATCGAAATGTAATCGCTACTAGGCAAAAATGGAAATGCAATCCACAAAATGCATTGTTTTTCCATACAAACATGCAGAATACGTGCCACAATGAAATGCAAAAGCACTATTACATTACGTTTCAATGCACTTTATCTCTTTATTGAAAAACAATACACAAGAATTACCATTCAAAACCAAAACGCTGAATTTGTGCCAGAATTGAATATAATACAGCTCTAAATGTAATCACGGCACCGAGGTATTGCTTTTCACCGTACGGTATTTCTGACATAAATGTCTCCTTTAAATGTAATGATCACGAGATTGATTTAAACACTGATGTGATGAAAACATGCCACAATGAAAAGTAAAAGCTCCAGTGTGTGTGGATTTGTATTTAAAGAAAGAAACGCTGAATTCGTGCCAGAAGCCACCTTGAAATGCAATCGACTGAACGTCATTGTATTCCACTGTGTGTCTCTGCGAAGCTGTAATCGTGCCAGAATAAAATCGAATCACTGTCCAATAGGAACGCTCGCCTGAATTTGGGGCGGGGCTTAGACTCCAGTCAGAAGCAATCGCTCATAGTTGGACTCATTGGTTGGACTTGAAAGCAGCAGAAATGTCTTTTCACGACAGAATAAAAGAGGAAATAAACAGTCTAATTGGACAAATTGAGGCTGGTGTAGTTACAGACGACTACGTGCTTAACTTAATTAAGCTGAAGGTGCTGGACAATATTGAAAATGGACCTTGAAAGTGTCGTACATGTGCTTGAATTCCACCTTGTAAAGGTGGATGAACCCTGCAAACAGAGCTGAAGAGCGGAACGCGACCTCGACCCGCCACAGCGGAGCCCTCGCGATTGCTACCCGTATTTTCCAGATTATAAACCGCTACTTATTCCCTCACGCTTTGAACCATGCGACTTATAATGAGGTGTGGCTTTTCTGCAGATGTTTCTTCACCCGTCAGGGGTGGAACAGAAAGTTAATCAGGTGGTAGGACAAAGTTGTAAATCAAAGAAGAAAGTGCTCATTTTCATTTAACACATGCAAGCAGCAGGCACGACGGAGAATTTTTTTCAAACAAACGTGTTGTGCCGAATTCAGTCCCCTCGTTTGCACACGCATAAAAACGCTACAGGTGATATTCTGGAGTTACAGGGATTTTAACTTAGTTCACTGAGCACTCTAGTTTTGTCCTAACTAGATATTTAGACATAATACTGCTGTAATACTGCAAAGTCGTGGTCAGAGGTGAACTTCGTATAGCCAGTGTGTATTTTATTTAAAATAATTAACACCCTTGAGCCAGTGTGGCTTTGGACATAGATAATTCCGTGCCGTTTGCTGTGATGGATAATAAAAGTCTAGCTCTTATTTATGCATAGAAACATAAATCGACAATATAATCTGTAGCGTCTTTATGCGCGGATAAACGAATTCAACACAACACCGGCCGAAAGACCTTACAGGCTGAACTCTGAACTGTCAGGCACCGTTCAGAAACTGATCAGTTCAGTTAGATGTACAATGAGTCCCCGCTTAACGATGGGTTTAGAGATTGAAATGTCCGTCGTAAAGCAGCTTTCGTTGTTAAGCTGACCCTAGATTTAGATACGCTTTAATTTTTACGCATAAATACAGTATAAAAAACGAACAATGTTCTCGTGCATACAGTGTGAGAAAGAGCGATCGCGTTGCCGAGATGAGCTTATCGTACACAACACTCCACTACACTCCACAATCTTCGCAGTTTGAGATTCGTTTGGTTACTTATTCGCAGCTCCTTATTCGGCGGCTGAAGTTGGTTCCTTATTCAAAAAGGTTGTGTTCATGATGCGTGTTTGCTGCGCGCTTTGTTTAAAAGAGATAGATTAAACAAACGAGCATAGGAGCATACATTTAAGAGGTTATTGTTTCCCATACTGATTTTGTGAATGTAGAAAAAAAATTAAAATATAATAATGAAAGCATTCCTTATGTAAAATGGTTTCTATTTCAAGTCGTTCCAATTGTATGCGATTTGTACATGATGATTGAATTCGTCAGCATTTCTAACGTAAGGAAACATATTCTTAGATTTGAAAACTAAACACAGAAATGCTAATCTACAACACAAATTAATTGGAAGAAGAAATACTAGCACACAACATGGCATATTGAGCAGTGGGCATATATAAATGAACGGATTAAAATGGGCAGGTTCAGAAGCTTATTGAAGGCCTTATTGATGGTGGACCAGAGAAATAACAAATGCATCATGAAGAACTGGTCACTCCTTAAGAGAGGAACCTGATTTTAACCTGATCCAACATCATTTTATACCTCAAATATATCTGGAAACACAGCATATTGAGTAGGTAAGCGCACAGAAATGATTCAGAGGGGCAAGTTCAGAGGCCTGCTGTATGCCTATAATGCGTTGGGCCAGACAAATAACACATGCATCATACGTAAACGGTTACTATCTGTAAGAGAAACCTCCTTTTGGCCTGGCCCGACATCATTTTATGCCTCAAATCTAACAGGAAACATGGCATATTGAGTAAAGCGCACATGTGAAATGGTTCAGAGGGGCAAGCTCAGAGGTATGCTGGATGCCTGTAAGGTCTTGGGCCAGGCAAACCTCAATTGCATCATACATAACTAGTTCCTATATGTATGAGACACCTGACTTTGGCCTGGCCCAGCATCATTTTATGCCTCAAATCCAACAGGAAACATGGCATATTGAGTAAAGCACACAGGTGAAATGGTTCAGAGGGGCAAGCTCAGAGGCCTGTTGTATGGCTGTAAGGTCCTGCCAGGCAAACCTCAAAACTCAAAAAAACTCAAAACTTGCCCCTCTGAACCATTTCCATGTGCACTTTTTAGCGCACGTGGAACACTTCATTATTTAAAACATTACAAGCGCATGTTGAATGAAATTTGACTTTTATTTGTAATATTCTCTAAACTTGAGTTTTCAATGGAAAAAAGTCACACCACCAACTGATAAAATCTATATCCAACATATACAGTCATTTTTAAGTCTTAATTTCTGTTTACCCTCCACTGTCTGCAGGCCTTGTTGCATATATTTTGCAATTAGTAAATCTATAATATAGGCCTACAATTAAGACAGTAAAAAGACCAAAAAGTACGAGAAGGAGTTATAGGCTACTGAGTGTTTTCATTACACGAATGCATTTTTCACAGGTAATGGGGAACTTCCCGTTTCTTCTTTCACAAACGAATGTGTTAATTTGTTGCCTAACAAAACCTATACAACAGAAAACGTTCAGCTTAACACATAGATTTGCAAACTCTACCTTAATTATTTGTATGTGGTCGTCCTCACATTATCTATCATTGATTTGGGCTAAAGCGACTAGTTTATCAGGTGACCAGTCGGCTAAAAATGCTTAATAGTTTGGTACTGTATGAGACATTTTACTGCACAAGAAAATGGTTTCACATTGGGCTTAGAGGGCAAACGGTACGATTTGACTTGATGTGTATGTGACCTGGCTGATGGGGCACGGGAGAAGAAGTCTATCTGTGAGCGTGTGTGCTGTGCTGAAGACGCTTCCTTCCACTCGCTGAACTGAACTGCTGCTGCAGCGCATCTGGTGTTAAAGGAGGAGAGAGGTCGGGTGTGTGCGAGGTGGTGGCTCATTTCAGGGCATTGTTTTAATCGCTCGGGTTTTCAAAAGATCATTTCAAACCGACCTCAGTAAAATGATGATAAAAATAATAATAATTATTATTAAAAAACGAAGTTTCAAAAGGGCACTTTCATTGATAAAGGGCAGAGTTGGTGGTGCTTTAGCACCTGATGTCTATGTGTGCATGCCACTGCTCAAGGGTGTTAATTATTTTAAATAAAATACACACTGGCTATACGAAGTTCACCTCTGACCAGGACTTTGCAGTATTACAGCAGTATTATGTCTAAATATCTAGTTAGGACAAAACTAGAGTGCTCAATGAACTAAGTTAATATCACTGTAACTCCGGAATATCATCTGTAGCGTTTGTATGCGTGTACAAACGAGGGGACTCTGAATTCGGCACAACACGTTCGTTTGAAAAAAATTCTCCTTCATGCCTGCTGCTTGCATGTGTTACATGAAAATGAGCACTTTCTTCTTTGATTTACAACTTTGTCCTACCACCTGATTAACTTTCTGTTCCACCCCTGACGGGTGAAGAAACATCTGCAGAAAAGCCACACCTCATTATAAGTCGCATGGTTCAAAGCGTGAGGGAATAAGTAGCGGTTTATAATCTGGAAAATACGGGTAGCAATCGCGGGGGCTCCGCTGTGGCGGGTTGAGGTCGCTCCGCTCTTCAGCGCTGTTTGCAGGGTTCATCCACCTTTACAAGGTGGAATTCAAGCACATGTACGACACTTTCAAGGTCCATGTTCAATATTGTCCAGCACCTTCAGCTTAATTAAGTTAAGCACGTAGTCGTCTGTAACTGCACCAGCCTCAATTTGTCCAATTAGACTGTTTATTTCCTCTTTTATTCTGTTGTGAAAAGACATTTCTGCTGCTTTCAAGTCCAACTATGAGCGATTGCTTCTGACTGGAGTCTAAGCTCCGCCCCAAATTCAGGCAAGCGTTCCTATTGGACAGTGATTAGATTTTATTCTGGCACGATTACAGCTTCGCAGAGACACACAGTGGAATACAATGACGTTCAGTCGATTGCATTTCAAGGTGGCTTCTGGCACGAATTCAGCGTTTCTTTCTTTAAATACAAATCCACACACACTGGAGTTTTTACTTTTCATTGTGGCATGTTTTCATTACATCAGTGTTTAAATCAATCTCGTGATCATTACATTTAAAGGAGACATTTATGTCAGAAATACCGTACGGTGAAAAGCAATACCTCGGTGCCGTGATTACATTTCGAGCTGTATTATATTCAATTTGAATGGTAAAATTTGAATGGTAATTCTTGTGTATTGTTTTTCAATAAAGAGATAAAGTGCATTGAAACGTAATGTAATAGTGCTTTTGCATTTCATTGTGGCACGTATTCTGCATGTTTGTATGGAAAAGCAATGCATTTTGTGGATTGAATTTCCATTTTTGCCTAGTAGCGATTACATTTCAATTTGGCATGGAATCTTTTCCATATAAAAGGTTTCTTATCTTATCTTTAGGGGGCAATCACATTTTCACACAGGGCCATGTAGGTTTGGATTTTTTTCTCCCTTAATAATAAACAACCTTCATTTAAAAATAACATTTTGTGTTTACCTGTGTTGTTTTTGACTAATATTTAAATTGGTTTGATATTCCAAAGCATTTAAGTGTGACAAACATGGAAAAAATTAGGAAGGGGGCAAACACTTTTTCACACCACTGTAGTTATTACAGCCAGAGGCAGAGTATTCTCCTTTAAAACCCCTCAGTTATCGAATAGTCTGGAATTAACCTTCAGTTAATATTCTACATGTGTAGGTGTGGAGCTCTTCTGGTCATTATGTCTTCTGGTAATCTGAGATGTGGATGTTGTCATCCAGCCATGTCATGCATTCTTTCTAATTGTGATAATGATTTGGGTGGAAAGCAATGACCCAGTGAGCCTTCATGACCCCTCAAAAAAGGTCGGAGCACAGGAAGAGGAGTCATGGACTACTAGAGCCCTGGAAGGTTCAGTCATATCAGAAAACCCTAACAGGAACATCCACTGTAACCCTCGAGAAAGAGCTGATGACTTCATATATCTTTTCTGAAAAACATTTGTATTTAGATTCAGACCAGGGTTGTATGTAAATAAGAAAAGAGTCTGTTCAAAGAGTATACCTATGAGTTAGATTCTCTCATGCTGTCAATATATCATTTGCATGTGTAGATCATTGCATTATATGTGTAAATAATTGTTTTACACAGCAAATGATGACTGTATATTGTATTAACAGCATCGGTGTCAGGAACAGCACATAATCACCGTGCCGATGCAGTTCACCTGCTACTCATCGCCCCTCCCCCTTCGTAACTATTTAAGCTTCCTCCTCTCTCTGTTGCCATGCCACGTACTAAGCGTTCTCTCAGTGTTACTGCTTCTCCGTGTACAGACCTCTGCTCTCCTCCTAGACCTCGTTCCCTGCCTAGTCCCTCTGTACCTCCTGGCTTCTGTCTCACCGGCATGACCCTGGATTGTCCTGACTACGTTTATAACACTCCTGCACTACACACCCTGAACGGAGTATCTCGCCTGTTCAAGTGCTCTGTGATTGCTGTTTCAATAAAAGTTGTTGTTATCCGCACTTGGATCCTTGTCTGCCTGATCAATACGTTACAATCGGAAACTAGAGAATCCCATGAATGTGTATAAATAAAGATGAATTACAAAATCATGACCTAGCATAAACTAGTGACATGATGCTGTTCTGCATTTGTATT
This sequence comes from Brachyhypopomus gauderio, assembly GCF_052324685.1. Lineage (NCBI taxonomy): Eukaryota > Metazoa > Chordata > Actinopteri > Gymnotiformes > Hypopomidae > Brachyhypopomus > Brachyhypopomus gauderio. The sequence continues at coordinate 15,838,911 of NC_135215.1, read as the reverse complement.
TATTTAATCTCTAACCTGAATTCCACACAAATGAAGGAATGCCAGATGTTTTCAGATATTTTTGCTAATGACTCATAGGCTGTTTCTCAATTCAGGGGCTGCAGCCTACGTAGACCGCGTAGACCGCAGCCCACGGTGGCCACACACTTCGAAGGCTGGGTAGGCTGCATCTCACGGCTGTTAAATGAGACAGTCTAGTCTTCGCAAGACGTGTGTTTGCGTGACCACGCTCTGCCCCGTTACATACGTTACGTACGTGTTAGTGCGCTGTCCTACAAAATGGAGCCAGAAGCCGCATTTTTTCTGTTTTTATTGTTTAATTATATCGAAGAACTAGGCATTATTCGTCAACGCAGGCCATTCGTGTATTTAAGGTTGAGAGCTGACTGTAACAAGGTATATTTTTATACAAATGTATTTAAGCTCAACTTTCAGGTTCATTTCACTATTCACATTAGAATTGTGCTCGCAGCTAGCTAATTTACTTTGGTGTTAGGTGCATTTGTCTCCAAAAGCCTAAGATGAACTAAAACAAACCTCATATAAAAATGATATATTATTCTCTAAATTAATGAAATACATTGAAAATATTTATACAGTCATTCATGAAATGGCAGGATCTCAGGAGGATATGGATGTGTGTGTTGGTGTTTTTTTTTTTCCTTTTTGTAGATTATTCTGATTTGTTTTGTGTTTTTTAACAGACAAGTCCCCAATACTGCAAAATCAATCTTGCAGTTCCCGTGCTCCAAAGATTTTTTAATGGTGAGGACACCAGAACTGATTTCAGGCTGAGCAGAGAGGCCCTGGCAGTGGTGATGAACCTGCTGAATCAGAACCGATGACACGGATGGGGTGCCACAATCGAGACCCTGGTTGTCCTCTTCTGGTTGGCATGTGGGACATCATACAGGGTGGTCGCAAGAGCCTTTGATATACCTTGTTCCACTGTCCACCGCATCGTACACAGGGTGACAAAGGAATTGGTGGCCTATCGCCACAAGGTCATCCACTTCCCAGAGACACCTGAAGACCTGGAAGGTGTGTGTGAAGGGTTTGCAAGGCTGGCAAGACACCATGCCTTTAGAAAAGCTGCTGGAGCAATCGATGGCTGTCATGTCCGGATCAAGCCACCTAGCGGCCCTGATGGTCTCTGCTACAAGAACAGAAAACTGTTTGCATCCATCATCCTGCAAGCAGTTTGTGATCATCAGGGCCGTTTCATAGACACATATGTAGGCTGGCCTGGGTCGGTCCATGATGCGAGGGTGCTTCGCTATAGCCCAATCTACAGGTCAGCCTACCCTCCTCCAGGGCACTTTATCCTAGCTGATGGAGGATACCCCTGCTTGCAGCGACCACTCCCCCTCATCACTCCATACAAGAAGCCAGTGCAAGGTGTGGCTGCCCAGCGCTTTAACAGCCATCATTCCAGGGCACGCTCCATTATAGAGCGTGCCTTTGGCATGATGAAAAGCAGATTTAGAGCTATCTTTCTGCAAGCGCTGGCGGTCCACCACACCTTTGCACCTCATGTAAGAACTTAATTTTAATAATAACAAAAATTGTTTTATCAGAGTTCATACAATTATTTGAATTTGACTCATTTTACATTTTCAGGTCATAACAGCATGTGCCGTCCCCCACAACATCTGCCTTGGGGTTGGTGACATCATGGCCCCGGAGGACGAGCCTGATGACGACACTGAGGATGAGGGGGAGGCTCACCAGGAGGCAGTTAGTGGCGCTTTCTGGAGAGACCAGATTTCTGCTGAGGTTTCTGCTCTGGAGGAGGCACCAGTGGACCATAATTATTGTTGACAGGCAAGTAAAACACATTTTACTAACTGATGTTAACTTCAAATGTTCAAACTCTGGTAGTTTTTATTAATTACACTTTCTAATAATCTTCTTAGTGACATGGCAGCTGTCGAGTTTGCCAGCCTTGCAAGCCCAGCCCATGGACAAAGTGGTGGACAGTGGAACGAGAACATACTAATGGCTCTGCAGTCCACCCCAGATGTCCTGCTGAGAAGTGGAAACCAGGGTCACCTTTTGTGGCAACCCATCCCAGATTTGCCAGCATTACCAGGGACTCTTTGCTCAGCCTAATTCAACAAATTTTATATATTATACATATATATTATTATATATTATATTATTATAATTTTATATATTATATTATTATATATTATATTATTACATATTATATTATAATTTTATATATTATATATTATGTTATTATATATTATATTATAATTTTATATATTATATTATTATTTATATATATATAATAAATGGTGGCTGCAAGGACGGATGAGAGGGAGAGAGAGACACCTGATTGCTTTTTGATGCTGATGTTGTGTGTCTGAGTGGTGTGTTGTGCAGAAAGCCAGCATTGTTCTAGTTGTATGTTTCATGTGGTGTGTGAAGGGGGTTACCAGGTTTCCTGTATACCCCAGAGTGTACACTGTACTCACTGTTCATGTGGGAGGCTATGGTCAGTGTTTTTTCTTTTGTTTGTAGCCTTGTTTTGTTGTATAGATGTTAGGAAGGAGGTGGGCATCACGTTTGTATGTTTGTTAGGTTAGGGGTTTTGTTAGGTAGGGAAGTTTTCTTATATTTCTTTCCTTGCTTTGATGCCGCCTGTGACCCACCGTAGCCAGACCTGTGTTGTGTATGTGGTATGTGCATGGTAATTGGGCATTGCCATCTTTAGCCCGTTTTGAGATATTACGACTTATGTCTAGACTTCTGTCTATGTACATCTGGTTTGTGTGTTGGCTCTCTGGACTAGTAAAACATCCAGTTGCTCTCAGCTTGACTCTGTGCCGTGTATTTATCATATTCCACCCTACACCCAGTGACAACCCTGTGCACCCATAGAGAGGGGGACGTAACAATACTATTATATTTGCTCTGTTTAAATGTTTTTAATACAGTTTTCTTTTATTAACGTTATATTCTAAAATATGTTTTTAGAAAAAGGTAAAAAGACCACTGCAAATAAAAGCCAGTACAAAGAACTTATTTGAATTAATCCAAATTTATTTCTCAATCATTTTTTCTAAAAGTGAAAAGAGTCTGTCCATTCTCTGTGCGCTCTCCTGTGCCCTCCTCTCCTCTGCCTCCCTCTGCAGCCGCATATCTTCCCTAATGAGGTCCAGCCACTCCTCATCCCTGTCTTTCCTTTTTCTCTCCCTCTGTGGCTCTCTCTCCCTCTCCTCCTTCTCAGCTCCTTGGCCACCCACAGCAGAACTTGGCCCTGGTGTGTCCTCAGGAATAGAGGCAATTAGGACAGGGGGGTTTGTTGAATGCCGCTGTCCTAAGACTTCATCCATAAGGACAAACCAGGGCCAAGTTTCTGCAGTGGGTTTGCCACCAACTCCCTCACCTGACCCTGGATACTTGCTATCCTAAAACAGGAAATCATTCATGACAGCAAAGAAATGTTAGTAATGCTATTTGTAGAACTGGGATAATTAATCGGAATTTACAGAAATACTAGAAGTTATTTTTACATACTTTGTATTTATTTATTTTTTTTTTTAATTGTCCCACTTTTTTTTGGCTTGCAGGGCGGTCACAGTTCCCTGCAAGCCCATTTCCTCCAGAACCGCCCTAGTGACATAATAAAGGACAACATATATTGGTGGTATAAATAAAACTTTGAGCCTTGTTAGGTGGCTGTACAGTCTTACAACAACATCCAAACAACATCACCAGCAATATGCGGACTTTTTTGGCAATGTGGGTGTCTAAATTTGTACAATTTTATTAGAAAACAGGTGAATGAAGATAAGCCATTGATCAAGCTTACTTCCATGCCACACTGGCAGAGTGCTTTGCACCAGTGAACATGGCTTCTTTAGCAGCCCTCAATCGGATAAACTGCTCCGTTTTTTCCTTGGTCCCTAAAAAATAAGAACTTGCGTTTTATATCACATCACCCACAAATGCCTAAAAGAAAATGCATTGAACATGTATTCACATGTTTGGCGGGAAGTATAACTTAATAACAAAATTCACTATTTTTAAAAACGTTACACTTTAGTAAATAATCAAAGCACAGGTTTACCTGCAATATCATTAATAATTGATGTTATTTAGCATCTCATTGCAGTATAAATGTCCATATTAAAAAAATACCTACATTTAAAAACGAATTCATCGGCCCGAACATCCGCCATGTCGCCTGTTGTTCATAAGAGCAATGAATCCTGGGATATGGCGGGACGCGAAGGATACTCAGATGCATCCTTCGTTTTCGGAGTTTTGAAGGCTACATTCGTCGGCCGCATAAGAAGGAGCCCACGAATTGGGACAGCCTCGTCGCGGCGCAGTGACGTAACCGGCCTACAAATGCGCACTTCGTGGGCTGCAGCCCCTGAATTGAGAAACAGCCATAGACTTGGGAACCAATGTTTACAGAGGAAAAATATAGACAATTCCTGTTTCCGTGTTGCTTAGCAATACCACATTTAATTTCCCATATTAGCTTTCTTTATGGGTTCCACAAACATCAATCATGAACATAGAGCAAACCACTTTAAAGACTTTAAAGGTTCAATAAGAAAATACATGTATGGTTTAGGGGTGACCTGCAATAGTCGCTGATTCGACTATTCGATTGGAACGTCATAGTCGAATGTACCTTTCTCATTGCATGGGGGTGCCCAAGGATGCTGCTAAGCATTAGTTGTTACATGAAATGTCTGTTTTCATTATATATAGCCTTTTGTCAAATAAAATCATCCAAATTTGTTAATAAATATTTTTAAATGATGTGTGTGCAGTCCGGGAGCTGTAACATAAAACACACAACATTAAACAGCTCACCTCCCTGGGCGGGACCCTGGACCGACCGGGCCGTTAACACCACAAAACCACGCCCCAGTCGGTCACAGGGCCCTCACGCCCTAACCGGCCTTCAGCCGGTGAGCCCCACAGGTGTGAGGACGAGGGGCTACGGCTCCTCTCACGTCCCTCGTGTGTGTGTGTGTGTGTGTGTGTGTGTGTGTGTGTGTGTGCGCGTGCGTGCAGGCTACCTCTCCAAGGCGTGGCTACTTCACCTCCTGGACCTACCTCCTCCTAGAGCTGACCCCTGCCTTCTGCTAGGGGTCACCCCAGCCTCCTGGGGAGCCAACCCCTCCCAGGGCCTCTCATCGCAAGGTGGACTCCTCCACCCAACCCAGGAGCGCCAGAGACCGAGGCCCAGAGCACCCCCGACGCGGGCTAGGGAGCAGCCCCAAGGGCCTCCTGGTCACCCCGGGCAGGAGGGAGGATCTCCCTCCTCAGAAGGAGCTTTTCAGACCTAACATCCGGGGGGCCCAGTCCTCTAGGGAGGGGCTCTTCATGACCGGGCTCCGGTCACCCCACAACACAAGGGGGCTCCTGCCATGTGGAGATCCCCACAAGGTCCAGGAACACTGCCAAGGAGAAGCACCTGCACAGAACACACACACACACACACACACACACACACACATATATACATATATACAAACGCGCCTCACTGACGCCCTCCGCGCCTCACTGACGCCCTCCTCCAGACTGCCCTGGTCCTCGCCGTGCTACACACACACACAAAACACAAAAGCACGGCGGAGCTCTTCGAACAAAACACTACGCAGACAAACACTTACCACGAGACATGACCACGAACGAAGGAGAAAGAAAAAGAGACTCGGCGGCTTCCGAAGGGTGGCTGGTCATTCTGTGATGGGCGGTGTGAGCAACTGAAAAGGAAGCGATCACGCCAAGTCTCAGGGAAAAAGGATGGTTTAATAGAAAGTGTGCGAACCAAAACCCGTGCAAAAGATCCAAATTAAGGATATAATGACCAGCGGTCAACTGGTACAAAGACAAGACATATATAGGCAAACAAACGACCCTCAGGTGAGACGGATCACGGGCTCCGCCCACCTGAGGGACGCACATGACGTCACCAAACAACAACAACAACAACAGCCGCTGTGGACGGAGGCGGACGGTAGGGGGCCGCCTCACCGTGACACCTTTGAAGTGGAAAAAAGTCCTGAATGAGAATGGAATCCCGTTAAAGGCGCTCTAGGAAACAAAACCCTGATTCAACGATTGGCAATTTTTTTTTTTTCAGGCAGGCATATTTTATTTAAAATATTTTTGACATTTTGCACAGTGCCTGTCTGACTGTCGGTGACTTTTTTGTTAATGTTGTCTAACGTTTCATAAATAAATAAAAGCTGAATAAAGCCAACCTACCATGTTTATTCATTTATCTGAGTGTTTTAGGTTTTTATTTTGAAGTGGAAAAAAGTCCTGAATGAGATCCCGTTTAAGGTGCTCTAGTTTAAAAAAAAAAACCCGATTCGACTATTAGTCGACTAAAGGGGAAATCTGACAAATCAGATTCGACTATGAAAATCCTTAGTTGAAGACACCTCTAGTATGGTTACTGTGACTCATGCTGCACGAATCAAATGAGTCCAATTGGATTTTGTGGCAACTCTCGATGTTTGCCATTCACAGCCGAAGCTTATCCTGTCCACGAGTTATAAGTAGCGTGGCAAACCGTGCTATTACTACAAATAAATAAACACCACTTAATCAGTACCTGTCAGGATTATAACAATTTAAACAATGATTAATGTGCAAATGAATTCACAAGATTTTTACTACAGAGCACATTTTTTATATGCTGTATGAAGAAGCTGACTCCTCCCTTGTGTAAGTGTGTGTGCGTTACTTGATTCACCTGGCCCTTGTCTTGTTAACAATATGTGTTGCGTGTGTGTGGTTAGTGTCAGTGTATTTAAATGTGCTTGTAGTCTGTGTTGGTCCTGTACTGCATGTTCACCAAAACTAACGCCTCCTGGATGCTTCAACAAGAAGCACCCTATTTTCCTCGTCAGGAGACCATCTGTGCACATTCAGCAGTCAGGTAGAGCGGCCAGACAGCTGCCAAACAGCTGCTAGACAGAGCAATCAGGTAGAGCGGTCAGATAGCAACTTTGGAGTTCTTGCACTGGCCAGACTGGAGTCAGACTAGAAGAGTGCCATTTTGAAGAGAAAAAATAAAGGCAAAGACTATACAGTCATGGCCAAAAGTTTTGAGAATGATACAAATATTAATTTTTACAAAGTCTACTGCTTCAGTTTTTATAATGGCAATTTGCATATATTCCAGAATGTTATAAAGAGTGATCAGCTTAACAGCAATTAATTGCAAAATCAATATTTGCCTAGAAAATGAACTTTATCTCCCAAAACACATTTCAACTTCATTGCAGCCCTGCCTTAAAAGGACCAGCTAACATCGTTTCAGTGATTGCTCCATTAACACAGGTGTGAGTGATCAATCAAACAGGGCTGGAGATCAATCTTTCATAATTAAGTAAGAATGACACTACTGGACACTTTAAAAGGAGGCTGGTGCTTGGCATCATTGTTTCTCTTCTGTTAACCATGGTTATCTCTAAAGAAACACGTGCAGTCATCATTGCACTGCACAAAAATGGCCTAACAGAGAAGAGTATCGCAGCTAGAAACATTGCACCTCAGTCAACAATCTATCGCATCATCAAGAATTTCAAGGAGAGAGGTTCCATTGTTGCCAAAAAAGCTCCAGGGTGCCCAAGAAAGACCAGCAAGCGCCAGGACAATCTCTTTAAAGTGTTTCAGCTGCGGGATCAGGCTAACAGCAGTGCAGAGCTTGCTCAGGAATGTCAGCAGGCAGGAGTGAGTGCATCTGCACGCACTGTGAGGCGGAGACTCTTGGAGCAAGGCCTGGTCTCAAGGAGGGCAGCAAAGGAGCCACTTCTCTCCAGAAAAAAACATCAGGGACAGACTGATATTCTGCAAAAGGTACAGGGAGTGGACTGCTGAGGACTGGGGTAAAGTAATTTCCTCTGATGAATCCCCTTTCCGATTGTTTGGGACATCTGGAAAACAGCTTGTTCGGAGAAGATGAGGTGAGCGCTACCTCCAGTCTTGTCTCATGCCAACTGTAAAGCATCCTTTACAGAAAGAAGAAACCATTCATGTGTGGGGTTGCTTCTCAACCAAGGGAATCGGCTCTCTCACAGTCTTGCCTATAAACACAACCAGGAATAAAGAATGGTACCAGAATGTCCTCAGAGAGCAACTTCTCCCAACCATCCAAGAGCAGTTTGGTGATCAAAAATGCCTTCTCCAGCATGATGGAGCACCTTGCCATAAAGCAAAGGTGATAACTAAATGGCTCAGGGAACAAAACATAGAGATTTTGGGTCCATGGCCTGTTCTCAAAACTTTTGGCCATGACTGTAGAGCATTGTTAGAGAACAGGACCTGATAGGAGCAGTCTTCCAGATATGCCTGGAATCATTCCCAAGCAGAGCCAGACACACCAAGGCCAGAAAGAGCAGAAATAAGGATGTTGTGGTTGACCGCATTAAAGACAGCAGAACGATCCAGAAGAATTCGATTGGATGATAGCTTGTTAGCCTTGGCAGTATGAAGCTTCTCAGTCACTGCTTTGAGGGAACTACATCAGAGATCTCTGTCCAGAAGAACACAGTACAGGGAACAGCTAAGATACTAAAGTTAAAAAAATTAAACCTAAAGATTTTGTGAAATTAGTCGGCTGACTATTTCATTGACAGCTGAGGGAAAATAAGGAGGCACACAGATTCTTCGTCCCTTGGTTATTGTTGCTAATCATTCTTGACGCACGTTTCTATCTACACCAACACTGTTGATAAATGTGCAGGTTAGGGAAAACACTGTAGTCTAAGGATTAAAAAATATGTAAGTTAACATTTTGCTATTATAAACCCTCAAATAGAAGCATCTAAATAGCACTTGGGCTTCATTAGCTGCGGTTAAAAAGTTTTAAATTCGTTTTGAACTGTGTTTTGAACTGTGTTTTGAACTGTGTTTTGAACTGTGTAAAGAAGCTGTTAGGTAAACTAAAGAGGCACCTTTTGTCAAAGTCCATTTCAAGTACAAAAATGTTATTAGCACAATCCCAAATAATGTAAACTGATGGTTATTATAAAAATGTTTAGACTACATTTAGCATTAATTATTTGGTTTCATTTTTGTTTTGTGTTTGTCTTGATCCAGTAGGTATGTATTCTGTAACGTCTACCAGCGATTCCACATCAGGCCACCAGATGTCCTCATCTCCAGAATACTAACACCTGTTTCTCATTATAGAACCCTAATTATGTCCCAGCAGGTCACCTTCTCATTGTAAAGTATTGCTGAACTCTCAGTGACAATATACTAAGCAGTTTTGCCTACGTTTATCTGGATTGGACTTTCTGCCTCTGGTTGTGTCTCTCCCCTGGTCGAGCCCCTTTGTGCCTTCACCTGTCTGTTATTTGGATTATCAGACTGTCTCTGGACTCTGACCTGCCTCTGCCCAGCCCTCCCATTAAAGTCTGTTTCTGCTTATGGATCCATCTCCTACTTTAGTGCCTACGGGTTACATTTTCCAAGTTGGCATTGCCATGTTCCTGGCCGTTGCCTGTCTGGGTTAAGTGTGTGGCTAAGTGTACAGGCAAGAGAGCAGAAATATATGAAGAGATAGAAGGTGTGGTGTTACCCTCCCAGGTTGAGGACTTTTTTCTGTTTAAAGCATGTTTTCATACATTTGTCTGTAAACATACTTAATTATAGCATTTTACCCACATATCTCATATCAAAATATTCAGAACAATCTCAGCCCTCATCCTAATGAGGTTACATTTGACTTAGAGTATTGCATACATAAATAATATGGTCCTAAACCTGAAAATATGAATTCATATTTTCAACATATTTTCATATGAAACCACACCTTTACTCAAAGAGATCAATTATATTGATGCTTGATATACGTTTGCTCAAGTGTTGGCTTCACAAAAATAGTGAAAAATGTAATATATATAGTAGTATACAAGTACAAAGTAGTATATAGAAAAAATACATACATACAAAAAAATGCACAAATCATATTTATATGACCACGTATTACATAAAGGTGTGATCTGAGATAAAATGTGACTGATCAATGACTTTTTGTATTACATATCAAGCTTCATGGTGTATCAAAATGTCAACCTTCATGTGCAACTAGAAAAAACAAACAAAAACTGTACACAGCAGTGATCAACATAGCCAAAACATATTCAATCATCTATATTATTCTATACTATACTTTCACACTCAGCAATCTACAAAGCAAACATTTAGGCAAAAGTAAAAAACGAAATCATAAAAAATAATAGATAATTTTATCTATTATTAAGAATAAATGACATGAATTTTGCACAGAAGTATCTTCTAGCTAGCCAGGCAGCTAGCTAGTTAGTAGCACACATCGCGAACCTATCTGTGTAGTTTCTGCAATTATAGTGAGCGATATTGCAAAATAACATTAATTTAGTCATCGATCTTTTATACTTTTTCATCAAACCCCTCAGGATTTCAACATACCTTCATCACTGCTATGTAGATCACTACACACTAGCTAGCTAGCTAGTAGGAGATATCGCTTTAGGAGATTCACAGGAAGTTTACACTTTGCCCGCAGGCTACAGAATGAGGGGCGGTACTTAGTGAGGTCATTGGTCATGTAATAAATGACACTTGAATCTCGCAATAACATGAGGAGAGGGCAGTCACACAGGGGAGGGTAGTAAAACTTAGGTACACGCGAAACTACAAACCATATATGGGCATGTTTTCAACTCACTCAGTTATTGACTCCTCAGTAACTGAATAAACATGAATTAACATTTAAAATGAAAGCTTCCAGTTTTCCGAAAATGTATGAACCATGTGTCTGCGATGTTGTATAGCTGCGATATTAATATAAATATCTGGACACATCCATACGCACCGGTGAGTCACTTGATCTCAAGCCTAATGTTAATATTCCCCTTGTGAAGATTTGAGGCTCGGGGGCCCCCAGACGTTGAGACTTCTGGTAATCTGAGACAGGGTTGCAACTACATACTTTCTGAGGTGTAAGCAAACATACTATCGGCGCCCCCCGCACTCCACCCCCCACCCCCACCAACTCGGCAAATAATTTTCTGGCATCAATTTGGCGCCCCCTCTAGTGCAGCACCCCTATGCCTCGCATACGCTGCATACCCCCTTTTTGTGCCACTGATCTGAGATGTTGATGCTGTCATCCAGCTGTGTCATGGCATCACTCTAGTTGTGACAATGTCTTTGCTGGAAAGCAATGTCTCAGTGAGCCCTCATGACTGTGGTCACCTCTGAACCCCTCCCTTTAGTTATGCTGCTATAGATTAGCCTGCCGGAGCCACATACTAATCACTGGCACGTGAGCTATATTTGTTTAAATCAATGGTTGTTTAAATTGATGTCCACACACTCAACCTGTATTGTATTGTATCTTTTTTGCATGCTTCTACCTAAAATGATTCCATGCAAGCACCTACAAGCACCTAGGAGATGGTCTGGCGTGCCAGTGGATGTGTTGATGCCCGGGTTGGATGTGTCACTTCTGCAAGAAGACGTGCTGATGCTAGCTCCAACCTGAGGCTCACCATCTGCACTGAAGGGACTGTGACTACTTGGCCTGGGAACTAGAACCACAACTATAACTATAGAACTACTTTTGGACCAGAAATACGGACTTGTGCTATTGGGCCTCTCAATGAGTCTTTCTTCCTAATCCCACCATCATAGGGAGTTTTTCCTTGCCACTCTCGCCTTTGGCTTGCTCATTAGGGATCTGGACTCACACAATTGTAAAGCTGCTTTGTGACAACGTGTAATCAATAGCGCTATATAAATAAATTTGACTTGGACTTAGTATAAAATATTTTCATGTGAAATTCAGGACTTTCATAGAGGGCTACAGTATCCCCAAAATACTAGTGGATTGATGTATTTCCATCAATCCACTATGGGATATAAAACAACTGAGGTCACAGTATCTCCAGATCTTGAAGTATAATATAATGGCGCCATGCAAACGCCCTTACTGACCCAGCCTGGACTGCAGATGATTGTAGATATTGTAAATATTGTCCAATCCACTCATTAGCAGACTGTAACTGAATTTTATACATTATGAGTTTATCCAACACACACACACACACACACACACACACACACACACACACACACACACACACACACACACACACACACACAGGGTATAACAGTATGTATATTTTATTAATATCTTATATGTCATATAACATATTTATCATAGAGAATATGAGCATATGGGGGGCAGTCATGGCCTGGCGGTTAGGGAACTGGTCTTGTGATCGGAGGGTCGTGGGTTCGATTCCCAGGCCTGAGGCCATGACTGAGGTGCCCTTGAGCAAGGCACCTTACCCCAACTGCTCCCCGGGCACCGGGCTAGGGCTGCCCACCGCTCTGGGCATGTGTGATCCACAGCCCCCTAGTAATCACTAGTGTGTGTGTGTGCGTTCTGACTGCACAGATGGGTTAAAAGCGGAGGACAAATTTCGATTGGGGTGTAAAAATCACAATTGACAAAATATGGCACATTTACATATCAGTGGATGTGGTTAATCAGTTATGTATCAATGTGATTCATGTTATATTACATAGCTTCACCTCTTTATCTTTTGTTTCTGAGTACCACAAAACACCAAAGCAGAATGGATGAGGCTGTTCTGGTCCAACAGCTGATGCTGCTTTCAGGAAGAAGGAAGCATGAAAAATCTCTACACCATCACCACTACACACCATCAGTCTCTTAGATGATGGAAATATGCCTTCTCCATGTTAGAAAATACAAGACATTCAAGTTGTCACGGTGAGGCGGCCCCCTACCGGTCGCCTCCGTTCACAGCGGCTGTTGTTGTTGTTGTTTTGTTACGTCGTGTGCGTCCCTCAGGTGGGCGGAGCCCGTGATCCGTCTCACCTGAGGGTCGTTTATTTGCCTATATATGTCTTGTCTTTGTACCAGTTGACCGCTGGTCATTATATCCTTGATTTGGATCTATTGCACGCGTTTATGGTTTGCGCACTTTCAATTAAACCATTCTTTTTCCCTGAGACTTGCCGTGATCACTTCCTTTTTAGTCGCTCACCCTGCCCGTCACAGAATGACCAGCCACTTTCGGAAGCCGCCAGTCTCCTTTTCTTTCTCCTTTGTTCGTGGTCATGTCTCGTGGTAAGTGTTTGTCTGCGTGGTGTTTTGTGAAGAGTTCCGCCGTGCTTTTGTGTTGTGTGTGTGTGGCACGGCGAGGACCAGGGCAGTCTCCTTGGGAAAGCTCTTCGTGTTTGTTGTTTGTTTGTTTGTTTGAAGAGCTCCGCCGTGCCACACACAACACAAGCACGGCGGAGCTCTTCAAACAAACAAACAAACAACAAACACGAAGAGCTTCCCCAAGGAGACTGCCCTGGTCCTCGCCGTGCCACACACACACAACACAAAAGCACGGCGGAACCCTCCCTAGAGGGCTGGGGCCCCCGGACGTTTGTGGACCATGGGGGCTCCGGTCTGAGAAGCTCCTGCTGAAGATGGAGATCCTCCCTCCTGCCGGGGGTGACCAGGAGGCCCTTGGGGCTGCTCCTTGGGGCTGCGATGGGGGTGCTCTGGGCCTTGGTCTCTGGCGCTCCTGGGTTGGGTGGAGGAGTCCACCTTGCGATGAGGGGCCCCGGGAGGGGTTGGCTCCCCAGGAGGCTGGGGTGACCCCTAGCAGAAGGCAGGGGTCAGCTCTGGGAGGAGGTAAGTCCAGGAGGTGAAGTAGCCACACCTCAGGGAGGTAACCTGCACACACACACATACACTAGGGACGAGAAAGGAGCCGTAGTTGCTCGTCCTCACATCTGTGGGGCTCACCGGCTGAAGGCCGGTTAGGGCGTGAGGGCCCTGTGACCGACCAGGGCGTGGTTTTGTGTTGTTAACGGCCCAGCCGGTCCAGGGTCCCGCCCAGGGAGGTGAGCTAATGAATGTTCTGTGTTTTGTGTTTCAGCTCCTGGACTGTAGGGGGTGTGTCCCTGCCTATCCCTGCCTTCCTGCCCCTTCGTGTTTTGTGTGCAGCCGCTGTGTGCCACACACCCAGTGGAGGGGAGTGCGGCTTGGTGGGGGGGTCTGTCACGGTGAGGCGGCCCCCTACCGGTCGCCTCCGTTCACAGCGGCTGTTGTTGTTGTTGTTTTGTTACGTCGTGTGCGTCCCTCAGGTGGGCGGTGCCCGTGATCCGTCTCACTTGAGGGTCGTTTATTTGCCTATATATGTCTTGTCTTTGTACCAGTTGACCGCTGGTCATTATATCCTTGATTTGGATCTATTGCACGGGTTTTTGGTTTGCGCACTTTCTATTAAACCATCCTTTTTCCCTGAGACTTGGCATGATCACTTCCTTTTTAGTCGCTCACCCTGCCCGTCACACAAGTTAATTCAACTGTCAATTCGGCCATGAAGGTAAATCAAAGGGTCTCTCTCTTTTTTTGTTATTTCTTGTATTTCTCAATTGTATGTTTGAGAATATACAGTTATAGTATAGTACATTGGTGCACAACCACTGAAATAAAAATGAAAAGATCTTTTCCAGTGAAATAACATGAATCCATCATAATCTGGAATTTCAGAAGAGACATCTGCAATGCAGGTAGTGTTATGTGTCTTATTGACTTGTTATTTTTCGGCTTCATGCTAGCTTAGTTCGCCTGCTGGGGCATATTTCTGGTTGTTACAGCCCCCGAGTGCTGGATGCCAGTATCTTTACTTCCAGAAGCATTTTTCTTCTACACTCACCCTGATACATGAGAGCAGATTACTGATCTGTCCAGGAGACTCGGGGCACATTTGTATACAGGTTTTCCCAGAAGCAGCATTTGTCATTGACCACACAGCAATAACATGAGGAGGTTTGTTTTCTGAAATAATAGACTGCCGAGCCTTGTAATTCCAATTTCCTGCGATGAAACACTGCACTGAAACATTCAGGTCAAGGACGAAGAAATGAAGGGTAGGAGAAGCAGACATAGCACAGCAAGTTTTTGTTGAAGCAGACGTTAAATCAGTCAAATATTAATTGTAAATACATATGAAAAATAAAAATAGTTCAGAGTGTTACAACACAAATGTTCACATTTTCTTTCAGCAAGTCTCATTTGCACTGATTACATATTACAATACTTGCACCAATAGATTTTTTTCATCCTTACATAGATTTAATTACAAAGGCAAATACCATGCATATACAAAAATTCATCAAGCAGTGCTTTATTGCTTTCTTTTAATTGCAGCTGTGGGACGTGTCTTAACCCGTAGAATCTCGGAAACTGGACGTAAGCTGTTCTGAAAAAAGTCAAGTCCTGTCAGCCACTCAACATCTTTCACACGTGATTGGTGAAACCAAATCAGGTCTTCTACCCAATCAGACTCCTCTTGGTTGCTCTGTACACAAAAAAGTCCAGTTTAGAAGGGTAATCATTTAACCCATGTAACAACCACATGGTTTGGGGAAAAAACATTCAGTAAATATGAACATTAAACCAAATAAATTAATGAATCTTGCAGCAATGCTTCAGTAACAATGGTTTACCCAATTAAAAACTCCAATGATAAATCTGTTTCGGTTGGTTTCAATTTGTGTTCAATGGCAACAAGGCAGGAAGTGTGTAACAGTTCTAAATGTTTTTTTTTTCCTCACCACCATTTCTTTATAAATCTTTATCTAATCCTTCAATTAAATCTGAGATATGAGATGGAACGGTGTGGGCATGACAGATGGAGTTACAGTTATGACATCGAAGACATAAAATATTTGACTCAGAAAAGTCCTGTAATCTCAACATCTGTTTTGTCACAGACTTCTGTAATCACTTTGGCAGTTCATTTAAAGTAAACATTTGTGAGCTGTTGTGTGTGTACGTACCTTACAGCTCTCAGAGGTGTTTGGGCGGTGCGGTATCATGAAAGAGACAGTGTGCAGTTCTCCATCACACTCATGTACCGGCTGGGTCACATCCAAGCAGCTTGTTAGGACTGCGAAATAATGGGTGGGGATGAGAATACGAGTGCCCGGAACAAACCTATACACACACACACACACACACACACACACACACACACACACACACACACACACACACACACACACACACACACACACACACACACACACACACACACACTTGTTAGGTTACTGTGGTTCATAAGTAAGATTTAAGACAGTATTATTATCATTGACCAAGTGGACAGAGAGGTGAGCAGAGAAGCATAAGTACTCTTGGATCTGGTCTGGTGTGTCGTAATGTCCGTCTAAGTTATAGTCAAAGACAGGGCCAGTCACAACATTGATTCCGTTATACTGGGAGGAATATTTCAACAGT